>NC_073340.2:24176500-24498000 GCF_027580225.2 Misgurnus anguillicaudatus
AACAAGCTCTGCGCTAGAGTGAAGTTGTAAATGTCACAGTCGCTTTCATGAATACGATATTGTGAAGTATCAACCTTTAGTGTAACTGATTAATGCAACTCTTCAGCTCTCGGCCATTATTTCACCTCGCTGTTTACGTTTCGCATCCTTGCGTTAATCACTCCTGTGACCGAAGGCTGTTTTTGTTATATAGAAATGACATAAACATTCCCCGAATTGGTTTTATTTCAACTAAGCAAAAACCTATGCGATAGCTATGTTGCACAAAATCCATTTACTTTTATAAAATGGACGCGTTTATTATGATAACAGACATAAAACCGGCATTTCGACATTTACTGTCCATGCATTAGTGTAATCATGTATTACTGTGATGTCGTAACAATATTTTCCCATCTACTTAATGGGTAGGAGAGCTAACGGCCTCCACGGGGAGCGATGAAACAACATGTTACGAGAAAAAAAAAGGCTTTTCTTGCAAGCAGTGTGAGAAAAACACTCACTTGTCAATCATAAGATCAAACCGAACTGCCAGCCAGCTGAGTCGTACCATTTATTTCCACTCGTATGCCAATGAATTGTATCTTTGGATATTATTCTAATTACACAGCTCGGTCTCTAATGCTCCTCAACAATGGATCACAGAGCATGATTGTGTCTAGCTTTTAACCGCCACCGTGCAATAATGACAGTGTGAAATCAAGGGTGGCCCAGAGCTAAGATAATGCATATTCTTTTCCCGGGGTGGAAAGGATAAATTGGAGCACGTGGACCTTTCGCCTCGGCAGGCTTGGGAGACTTCAGGATGGAAATGAGGCGAGAGTCATTTGTTGGACGATCCTGCCCACTGCAGCACGACGACATGCTGCAATCAGCCAATGAAAAGCCCCCATTATGTCCCGCTATTACCACGGCACAATAGCAGGTATTATCAGCCGTACAAACGATTGGGTTTGACTGACGAGCAGGTGTGGGGAAACTGGTAGTGATGGTTGTAGCTGAGCAATAGAGGGGGACGCAATAATGTGGCATTTGTCATTTCTTCCAGTGTGTCAGTCTGACTTTACCCCGCTAGCGTATACACATATCTCTGTGAATTTAGCGTTACAGTGCGCAGCTGTGCCCGGGCCGGCTGATTAAATAGCTTTGTATTAGTGGTCCATATCAAACGGCCCTGTCTGCACCTGTTAGTGGCTCCAGCTTTGGAGTTTAAACGTTCAGTGTTGCAGGATCCAGAATAGGCTCATAACCTCTGCAAGTACCTGTTATAATTGCATACTGATTATCATTACCACCCCTGCCATTACGGCACCACGAGAGCCATTAGCAGGCTGCCCGACGCCATTTCTGTCAGATCCTGTTCCCTTTGTTCAACTTCTTTTGTCGCTAACTCAAACCATTGACAGGCTCCAGTGACTGGGTGAGAAGCAGTGCCATACTGTTTGGAAAGTTGGAACGGTTTTGCTATGTAATATGTTCCATTTGCAAGCGTTAACATATGGTTAATTCCTGTCACCTTTACGGAATTTCATGGTAGGCAGATTGCGATGCAACTCATCTCCCGTTTCGAATCCTCACTTTGTGCCCCAACTGACTCTTACGGAATGGCACAACCCCTCATCCCGAAACAATTTTTGCAGTTAGGGCCGCCAAACAATCAGACCGGCGGAGCTAATTCTAGATTAGATAAAACGATCGGTCGTGTTTGTTTACTGAGAAGAAGCACCCGGAGACTCTCCGACAGGGAGATTCAATTTAGACCCAGTAAAGGCACCCAATCTTGGCGCCTAAATTGACATTATTTGTTTTGCATTGCCTGCAAGCGTGCAGAATATTATCGGCTCTTAGCGGGCTCGGAGCAGCCCGAGAGTCAGACAGGTGTCTGATTCTTTTCCAGTTCACAGGTTTGTGCTCATAAGATATTCCTTTAAGCGGGCCTTCAAGAAAGCCAGCACCTGCTGCTCTTTTTTATTTAATCTCCGCTCAGCTCTCGGGTAAAACCTCATTTTTGGAAACGTTCAAGAAGTAAACGCCGGAGCCATTTTATCTTAGTAACTGTGACTCATAAAACAAACAGGGTTTGACATGTTTTTTTAAACAATTCTTGAACATCTACAGTCTCTTTAAGATTAATGCTTCAAGTTTGTTGTCTTCAAGGGCTTTATATATTTACGAGTGATGCATGGTAATATATCTCTATTAATTTACAACCTAACACCTAAAATGCGCATGATCTCAAACAGACACTGTAAAAATATATCACCTACTATACCAACTACAGATACATATATACACAGAGACACACATATACATATACACTCCCCTAAAGGATTATTAGGAACACCTGTTCAATTTTTTATTAATGCAATGGTGTAATGGTGTGGGGGATGTTTTCTTGGCACACTTAAGGCCCCTTAGTGCCAATTGGGCATCGTTTAAATGGTACGGCCTACCTGAGCATTGTTTCTGACCCTGTCCATCACTTTATGACCACCATGTACCCATCCTCTGATGGCTTCTTCCAGCAGGATAATGCACCATGTCACAAAGCTCGACTCATTTCAAATTGGTTTCTTGAACATGACAATGAGTTCACTGAACTAAAATGGTCCCCACAGTCACCAGATCTCAACCCAACAGAGCATCTTTGGGATGTGGTGGTGGAACGGGAGCTTCGTGCCCTGGATGTGCATCCCACAAATTTCCATCAACTGCAAGATGCTATCCTATCAACATGGGCCAACATTTCTAAAGAATGCTCTCAGCACCTTGTTAAATCAATGCCACATAAAATTAAGGCAGTTCTGAAGGCTAAAGGGGTCAAACACAGTATTAGTATGGTGTTCCTAATAATCCTTTAGGTGAGTGTACATATACCTATACATATAATACTTATTAGATCCATGCCCTATACAAAGAGACACACAGCATACTCTCAGAAATACAGGTACAAAAGCTGTCACTGGGACAGTATCCTTTTAAAAAGTACACCTTTGTACCCAAAGAGTGCATATTAGTACCTCAAACGTACATAATGGTACTTCAAAGATACGTATTGGTACATCAAAGCAACAAATTTGTACCTAGATGGTACGTATTAGAACCTTTTGAAAGGATACTGCCCCATTGACAGCTTTTGTACCTTTATTTTTGACAGGAACTACACTGAATATGATTTACTGAACTGTCTACTTCCTATGGTGAATGCACAGATGAAAGCAGGATCACCCCTGTCTTGACATATACACGTACAGATCACTCAGCCTGTCTGCCAGCATGCACCTTTTGCACTACTGTACATTCCTATAAAGAAATAAGAAACTTAATTTCGCCTTAAAATAATACAGTCCTCCATTCACAAGCCATTAGACCAGAAAAAGATCACACAGAGCTGAGGATGAAGTCGTACTAATTCAAACTCAGATCTCTCAATGTGTTTAAAGATTTATGGACAGCCATTAGCTTTCCCAAACAGTTCTAATGCTTTATCTTAGTGAGGCCATCTTAGGATGAAAATGGACCCACAATACTGCACATCATTTCACTTTGCCTGCCCCCTAAAAAGGCTTGAACTGCTAAAACCTATAAAGATCACGGAGAGGACACATGAAAGGCGCACCACGCTGACGTGTGGCACGAGTGTTTCGAGTAAGCGTCACACTCAATAGATAATTGATTCTATAGGGGACCCTGCTGGGAGGTGATGCCCTTCACCAAAGCTGTCAATCAAGCACGATCAAAGCTCAGTGACCCCCAAATGCACCATAAATGCCTTCCTCTCCGAGTCACTAGATATTGTAGAGCCGAAATGTCCATCCGCTCTACACCAGAGGGTACAACACGTTGACATAATGTGTTGCTTGCATAATGAATTCGCAGAATATGCTGAATAGGCTTTCCCATAGGAGAATAATTAATCACGGATTATTATACTATACTGAAATTTTATTCTTTGCCCTTTCGGAGACCAATTTTATAGATAACTCGTCGCTTTTCAAGTAATATTTCATTCAAAAATGGTAAGATGTGGAATAGCATGGGGAGGTAAATTACCAAAAAATTCCTTTTTTAGCTCGACCGTCTATCTGGACGAGACTTGCGTAGATTTTTGTGCAAACTGCAGGGTCGAACTCTGCATGCGCGCTCCCTGCTACGATCTTTCAACCACACACAGACAGCGAGCTATACATCACAGAAATTGCAACAAATGATACTTGCAAATGCAGAAACACCCGAGGCTTCCACTGAGCTCATGCATGTTCATTTACACACACGCACTGCCAAGTCTCCTGGCCGCTTTCGATCTGATGGAACATTTATTGGAAACGTTCACACTGGACCGAGTCTTCAATACAGCATTCACAGACGGCGAAGGGAGGAAAAATCACCTGCTCGGGCTGTGGTATTACAGCATAATTGGCTCTTAAAGTCCAAGAAACAATGCAACTCCAATTGACCGCTTTTCTGTACTCTACATCTCTCATGCGCACACAAAAACACATAAAAACCCAAACACTGTAGCACTTCATTCTCAGCCTCGAATTTCAGCACTGGACAGCTCCCGGTCTCCCAAAGCACTACAGATTTCCATTGTTTCAGCACCACTGACATTATACAGCTCTCTTCGTGTTAACAGCTATTGGCAAAGAAAGGATCTTGTCCCCTTGTTCTCTTTTCAATTGCAGACGGACCTGATGTTTACACACCTCCTGTAAGCGAAAGCAGGTCAAAAGGAGAGACTAGTGGGCAAAGAACAATGCTATTGCTTTCTTAAAACGCAGACCTCTTGATTTTTAAGTGAATTTCTGAGCGCAGGTAGGGCACAGGGCTTTGGCATCATACTGCACACTTTTTAGCTGACGCTGAAGTAAGTCTCTTGCCACCGGCAGCACATTAAGAAATCCTAGCTACATCTACTTTATCTTCCATACTGGATGATTCTTGTTACCATATGGCACTTTCCACAAATACAGCACAGCCTGGGCCCTGTCTACAGCATAGCAGGAAGTAAATAATCTTAATGTCTTAATTTTTACAAATGTTGTAAAAAAAAGGTAAAATAATAAAAAGTATGATGATTATATACTGTACTACAAAACCAACATACTGTATGGGGACCTTTAGTTTAGTCTCTATTAAGTGACAGCTTAATTTAGACAAAATGTAACCATTCTGATGTCATTTTTTTGTTGTTATTGTTTTACTTTCATTTATTTTAATATGAATGTTAATATAAAAAGAATGGTTCACCCAAATCTAAAAATGTATTTATCCATACGTCTGATGCATATGGAACACTTTTCTGGAAACACTTAAAGGGTTAGTCCATTTTCTTAATAAAAAATCCAGATAATTTACTTACCACCATGTCGTCCAAAATGTTGATGTTTTTCTTTGTTCAGTCGAGAAGAAACCATGTTCCCTGAGGAAAACATTTCAGGATTTCTCCCATCCCAATGGACTTCAATGGACCCCAACACGTAACAGCCTCAATGCAGTTCAAAATTGCAGTTTCAAAGGACGATCTCAAAGGAGGCATAAGGGTCTTATCTAGCGAAACGACTGTCATTTTTGGCAAGAAAAATAAAAATAGGTTCTTTTAAATCACAACTTCTCTTCTTCATCTGTTCGTGTGACGTGCCAGCGCGGCCTAACGTAATTGCGTAATGACGTTGAAAGGTCACGCGTTACATATATGAAATGCACATTTGCAGACAATTTTAAACAATAAACTGACACAGAGGTATTAATTATTATCATTCGACATAAAACAACGTCGGAACGGTCCTCTTTCTCCACACTTGTAAACACTGAGGCGTAGTTTCGCATACGTCATCTGTGACCTCTTGACGTGATGGCGTATTACATGAGAAGTTGTGGTTTAAAAGTGCATATTATTATTTTTCTTGCCAAAAATTACAATCTTTTCTCTAGATAAGACCCTTATGCCTGGTTTGAGATCGTTTAGAGTCCTTTAAAACTGCAATTTTAAACTGCATTAAAACTGTTAAGTGTTGGGGTCCATTAAAGTCCATTAAAATGAGAAAAATCCTGAAATGTTTTCCTCAAAAAACATAATTTCTTCTCGACTGAACAAAGAAAGACATCAACATTTTGGATGACATGGTGGTGAGAAAATTATCTGGATTTTTTTAAAGAAAATTAACTAATCCTTTAAGCAGATTTCGCCCTGTGATTGGTTGAATTATACAGGACTTCCAGGAGATGTGTGTGTCGCAATCTTTAGCGGTCAATCCAGGAAACAACACAAAAGCATATGCTTAATCAAGATGAAATAAGCACTGCATGTTTAAAAGTATGCAAGGTATTTTAACGTGTTTGCTAGTTATTATAAACTTTAGAGACGGTCGTAAAGGATACTTTTTGCACAGCGGTCTGTTATTGTGGTGACATCTCCAAGCCTCTAAACATGACGTGGTAAAAGCAAAATGTGATTGGCTGCTTTACGTGTCATGCATATGCCCTTTTACGCAGTCCTTGGCCATTCAAAGCGGCCATGGTTCCTTGACCTTCAGTAGAAAGGGTCTGGTTACGCAAGACTAATGACTTCCTTAGCTGAATACAAGCAAATTTTACAATAAAATGTCATTGTAGTATCTTCTTATATGGGGGTCAACATGGCAAAGCTCCAAAAAGCACATCCATCCATTAATAAAGTAATCCAAATGACTCAGTGGGTTAAAATGTAAAATACTGTATGTTAATATTAAAGGTGAAAAATCATGAAAATCTTACTTTTTTCATGTTTAAGTGCTATAAACGGGTCCCCATTTTGCTTGTATTACCCTAGAAAATGTGAAAAAGAACAACCCAGTAACTACGTTTTAGTAATTGAAATTTGGTTCCCCTTGGCGCCACTTAATCTGCACTATCCAACCACGGCACTGCCATTTATGGTGCTTTTCCATTGCAAAGTACTCCATGTTTGGTTTGGGTCAGGTCGGGTACAGCTTGGATAGCTTTTCCATCGAGTTTAGTAACACTTCGGAGTGGGAGGGGTTATAGGCGTGTTGTTATATTTGTGCTGCCTACTGCTGTGACATGTAAGAGTGTCGTTGTACATTCCCATACATTAATTTATTTCTCAGTCCGCCACAAAATTAAAATTGACCACCACAAATAGATGTTTGCACATCGCGTTTCTCACTACCTCTGTCTCACATGACAGTTTCTGTAAACACCCGTGGCATCGGTCACGACCCAAACCAAACCGTGGGGTACTATGCAAAAGAAAAAGGCCATTAGTGTAGAGATCAGCTAATTTGCATTTTAAAGGACACGCCCAAAAACGGCACATTTTTACTCACAAATGATCTATTTTGAGCTAAAACTTCACGTACGTACTCTGGGGACAGAAAAAAATTTAAATCTTAAAAAAGTCTTGTGAAATGTCCCCTTTAAGCTTAATAGTGATCTCTCCAATATTTATCCATGGCAACATACAGATAAGCACAGTAAATTTAAATATCGTAATTACATCGATTTCATTTACATTTATGCATCTGGCTTAAAACCAACTTACAGTGTATTACAAGGTATAGATTTATTATCATAAAAATTTCATAAAACCCTGAGCCAGAGACAAGAACCAGCAGCTTGGGGTTTGTCTGATGTTCCAAACCAAAAGAAATTCACCATGGGAAAGACACAACAAGAAAAGATAAAAAGTCAAAATAACAATAAAAATGAAATCAGATCGGAAACGAGTCAAGGGGGTTAAAGACATACATGAGAGGACAGAAACCAGAGGGATGCCATTCCGATCCTGTCCCTTCTGAAAGAGTAAGCGAGAGGGATGCAGAGAAACAGCCGACACATGGGAAGTTAGAAGATACACTTTACTCAGCACAAAGCCCCAGGGTTTTAGGACCAGCAGTAAATGGAGAGTGACATTTTAAACAGTATGCATAATGAATAAACCCAAGCATGGAGAAAAACAGAACCGAGGCGTAGCTCCACAGCTGCCACCCAGCCAGTGATCGAATGAGCGTGTGTGGCCAGACTTAAATACGCTTTTAACGCTGCCAAGGTAGTACGCAGAGAGATTTAATTCACTGTGTTAGACAGAATATATCACTTTGATCTCAGGACTAAGAGGAACGTGGACTGTGGCATTCCTTTGTGTCTGAAGCACAGTGCCGGTCAAATCAGACCATCAGGCACAATGGCCTCTGAAGTGCTCTCCAGATTACACATGAGTAGCAGAGAGCATTTTGTGATATGGCCTGTTATGATTCTCTTATTGACTATAAGAGGACCGAGTGCCGATCACATCAGCTCCTCCCGACCAGCAGGGGGAGATAGCGAGCGGTTTAATATCACATCCTCGACATGCATCATTCAGGCGTCATCCGCTGCTAAGCAGACCTCACAAAGGCAGACATGTGGAGGGGCTAATCCTCTTAAACTAGATTTATGAAAAAGCAAGCATGCTGCAAACATATCATATAGCAACCAATTCCACATATGTCTGATGTGTAGTCAAGTCTTAAGCATCTGGTCGGCAAAAGCAGAATCAAATTATACAGAAAGTGTGTGGGAAAGATAAACAGATCTAATGGAGCACCAAGAAAATGCGACAAACAAGACCTGGGGTGAAATCTGGGACAGGGCATCCCCTCTTCTGTTTGAGTCAGCATCCCCTGTCTCTACAGTATACTGCTGGTGGAAAAAGGAGTATGAGACTTTAATACATTTGATATAAAATATTCAAGCCTCATGCATTAATCTGCCATTCCCCTTAGGCTCTGAGAACAATGTTTGCCTCATGCAGTTCTTAGATGACAAAAGCAAGAACTCCACCTGCTTCTACTAAAGAAGTCTGGAGACATCTCGGCGACTTGCTCGGCTGGTACATGACCTGCTACCTTTTTGCTCACATAAGCACTATTTCTTCGTGAAAAATCACATAAATGATCTCTTCAAAAACGCGTCAAACAGAACAAATGGAGACTTTGGCTGAAGTCTGCTTCACAGATGTTTTTCGTGAGAAACAGACTGCAGTAATCTCACATCTCTCTCGCTCTCTCTTATAGAGTTTCAGAAGCTGTCACAAAATGTGCTCAGTGCCATTTTACTTTTGATAGGACATAAAGTGATAAAGATGCGATGAGAAGTTTCAGATTTTAGAACAACTTTCCTATATGCGAACCAGGTCTGTACCCGCAGACCCCCTATTTAGAGGACAGGTCTAAAATCTGCCCCCCATTACCTCCAAAACAGTGCAACAAAGGAAAACAGGAATCAGGAAAGGACCACGAACCTTGAAATTGGGTCACCTTAAGTGTTAAATTGGCTTTCGCCGCCATCACAATGATCTTATTTTATTCAAACATAGATGCTTGTCTCCTGTGTGTACTGTAAATGTAGACCAACTGATTACAGCTCCTACCTATCCACAATGAGAAATGACACCGAGCACCCAGAGCCATGGCCAAAAGCAGAGCAGACTGCTGTAGCCCTGGAGGAGTCGAGAGCTGGCTTATCTAGGGCACCAGATTCACAGCTGGCCCCATCTGGACAAACAAGCATTGCAATCTCCTTCCACCTCAACCCTCCAAACACACACGCGCGAATGCAATCGTGACATAATCTACACACACGCAGCATTTATTGAACAGCAAACGTACACATCAGCTGCTGAAGATTAGACACTGCAGCAGACCCCCGTGTTTTTCTTTCAGATGCACCTCCAGCCATCGAAGGGTTCGCCCTGGGCCTGACCTAAAGCAAGATGAAGCTTGTCTGAACCGCGCACAAACAAAGAGAATATATTTAGTACAATACCCTCTCCGTACCCAGACATGTAAAAGGCAGGCTCATTTCGCCTCTCTCCCACACACCCATTCTCTCTTCAAAAGTCATATCGAGACGTATTGGCAATCTAGCCAATCTTCTAGCAATCTAGCACAACAAGCGTCTCCGAGAGGCCTTTGACATTAAGCATTGAGAGGCAAGCATCGCGCCCCTTACCTCTATTATAAACATACTGCCTGCGGCTGTTTTGCTGCTCTCAGGACAGACTGAGCTCCTGACAGAACAAAATCATCCATTGCTACAGCTCATGTCATACAGAGCACGCTCAGCATAAAAAGGCCTGTGACTGGCAAGCTGAAAACATCACCTCATGCAGACAACTACAGCTGCCAGAGCTGATGATTCGAAACCAACACCCAAGGTGCCAAAAAGGCTTCAAATGTCTTTTTTAGGTAAGTTAGAGAACGTGAGTTAGTAGTTGGTTTGTTCAGGGAGTGAAAGGATTAGTTCACTCAATAATTTAAAAAATGTATGTTAATTGACGCACCCTCTGGTGTTTGGTTTCAGTTTTGTACACTCTAAATTCTGATGTTTTTTTTATTTTTTAAATATGCTCATTTTCCAGCTCCTCTAGAGTTAAACATTTGAATTTTACCATTTTGGAATCCGTTCAGCTGATCTTCGGGTCTGGTGCTACTACTTTTAGCATAGCTTAGCACAATCCATTGAATCTAATTAGACCATTAGCATCGCGCAAAAAAATAACCAGAGTTTCGATATTTTTCCTATTTAAAACTTGACTCTTCTGTAGTTACATTGTGTACTGACGGAAAATTAAAAGTTGCTATTTTCTAGGCAGATATGGCTAGGAACTATACTCTCATTCTGGCGTAATAATCAGGGACTTTGCTGACATAATAACATGGCTGCAGCAGGTGTAGTGATATTAGGCACTGCCCGAAAATAGTCCCCTTGGTTACTTTCAATAGCAGCAACTTTAAATTTTCCGTCGGTCTAAGTACACGATGTAACTACAGAAGAGTCCAGTTTTAAATAGGAAACATATTGAAACTCTTTGGTTATTTTTTTAGCGCAATGCTAATGGTCTAATCAGATTCAATGGATTATGCTAAGCTATGCTAAAAGTGGTAACTCCAGACCCGGAGATCGACTGAATGGATTCCAAAATGGTAAAAATCAAATGTTTAACTCTAGGGGAGCTGGAAAATTAGCATATTTAAAAAAAGTGGAGTGTCTCTTTAAGGAACAGTAATGTACCCAAAAAGGTACAACATTGTATATCTGCACAAAATTAGGGTACCACCTCAGCGACCTCAAAGAGGTCTACAATTTTAGGTAAAAATCTTCTTTTTACTGTTCTACTGAAGGAACACCTACATTTGGGTGGCCTGAGGGTGAGTTAACTAACAGGAAATATTATTATGGGGTGAACTAATGCTTGAATATTTGGTTTGAATCTAATTGTGAAGACGGTAATCTAATCCTTACTCGTAAGCAATACAGATAGATTCTGAAGTAAATGTCTGACATGACATGTTTTAAATTACATCATTTTGCAATGGCATCTTTTTTATTTTAATAAAAATATCAGACTATATTTATCTATATTAATATTTTGCTCCACTTGTGAAGTATACCTTGTATTAATCCACCAAAATCCAAACACGGGTAATAAAATCACTTTGCCTTTTGATGTTTATGTATGGTAGTTCCACCGAGACGCTCAGTTTTTTCTAATCTCTAGACATGTTTGACACAAATATGCACAAAACACAGCAAAGTAATTTGATTGTCGTAGGAACAAAGTATATTTTTAATATAAAATAATGCGAAATGACACACGCAGCTTGGCAGGTAGCGAGTGTGAGCTTTGACGTGGGAGAGCCCATTTTGTTACTTTTTACTTTGTGTAAAAAAATACATTTAATAATAAAAGGTAAAAATAAATATACTGGTAAGAAATATTTATGGCCAGTAACTTTTCACAATTGGCAGATGAGTGTGGCAAAAACTTTATTGTACACCCAGTGTATACTGCTCCTGAATATAAAGTATCTTAAATACGAATAGATCTTGCCTTTAAAAAGGAGCTGTAGGCCTGAAAGGGAAACCCATCCATTTAACTGTGACTTTCAAATCTCAAAGCTATATCTCTCCTTAATCTTTATTATTCCCTCTGAGCGTTGCTAGCCCGGCCAGTCGGATGGAAGGGTGAACTGCACTGTTGCCGTTTCTAAGTAAGGAGGAGAGTCACTCACAATGGATACATTAACTGTTTTCCCATGCAGATGGCTGAACGATTTCTGGAGGGGAAACACACACACACACACACACACACACACACATACACTAAGGTGGGGAATGTGTGGGAAAGGCCACCAGCCTTGATTTGACTTCAAAATGCTAGCAAAAGCACATCTTATCATATTCCTGCAGAGCAATGTGCCACGCTGGGATCAAAGTGCTTCTGTTTAATGTTGAAGGCCCCGTATGCACAGCCCTCGGTGAAAACTGGAAAGCGGTCCTGCAAATATTTGCAGAAATGTGCATGTTTGACAAGGTGAAAGGAGAGGAACTCTTGTCGGCTTTAATAAAAGTGCGAGATGAACGGCAGGGACATGTAAGCATCAGTTCTGCAACTCTCGGTGTGACTTTAGTATACAGTACTTCAGTGTGTGGTATATACAGTATGGTGATGGCAGGTGGAAAAAATTCTGGCTATATACTGCATGCATACAAACTCACACTTACAGTAGTTAAAATTTCATTTTTTTTTTTTTTTTGGTGATGTCTTATCTCGTATAGGGAATTAATTGATTCAAGACCACCACTTGAGCCACCCCAAAGGATAAAAGGACCCTGCGGTCAAATATATTCATGACTAGATGAAAGTAAAAATGAACTTGCTTTGGATTCAACTCCTTTGGTCTTTACATAAGAGGCAAAATTCTTGCAAACCACCTTAAAACTAGTAAAGTGCCACCCAGATGCTGATAGAAAATATGAGTGGCACACAAATGCTTCATGACGCAAGCATGAATGCAGCAATGGAGCTGTACACTTCAAACCCGCGTCATCTCAGCTGCGTGGTCAATCTCTCCACTCACACATGCTGTCAACACAGCATTAGACTTGCCAGAAACAACAAAGCCCAGCGATGCATAAGGCGCATGGTGAGTCATTTACATAAGATAAACATTGACCCACTCACTAGTCAACTATTTGATTACTTTTAAAATTACGAAAGAGCACTGAAGCACACAAAAATAGCAATTAAACATACACATTTGCATTTACACAGGCATTTTAATTCGAAATTAATGCATTTTACGAGAATGTCAGAGTCGAACCAAGTTGTATAGTTGCAGTTGCAGTTGCATTAACAGGCTTCCAACCATAATGCACGTACGCAGCATGCGAGAACCTTATGGCAGCCGCAGCGCAATAAATCTGCCGTCTGAAATCTTTAAGTAATGACATCTGGGCAGCGCCTCAAGGGAAGCTAAATGCAATTGCAGAGATTTTTTGCAGTACACTACCCGGTAAAGGTTAATAAGCAAGCTGAATTAATGACAGCTGCCAAAAGCAGCTCAAAACCATGCCGCTACTGTATAAGCAAACACCTCACGTCACTTTCAAAAATAAAGAGAATGCATAAAACACACTCCAAACGTCCCAGAGGAAAACAGCATTGCTCCGAGTTTGCTCAATAGAGTTCTCAGTTATGTTTCATTTTCATTTGTCGCAGAGTTTTTTTTTTAAATTGCAATGAAAATACAGAAATAAGACTATTTTTTACTTCAACCTATGGTACAATGTCAGAAGAAATGGTAAGAAAAATGGTCCCTAGCTGTCACTGGGGCAGGATTCTTTCAAAAATACATCTAAAGAGTTCGTATTAGTACCTCTGAGGTAAATATTGGTACCAAATATATACATATTTGTACCTAAATAGTAAATATGATATGCGACCTTATGGCGCATTTCCATTGCATGGTGCCCCACGGTTTGGTTTGGTTTGGGTCGGGTCAGCTCACCTCACTTTGGCGTGGTTAGCTTTTCCATCGAGTTTAGTATCACTTTGCAGTGGGAGGGATTATAGGCGTGTCGTTATATTTGCGCTGCCTGCTGTGACATCATACAAGTGAGAGCGTCCTTGTATATTCCCATACAGTTATTTATTTCTCAGTCCGCCACAAAATTAAAATTGACTACCACAAACAGATGTTTGCACATCGCGTTTATCACTATACCTCTGTCTCACATGACAGTTTCTGTACAAACACCCACGGCGTCAGCCGACGGCACTCCGCGGAGCCTCAGTTAGGTTGCATTTAAGCATAATGCTGACGTGCTCGTCGCAAATGTTCCGAAACAAACTGCAAGTCTGGAAAAAACTGTTATGGTGTCACTGATTCTCAACCTGTGGATGTTTTTCATTGCTAACTGGGAGTTCGGGAACTTATAGCAGAGCACAGATGACAACATATTTGCTTGAGACAGCGCAAGCTAGCATTGAGGTAAAGCTTATCTTTTACATTATAGCGATGACGTGACGATTCTATCAGACCAATCAGTGATCTACAGTGTTTTCGCGTCACGTTTGGTATCAGCTCGGGTCGCTTGCAACCCCAACCGAGGTGGTACGAAAAAAAGTATCGGATACTACGTACTGCACCCAATGGAAAAGCTCCCAAAAGTAAGCTGACCCGACCCAAACTAAACCAAACCGTGGGGTATTATGCAATGGAAAAGCGCCATTATACTACAAATCCAGCCATAAGGGTCAATTTTTTTAAATTGAGATTTATATATCATGGAATTATACTGTATATGTAGTCACATTAGGGACTTTTTAAAGGGTACTACCCCAATAACACTATTAGCACAGCTTAGAAAATTTGGAAAAATAAAAATGGGGGAGTTCAATGGTATTTCATGCATTCTGACTTATTAACACAGTTTAAGAGTTGTTTCCTCATGCTAAACAAATGCAAAGTGTCAAAAAAGCTGTTGGATGTGTTACAGAGTATTTCTGTGCTGAACGAACTTTTTTTGATAAGGGTGCGTAAGTGCATATTATATAAACGACACGAACATGTAGTAAATCATAAGTTATCCAATCAGTGTCTTACAAAGTGTTGACTCGGAGTCGCTCCTCCCGCAGCTGGTAACTCCTTCCAAATTGTTTCGTACGTTATCAGAAAGACTCTGTAAAGCTAAGTCTTTTATGAATCTGATAAAACTAACGATTCTTTGGAAAAATGAAGGTTGTAATAAATTATCAGTAGAATATTGCACGCCTCTTAGCCAATCAGATTCGAGAACCAGAAAGAACTGTTGTATAATACTCTATAGGTACTCAAGATTAACATCAGATACACAGAAACAGCGTGTGTTATGGGCGCATTAAATGAAATTATGGTGGTTCATATTGCATGTACTTGTTTGTGATATCCTGAAACTTGCTGATAAGGTTACTGGGCCTTTTCTCAGTAGAAACATTAGAGAAGCATGAGACTTAGAGTCTGTCCCATTTGCTCTTCATGAAAGCTCATTGCTGTTTAAGATAAAGAACAAAATGTATAGAAGCTTTTAACCCCCCCCCCCCCCCCCAAAAAAATAAAACAATACAGTAGAGAATAAAGAAGTAAACAGTCCTCGTTTCTGGAACAACAAATCCTACCAGAAGGTACATTTGTAACTGAAGGTAAATGAACAAACTCTATGTCACGCACAGTAAAACACTGGAGGTAGAGCATCACTCCGGAGCATGTCTGCGTCAAAGTACATCCTTTGTGTTTTATCACCGTGCTATTTTTATTCACTTTGTTGCATGTTCACATCAAACGCATTCCCTGCGCCAACCTTCCTTTCCGTAGGCTCGTGACAGGTGCTTTAAGAGATGCCGGGTATTGTTTGTGTATAACTCAACTATCAATGATTTAATATTTCACATCAAATAAAAAGAAAGAGATGTTGCGAGGAGAAGATTCTCAGCAGAGCATCCTATTTTATAATTCACGCTGTTGTCTGACAGGTTGAGAAGACCTCCGTGTTGACTTGAGTCGACTACATTTCTCACTCTCGTTATTCAGGAGACGTTCAAAGTTTGCTTTGGGGTGTGACCGGGATATGCTGGCGTTACAGATCACAACTGGAGGAACAGAGGAAATGACGGAAGATTAGAGGAGCGTTAAGTGTTGGCTTTTTATCTCCCCGAGTGTGTTTACATTATCCTGCCGAATAGGCTTTTATCATGCAGGGATGGCATATATTTGCTTCTGTCCTGGACATCTCTCCTCATATCCACTAGGCATACATACAGTACACAATCATGCACTTACACACAATGATAGAAGACACACACACACAGGCTCACATGCATTGACCTAATAGCTTTTATACTGAGCTTATGCAATATTTATCCTCTAACCGCATATATTTAAATGTATATACATGTATATTAAAGATAAATCCAAAAAGCTTACAACAAATACTACTTTAGGCGGCATATTCTTGCATGTTTCACACTGGCACGCACACACATACATAATAAATGCACAATTTCAGACAATTTTCGAGACAATGCATCTTCTAGCAAAAGTAATCAATGTATGATTACAATGTTTGCAGCCTCATTTCTGATGGGTTCATAACTCATTTCATTATTTTCTCTACTCGTTTAAAATGTTTTTTACAGTTTCCATCCTTATGCTAAAATCATTCTATGCTTATTTACGCACACATATTAAACTCCTTCACAAATGAATGCTCGGTAGTATCACCCTGATATTGTTGATATTATAATTAATAGTATTTCGGTTTGGATGTGTAATTTATTAAATGCCTTTAGAGGCTTTCTGCATATAAAAGCTCAATGTTAGAGACAAATCTTGATTACATATACTAAAAAAAAAAGATTTGTTGGTTCAACTTAACTTCCCCGCCAGCATTTTTTTTTTTAAAGTTGCCAGCCAGCGCCAGCATTTTTTTATGATTTGTACAAAAGTTTGATGCCTTCCAGAAAATGTTTTTCATTAAATATATAAACATACAATATATCAAATGAAAGAACAGACCCACTGCTTTAAAAAGCACTAAAAAGTTAAGTTACCTGTTTGCCTTAAAATTTTTAGTTAATTTAATTTTTTTGAAAATATGCTCATTTTCCAGCTCCCCGATATTACGCAGTGCCGAAAATAGTCCCCTGCTATTGAAAGTAACCAAGGGAATTATTTTCAGGCAGTGCGTAATATCACTATGCCTGCTGCAGCCATGTTACATCAGCAAAGTCATTAATTATTAAGCCAGTTTGAGAGTATAGTTCCTAGCCATTCCTGCCTAGAAAATCGCAACTTTTAATTTTCCGTCAGTCTTAGTACACAATGTAACTACAGAAGAGTCAAATTTTAAATAGGAAAAATATCGAAACTCTGGTTATTTTTTGCGCGATGCTAATGGTCTAATCAGGTTCTATTGATTATGCTAAGCTATGCTAAAAGTGCTAGCGCCAAACCCCGAGATCAGCTGAATGGATTCCAAAACGGTAAAAATCAAATGTTTAACTCTAGAGGAGCTGGAAAATTAGCATATTTTCAAAAAAAGTGGAATGTCCCTTTAACTTAAAAATATTAGTTGACACAACATTATTGCACAACTTTTTTTATTTAACTAATAATTTTAAGGCAACCAGGTAACTTACTTTTTTTAGTTGAACCAACAAATCTTTTTTACAGCGCACACAAAAACAGTTCAGAACATGTGAGGTCAATCAGGCCACATCCCCATCAGAACTTGACTTAAAAAACAGATAAGGACCCTAAAGCAATACACAGTACATTCAGGGATCAGTTAAGCTATTTGTCTCCAGTCAATGTGGATGAAGGGGAGAACCAGCGAGAGCCTGCAGATCTCCATCAGAAAGAGTTCATCTGACAGCGGCCCTCCCAGCAGTCCGGTGAGCCAAGTCCAGTGAAGCCTCCATCCATAAACGCGTACATCATCATTATTCTTCGTGTACTTTAGTACTTCTGTCATCGTGGGCGTTTTGATGTACAGTATAACAGCAGGTGGAGAAACCCTAAATCTCACATCCATCTACTTATCTATCCATTCCGGGTCAAATTGATAACTTGGATGCTTCACATATACGTAATTCAATACAGAGGATATGCAATAACTGAATGTAATCCACTTTACTCTGCCACAGCAATATGCAATAATGTCATGTCATATCTTGTTATGGGACAAGATGTGCATTTCGGCCCATCCATTCATTCATGGATAGCAGAGGCCATAAGAGACCAAATACGAGAGTGCGGCACACACATATCTGTGTGGTTTCATAAGGAGAGAGAGAGACATCTGGGCAGGTGTGAAGCATGGTGTGTTTAAGGACACATCAGTCACATTGGATACATCATTTCGGCATTAACCCCATTAAACGGAAAAACGAGTACAGGGTTCCCACACCTTAGTTAACTTTAAATTCAAAGATCTTTCAAGGACTTTCCAGGTCCAATACCCTCAAATTCAAGGAGTTAATGTGGGGATGCATTTCAAGTGAGAGCAAGGTTACATCGTGTTACCTTTTAAAATACATTGTTACAGTTCCCTTTCGAGGGAACTCACGCTGCGTCACTGCGGTGACACTTTGGGGACGCCTCCAATGGTAAGTGCGTCTGAATGTGTATATCAAATTCAACCAATTGTGAGGCTTAACGACAAAGACAGGGTGACGCGGGAACCAGAAAGTATATCTATATATAACTATAAGTATGCAGGAAGTATGGCAAAGGAGATGCAGCGTCTCGTTCCCTTCTCAGGGATCAACATTACATACGAAAAGTCAAACACAACTATGCAAAAAAGCATTTTGGTATGAATCAACATTTGCATACAGAAGATATAAGCATTTAAAGCGAACAGTTTAGCACGTGTGTTTAAAAGGCTAGACATTTTCTGATATTATACTACACTACACAAGGAATAATACAGATTTGTTTCCAGAAAACCTCTTGCATAAAATGATTCAAGCACTTTCAATGACCTGTATCTATGTATGTATATTTTCAATAACTTCCCAGGGCCTTGAATTATTTCCCTCAGATTCACAAACTTTCAGGAACCCTGGAGTACCCAGCGTCTGTTATGTATATTGTGGGTGCTCATCCTCTATGTGGGATGCTTGAGGGGTATGATTATGTCTCCAATGCATGGCACGTATTTTACAGTCATCAAATAATTTAGCTTTAAATCTGCTTAATCCCAGCTTTAGGCTATTCAGAAATACTGCTTTGTTGGCAGAATCCATTTAGAGTCTAATAAAACAGCTAATTTACAAGAGAACCTGTCAGATGCACTTAGAGGATTTTGCATTTGATCTCTTCATATTGTATATAAATAACTACTTCGTCAGGTATATGGATTATTTTAGGGATACCTGACTTTACTGCATGGTGCTTAACCTGCTTCATTAGAAAGAAAATGCTAATCAACTCCAACAAAAATGTCTACCCTAGTCCACATGAGCACCAAACCTGCATAAAACCCAACCAACCCCAACATCAAAATGCTATGTTATCCATTTCAGTAGACAAACTTCAACTCTATTAGCAAACATGCTCAAACTACTGCTCTGGATCAGGATTTAATTCCATTTCATCTGTGGATTACCAGGGGTTAAAGAAAGTTCCGCATCGGAGCATCACAGCAGTTTCAGAGTAAATGGAAACAAGCAGCTTGTGGCATTCTGTGTTTGTTGTTTGTCATCCTATGATGTCATATGGGTTACAGTCTAGCTTTATCCCATGCTGAAAGATTGCATTGTGGTTAAAAAACATCCGAATATCGTTTCCCGTGGTGTTCCGAACGGGACATCCCCAGCACATTTTAATAGAAGCCTCATTAATCATTCAAGCTTTCTGTCACATGCGTTCTACATGTTTCTCTTTCTGTGCATTAATATTTCAGTCTGCTCGGCGACATCCGTCCCCCAAACTTCCCAGCGGACATTTTGTTCACATAAATCACACAGTGACATTAAAGAAGCCTAAGATGGCCTTCGCTGCCACTTACTGCAAATACACATCGGGGCGCATCAATCTCGCCCCCTCTCTACAGTCGAGAGAGAGAGAGCGTAGTGCTCACGGCACACTAAAATGTCAGAAAACAAAACAAGGCCACTCCTGAGAGAAATGTTTGTTAATGCACAGTTACACACGGACCAAAAGGACAACTCGAAGTCCATTGAAAATGTCACGTCACATCTTGAAGATGAAAAAAATCATCTAATATACAAGACGGAGGCTGCAGAGTATGGTACTTTATTTTGGAACGGCCTGGGAAGTATCATTACTTTTCCGGGAAGACTGAGAAGTACCACCCGGAGGTTTGTCTCTTACTCTTTGAGCCTCCAGCCTTGCGATTGGTTGTTAATGAACATGTGACCATCCCACCGCTGGTATCTGGGGAAAGCGATGTGGCTGCATCAGCTGGATCTGCGCTCCTTTCGTCCCGGGAAAAAGACCTTGTTGACCTCCCTCGAGACTGCACTAAATGGATCTCTGACTTTCTAACCATTAGTCCCAATGTATGATTATATGGTACACCTTCCCCACTGGAGCTCCAGAGGTTGAAGTACACAGTGCACTTGAGTGCATACTATATGTTGGCGCGTCAAAATTATTAATCGCGGTTCTCTTCCATGGCTTTCCACCTAGGAAGGGATTTTCTGGTTACTTTATTTTACGGGCTTTAGGCTGACAGCGATCTCGCGCCTCTGTCCCGATGCTGCCTCCCTTTCATACCTGACAAAATCGGCTCAAGCATGCCGGCTTCTTACTGTGGCGCAAAAAGGTGTGCTTGGAATCACAATGACGCGTCTGTGAAGAAGGCAGATAGCCAGCTGCATATAGAGCACCAGACGCCCACTGACTCCTTACACAGGAAGTAATGAGGCTTGGCTCCAGACCAATCCCTCCCTTCTAACATAGAAAGGACACAGAGACAATCACACACACACATGCAGGAAGCTCAGGCACGAGCAAGGAAAATAATAAATGGATAAACAAGGAGAGATGGTGATGGAGGAGGAAAGAGAACCAGGGATAATATCATACAGTAGTAGGAAGTGTAAAGGAAGTTGACGCGCAGTCTGAAGATAAGGACAAGACGACCAGATCATGTTACAGTGCTGCGGCTAATGGACGGCTATGTGCCATCCTTCAGAACAATGGAATAATAACATAGACATGAATGAGACATTGTCCAGTACGCTCTCACTGGGGGAAGTTCAAATGATGTTATAATCTCTGATTCAGTTAGGGTCCTATAGAATACGTGATACAGTTTCACCCAATTACAATTTGAAAACTAATTAAATATGAGATCATTTTGCATTCACAAAGCCTAAAAGATCCTCAAAGTTCAAGCATGGATGTACTGTCTGTATCAGATTTGTATTGTCTTATTATTTTGCATTATGTAACACAGTACTTTACAGTACAGAGGGTGAAAACAACAAGCAACAGAAAATTTTATGTCATACCAAAACCAGCTAACAAAAGCATATACTGCTAGAAAAAAATGGCTGTCACTGGGGTGGGACCATTTCAAAAAGTACATCTTTGTACCTAAAGACTTCATATTAGTACCTCAGAGGTATATACAGTACTGGTACCAAAGAGTGCATACTGTATTAGACCTCAAATGTACATATTGGTACCAAATGTATACATGGGTGATTCTCACGAAACCATTGAAACACCACGGCACTAATGATTTTAGCTTTAAAATGTGTAATATAGTAACATTAAAAAGCATCAGAATTAACACAATACTGTCTTCTACTATGCACAATGTGTGATTTCAACATAAGAATTTATAATTGTAAATTTTATCTCATTTTCTGCTAAAATTCTCATTACCGCAATGTGTCCGGCTGTGTTTGAACATGCGTTATGTTGTAATTTAATCAAATTAACACAAAAATATTAAGAAAAAAAATGGATGTTTTGCTAGACTACTTTAGATGACAGAAAAAATATTTACTGAATATTCATGTATAATAATAATGAAGAAAAATTAGGAAAATTATGTGTCCATGCCTGATGTTCTCATCCTCCGCAACACTTTTTGAGAACAGTTTAAGCACACATACAGAATTTTAATAAAGTTTGATTTTGAGTGACCAAGCACATGGACCAGTTACTTCAAGATGGCTACCAGGTAAGATCATTTTTTTACAGTTAATTTGAAATATTGTCTTGTCAGAATGCTTACACGACATTTTGATTATCATTACCACAACAGATGCTTATTAAATGTTAATTTAATTAATAGAAGCATAATACTTTGATTTTAAATGCATGTGCAGAATCTCCAAATTATGTTCTTTCAGGTTTGTCATGTCATTTTGAAAATATGTTAGTGTTGATGTTTTCTGACTGTTGCGGTAATGAGATTTTTTTAGGACAAATTTTTTAAATTATGTTACAAAAAGTGTTAAATGATAAGTAAACGTTTTTAAATTAATGTTCCCATTTACTCCAGACTTTGTTTTTCAATGTCTGGTGGGGAAAAAAAGTAAATTTAAGCAATTTTTACATTTTCATGCTTGACATTTTTAAAACCAAGTTTTCGTGAGAATTACCCACATATATGTACCTAAATGGTATATCTTTTTGAAAGATACTGCCCCATGTGATCATTTCATTTTGACCAGTCTGTAATCCTAAACTTTTGACCAGCAGTTTATATCGCTTTCTTATACTCGCTTGTTTTTGCTAATATCTGCATTACGCCGGTTGCACACACCAAACGTGTCAGCAGCGTGTAGGCGTAGCATAAGCAGCGCATGAGGAGAGCGTTTGTGCTTTCACACTGGCTATACTGGTGGTTAGCTGCACGATACGCGCTGCAAGTGAAAAAATCTCAACCTCTTCGAGATGTTTTTTTACTGTCAGTGTAATTTATATAACAGTGATTTGTTAAAGATAAAGGTTCACAGATTGACACAAGATAATAAGAAAGATTCATTTAGTGCAGGGCAATGAGTGAATGACATTCTTCTGGCAACAGTATTTTTTTGAATATTTGTTTCTTTAAAATGTTAAAAAGTGAGCGTTTAAAACACAACAGGCTTTACATTCATGGTTTAATGGTAAAATGTCCCTTTTTTCACGTCAATCCACAAGCATTTAAAGGAGCCATGTCACAAGACTTTTTTAAAGATGTAAAATAAATCTTTGGTGTCCCCAGAGTACACATGTGAAGGTTTTGCTCAAAATACCATATAGATTATTTATTATAACATGTTCAAATTGACACTTTGTAGGTCTGAGCAAAAATGTGGCGTTTTGGGTGTGTCCTTTAAAATGCAAATAAGCTGATGAAATTCAAACACTGATCGCAATGATGGTGGTTTGTTGCAATTGAAACTCAATTGTGCTGTCAATATTTTTTCTCTTTCTCTCTGCACTAAATGGCAGTGCTGTGGTTGGATAGTGCAGATTAAGGGGCAGTATTGTTATAATAAGAACTCCTTATGACATCATAAGAAAAGAAAAATTTCAATGACCTAATTTTCCAGGTGCTTGCAGAGAATGGTTTACCAAAACTAAGTTACTGGGTTCATCTTTTTCACATTTTCTAGGTTGATAGAAGCACTGGGAACCCAATTATAGCACTTTAACAGGGAAAAAGTCAGATTTTCATGCCAAGGCCCCTTTAAACTATAAACAATGCACTGTCACTTTAATTGAGCGCGAGGAGCGCAGCAAAACTAAGACCTGGTGCTGAAACGATCGCTGCACTGCTACTTGTAACAAGCGAGACAATGAGTACAATCCAAATGCAGAAGTTTATTAAAAACAACCAGGCAAACAAGACAAAAGGGTAATCCAAAGCAGTAATCCAATAAACCGGCAAAAAGGTCATAACATGAAACATGAACATGGAGGCAATAGCTATGAAAGCTCGGTAGGCAGATATACTGACAATACTTCGCAATCTGATAAAGAAAATGGCAAATAGAGGGTATGCACGTGACGTCACCTTCGGCGAAAGTGACTGCGGTTTCGTTTTTTTTAATGGTCTGACTAGTTGCTAAACTGATCTCTTGAACAAATGCCTCGTCGAAAATAACAAATGTTTTGGTTTTCTAGGTAATCTATGTGTAGTTTTTTTTTTTTTTGCTTGTTATATAAATAAACTACGTTTAAAGTATTTTATGGAGTTTAACGGAAGTTACGACAGCCGCTTGTTTATGTTGTTACTGCTGAAACCGTCTATACACTGAAAGGAAATGGAAGTAGAAGTAGAATGTGTGTCTATAGTCCAGTTGGGGAGAGGGTGCCACCTGGTGGTGGGATGAATGGTACACTCCCATTCATTACACTACTTCAGCGCCCCTTTGCTGCACGAGTACACACTCCATACGCTTGCAGTATAAAAGCTCTAACTTGTTAACATGGGCACCAAGACAAAATGCTACTCACGCATACGGGTGTGAAACCGGTTTACACAATGATATTGTTGGGTTGGTCTAAAGTAAGTTTATCCCTCTGGCAGTCTTTCTTTTTCCTAAAAAGGTTTCCTAAAAATATTTGTGTGAAATATAAAACAAAAAAATATTGATTCTTAACATCATATTAAATATTTATACACCACTATAACATATTGCAATACTTTGAAAAAGGTTTTTCCCCTCATCCCCATACTGCCATGGTTCCATGCGCCCCAACCACCCCCCCCCCCCCTTGAGTACTGTGCATTCCTTCGCGCTAGGGTGGTCCTTATTTTTTAACTTTTAAAAATTCATGCTCTCACCGCACCAATATGTTTGAATAAATAAATAAATAATTGGGCAACATTTTTTCAATATTAATTAATATTTAGAGGTTGCTCAAGACCTTTGCGGTTTAACACATTCGCGTATTATGTGATACTTTGTGCTAGCATGTATAATTGTTTAATATTATATACTTATGGCATCAATGGACTTATTTGACCATGCTTCATGCAATTAAAACTCCTGTTTTAGTTGTGATATGTCTTTCAAAGCAAGAAAGCTTCAATGTGAATGAAGCACAATAGACAATATACACTGAAACAATGGCGCAAGCAACACGAAGCAAGTCTGGTATACGGTTACTCGGATCAGAAGAGACTGAAATAACTGGAACACAGTTACCCTCCAAGAAGTTTTATGTGTGTTGTGTGTTTTTAAATGGTACAGTTTCTGCAAAAATATGTTATTTTGGAAATATTCAAAGGCTTTGAGCAAACTCTAGATATAGTAGGAACAATTCAAAATTTTGCACAGTGTGTTTTTATTGATATCCTGACACATTTAAGGGGTGAGAGTTGAACATTTAAAGGGGCCATGGCATGAAAATCTGACTTTTTCCATGTTTAAGTGCTATGATTGGGTCCCCAGTGCTTCTATCAACCTAGAAAATGTGAAAAAGATCATCCCAGTAACTTAGTTTTGGTAAACCATTCTCTACAAGCACATGAAAAAATAGGTGTCATAAGGAGCTCTTATTATAATAATGCCACCCCTTAATCAGCACTATCCAAACACAGCACTGCCATTTAGTGCAGAGAAAAGCACAATTGAGTTTTAACTGCAACAAACCACCATCATTGTGATCAGTGTTTAAATTTCATCAGCTCATTTGCATTTTAAAGGACACACCCAAAACGGCACATTTTTGCACACACCTACGGCAATTTTAACATGCTTTAATAAATTATTTATATGATATTTTGAGCTAAAACTTCACATATGTGCTCTGGGGACACCAAAGATTTATTTGACATCTTAAAAAAGTCTTGTGCCATGGCCCCTTTAAAAAAAAAAAAAAAAACATTATAAGGACCACCCTACTTTGTGCGCCCCTCCCAAAGAAAATGTATGACATAAAACATTCTAAAACGTAAAATGTTAATTAAACAAAACATATTAAATTATACAATGTAGTGCCTTATTTTTCTAAGGTTTAATTACACAGAATTCATGATAAATTAATGTATTTTATAAAATGTCATAATATTGGGGCCCCCGCTGGCACAATCTTACGGCCCCCAGTTTGAGAACCACTGCCATACAGAACACAATCTGCCATTTCTACCCACAAAACAAATTCTGATCTGTTCAACAACAACAACACCTTTCCTGATTAATGCACATCTATTCCAAAAACAAAATCTGAACTCAAACCATCTCACCACAGTCCCATGTCGGGTTTCTTTAATATGAAGAAAAAATATTTGACGTAACAGCCTCGCAAGTTGCTTTACTCAACATTAATGGGGTAATTTGTCATAAAGACCTCAGTTTCCGTCCACTGTTCTCTGGCATGCATGCCAAAGAATGGTACACAGACACTGCCAACAAATTTATAAATGAAAAAGACAGCCATGTGTTCTGTAAGAACTCCGACCGTATCCTTCGTCTCTGCCCCGAGGTCTGGGGCTTCTCTTTGGCCCTTCACCCCTCCCTTATCAGCACTCGCCCGAGGCCGCTTTCAGCTCGAGAGCAAATTCACCACACTCAGAAACAGAGAATATGTTGTTTTAAATTATATATAAGCTTCTCTTTACACAAGCAGTTTGCTATGCTCTCGCTGTTGACAAGGGATTGGATGCAGCTTACGCATGCACACATAACAGTAAAAAAAACAAAAATAAAATTCAATAAAAGTCAGCCATGATGAGAATATCGCCCTGGGGCATAAAGATGCAGCTCTCAGTTTGTTTGTTTTCCTCATAAAACACAAGGAAGGTTAACTGCATAGATTCGTATTTGCAATAAACCTTTCAGTGATCTCCGAGATACAATTATTGAGGAATAAGTGGAAGCAGTAATGTGGAAATGCATTAAAGCAATATATACTATTGCCTTCTGGTTGAGGGGCTGTTTGAAGTCTCTGGGCTGGATGACATTCAAACTCTACGCCGGTAAATTGCATTTGACACACAAAATTGATGGCCTATTTTTAACACCTTGCTTTATAAATAAACACCATTCCGGATTTGATTAGAGGAATACATCGAATTAACATGCAGACTTATGCTAATTCCCATGCAGCTCACATACATACAGGCCTATTTCTATTTTGGGGACAATCTGGTAGGATAAGAAAGATGGTTGTTTTTCCATTCGTGGATTTAACATGAACCAATGTGCTGGAAGTCACTTTAGAATTCATGAGATTATCATCATACAGACATACATCGAATGCATGAAATCACAGACGCATATGTTACAATGCAAACACCATTTTCTATTTGCAACCCCTTCCGATCCAAAATCCCTGAAAGAAATCATAATACAAACTAGCACCGCTTCTTCGATTTTATTTTCTAGCGTGTGTGTGTAGTGTCATAGCGTGCAGCCACTGCCTCAAGTCTACCTGCCATACCTACTGCAGTCCTCATATCTTCACTTATCTAAATAGAATCTCCACCCTACGACCTGATCTCCACCGAGAGGACGAGAGCGGCACCCTCTCCAGCTATACACCTCCTCTATTGCCTCTCTCTCTATATCCTTCTGCATCTGTTACCTGTGAGGCAGCTTCAGATCAGACAGAATCCCTGTGCCTAATGATACACCAGACCTAGATGGAAAAAACATACTAATGGTATGGTAAAAAAGACCACACTGGGAGTTATTATTCCTGTAGAACACAGAGGAAGTGGGCAGATCTGTGTCCGTATTACAAAGAGCCGATGAAAATGAAGGGAAGAAAACATGTTCTCTCATTACCATGCAGAACTAATGAACTCAGAAGCGTGAGCACTATCACACTGCTCGGCTGCCTGTTTTGTAATACTGAGCGGATAGCTAGAATGTGTATCTACTCTATTTCGCATGAAGTTTGTATAAGGAAGCAAATTTAACAAACCTTATAGCGTGTGGCTCAAATCATGTCTTTTTCAAACTAGCCAATCACAAACGAAAGGACATTTGGGTCGTCACATGCACACGACCATAAAGAGTTTGCAGACCCACACTCATGCTTATAAATGATTACAAAATAGCACACTTACGTGTCCTAAACCGATGGTGTGGCCGAGTAGGCTTGGTGGCAGGGCCCTTGGAGGAGCGTCCGTGATTCCAGCGCTGCCCGGGCTTCGAAGGGGCCGCAAGGGTGGAGGTTGGGTGGGCTGCTTGGGTGGTAGTAGTGCTCACGGTTGACCCAGTACTAACGGTGGTCGTACTTGGTGGTTCGGCCCATGATGCGTTCTGTCCCACGCCTTCCCCATTGGCTTTTCTGACAGTGGTGCTGCGTGGGGTCACCTCCTTTCCTCCCGGTGGGACTGGATTGGTGGCTCGGGTGGTGGCGGTGGAGTTGGTCACTCGTGTCCCCACTCTGTTATGCAAGTGCGGGGCTCTGTTTCCCGGGCCTCCCCCTAACGCCCCACCACTTCCTCCACTGCTGCTACTGCTGCTGGCCGTGTGGTTGGAGGACTGCCCAATTCGAGTTCTTTGCACTGTTCCTGTGCCCTCAGCAGCCCGGGTGGCCGAACCAGGAGGCACAGAGGGCACTGCGGAAGTGGTTGATGTGGAGCCATCGGGGCCTTTGGGTAGGGCACTGGGTTTGGATAAGAAAATAGGGTCCTGTCCAATGCGATTGGCATCCACCAGGTCAGTCGGGACATAATCCTGTACCGAGCCCACCACAATCCATTTAAGAAGCATCAGGCTGAGGCCCAGGCCAACAAAACCCATCAGCAGGGGCACAACGCAGAGCCATGTTTGCTGGCGGGGCCACACCGCACAGGGGCCACAGCGGAGGGGCCCTGGGGCCCGGGGAGAGGCTTGTTCACCCCCGGGCTCCTCCAGGGTCATGGTCTCCATGGTGGCCCCTAGTGCCGTTCTTTCACTCATGCTTCTGGTGTTCAGGGCCCAGCCAGAAAGCAGTGCAAGCAGTGGGGGGAGCTGGGGAGGGATCCAAAACTGGGCATCTCATTAATATTCACACTCATCCACAAATACAGATACATGCAATATTAACTCATAAATTATACAGCAAACACTTGACTATACATAAACATGTAAATGTTAATCCTATACAATACAGCACAGCAAACCTTAACCGAAAAACACCAACAGTCACGTACACGAGCGCTCACTCATACACACACTCGGTCAGTAACCAAACAGGACTGGGTTTGGGGAGGGGGGAAGCAGGTTCTGTAACAAGCCTCTGTTTAGTTCAGCCTCTCTAGAACCGATGGTAATTCCCAAGATGCTCCATATAAATGCAATAATTAGAAGAAAAAAATAAGTTTGCGGGTGAAGACACGGATCTGTTGGTGTTTTGCCCGGAGTCAAATTTTCCTTGTAAATCCGCGAGTGACTGAGCGAGGGCAGCTCCCTGCTGCAGATCTTCTCTTCTCACAGCTGCATTAACGCGTCGGTCGTCGCGGCTGGCGCAGCCCTGCCTCTGTATGTGTGCGCGAGTGTGCGTCTGGGGAAGCTCAGGTAGCGGCAGAAGCACAGCTCCACTCCAGGAACTGATCTGCGTGCCTATCTCTCTCTCCCCCGACACAACGCTTCGTCCCTGGCTACGCGGCTCCAATCTTCCCTCTCGTCTTTCCAGCGGTGCTTCGACGGATACGGACAGCCGGTAATCCACACCACGGAAGA
The DNA here is from genome assembly GCF_027580225.2 of Misgurnus anguillicaudatus. Lineage (NCBI taxonomy): Eukaryota > Metazoa > Chordata > Actinopteri > Cypriniformes > Cobitidae > Misgurnus > Misgurnus anguillicaudatus. The sequence goes on from NC_073340.2 coordinate 24,205,965, forward strand.
GAGCGGCAGAATGATGTACTGTGATCAGGCAGAGACCACTGGGAGGGTAAAATCCATCTGATCCCTTTCTCAATCCCTGCCCTCAGTTCTTCCCTTCTGACAGTGCACATCCGAAGCTCTGCCACACATCCATCATTGCACCAGAATTCAAAGGCAGTCCTGTCTCTGGTTTGCTACATTCCCACACTGAAAGACTCAGACCTTGGCAGTAATACAGGCATAGAGAATGCATGAGAAGCTCGAGAGAGAGAGAGAGAGCGGAAACGAGAGAGAGAGAGAGCGCAAGCGATAGAATGTACGACGGAGAGAGAGCAGAAGAGGAGGGAGAGAGAGAGAAAGAGTGTGTGTGGGTGAGCAGGGAGGGGTGGAAGAGAAAGCGCTGCTCTGAAAACTGATGCGGCTGCTTTACTAAGAGGCTGCAGTGTGTGTGTGGTTGTCTGCATGTGTGTCTGTGTGTTTTCTGCTTGGTGTGTGTTTTACAGATGGGTGTGAATGATACTAGTTTTACATTTCTTTAGGAGACGCTCTTTTTCTTTCATCTTATTTGTCTGCATAAGTCCAGACAGACGTCCACTGACTGTGTCTGTGCTTTCATCAGTATGTGTGAATAGACAGAAGAGTTTTTTTTTTTAAGAAAACGATCCGGCTGAGTTTTAGAGGCAGGATGGGTCGGAAGGTAAAAAGAGGAAGAATGGACAGAAGGCAACTGAAAGAAACTGCTTTAATAAAGCCAGCCAGCAGTATTTAAAACAAATGCAACAGTTAAAATCCCTCATTTAATCAACGTTAAAGCTTATATCAAAAGACGAAAAGATATTTATTTTGATTCATGCATTTGGCAGACAATTTGATCCAATGCGACGAACAGCCCAGCACACAATTTAGCATTTACAAAAAGTCTAATAGCAATCTAAACCCAACCCAGATGTCTAAGCTAAAAAAGGCCAAATTTGGGCTGTCAGTGTAAATGTAATAGTAACCCAGATGTCTAACCATAGCCCAAAACATATAAAATAAAATAATAAAAAACAAAACATATAAAATAAATTAATAAAAAACAAAACATATAGACGGTTTCATCGGACGCACGTGATACACGTCTGGATCCGAACTTTTCTTCCGGTTTCGTTTTTTTAATGGTCTGACTAGTTGCTAAACTGATCTCTTGAACAAATTCCTAGTCGAAAATAACAAATGTTTTGGTTTCCTAGGTAATCTGTGTGTTGTTTTTTTTGCTTGTTATATAAATAAACTATGTTTAAAGTACTTTGTTGTTATTTATTATTAGCGGAGTTTACCGAAAGTTACGTGCGGACCGCGACAGCCACTTGTTTATGTTGTTACTGCTGAAACCTTCTATATTATAAAATAATAAAAACAAAACATATAAAATAAAATAATAAAAAACAAAACATATAAAATAAATTAATAAAAAACAAAACATATATTATAAAATAATAAAAAAACAAAATATATAAAATAAAATATATAAAATAAAATAAAAAACAAATAAACCAAAACAATAAAAACAATACAATAAAAACAAAACAATAAAAAACTAAACAATAAAAACAAAACAAAAACTAAATAAAAAAAGGCTAAATTTGGGCTGTCAGTGAAAATGTAATAGATGTCTAACCATAAATAAAATAAAACCATAAATAAAATAAATAAACAAATTAATTCATTAAAATAAAATAAAATAAAATAAAATAAAATAAAATAAAATAAAATAAAATAAAATAAAATAAAATAAAATAAAATAAAATAAAATAAAATAAAATAAAATAAAATAAAAAACAAATAACCTTGTAATCACTGTTGACTTTGCTTACATGATGGAATATTATACATCTTGCAAGTATTTTGGCAAAAACGACATGTAACCAATTTTTTTTGGTCTAGAAGTGGGTTACTGGGGACTATAGGTTGAAATGGCGGCTATTGCTTGCTGGGAGTTAATAACAAGCTATACATTCAATCAGCCATATGAGTTCTCTAGGGAATTAAACCCATGACCTTAGCGCTGCTAACACAACACCCTACAGAAACAATGAGCTTAAGGAGCACAGCTGAAACATTTTAATGTTTATATAAAATTAAGCAATATTTAAACGTAAATAAATATTAGTATTTAAATTCAAACCTTATTTCGACCATATTCCTGGTCATCTCCCTCCTTAGCCAAATTTAAAACAGAATGCAAATAAGATCAAATATATTACAACTAATGTTTTGTCTATTTAACATTTACATGTGATTTTACTATAAATTCCCACACATTTGTGAAAGAAATGTACAGCCTTTTTAACTCATTAAAAGGTAAATTCGGTTCAGGCATTTCTCCAAGAACCTAAGAATCTGCTTGCACACATAACACCGCAATGCCAAAAAAGCAAAGCTTGTGAAGTTATTGTTATGGCAACCATTGCAATACGATTTGATGCAATATAAAATAAAGTTGTTACAGCTTTCCTTCCCTGCAATGTTATCCATCTGAAAACTACAAACGAAACCAGGGACGTTAGCCAGAAGTATCTTAAGGATACCTCATTTGAAATCATCGAGCCTTAGTTGAAACCAGGACATAGTTAAATTTTTTAGTGAATTGGAGAGACACGAGGACACACCTCATAAAACCGGGACGTCTTGTCACTTTACGCAACAACATTCGAGAAAGAACAGCCACACAACCACAGACACAGATCATTTGCCCCCAATACGCAGGAAGGTTAAAGCCCTCATTCAAGCACATCCCTTTGCAAACAATCAATAGGAACTTTTATCAGACTCTTTCCTCTGGGGGGCACTAGACTGTGAACAAACACCCACCACAGATTTGGTCACTCTCACGCTCAAATTGACAGGATTTGACTGACAGAGGGGCAAGACTCTGCTGAGCCAAGGACAATTAAATGTGTGGTGACCTCATGTAGCACCTCAGCTAATAAGGTAAGAAAAACAGGACAGTCTGAGAGTGTAGTGTGATAACAAGAAACATGGACCCCTTTGTCTGTGTCAACAGGGACACCAGGCAACGAAGAGAGATTGACAGGGCGAGAAAAAGAAAGGCAGGTTTATCAGATTACAAAAAAAGAGATGGTTTCAGGTGTGATTCCTTATATGTAAAATGCAAATATTTATATCATACATATACAGACTGATCTCACGGAAAGTCATTTTATAGTCATGCAAAATTTAAACATTTTATTCCATAGAATGTAAAAAAAGATGGACGACACCCGTTCGCTCTCTTCCATTGGTGAAAAGTGAAGCCGCCAGTGTCCTGATACGGCGCTGAAAACTTGGGTCTTGAGTCTGCGCAGTAGCGATTTCAGGATCAGTCCTGTGCAGTAGTGAGCAGAAAGTAAAGCAGCGAAATTAAGGCCCCGCCCTCGCTCTCTCAGAATGCGCATATCACAGCTGTCAATCATCAAGTGACACCACTGTTTTTATAGCATTAAATAACTAACTAAAAACTTATTTTTAAAAACACACTTGAATTTACATCAGCGTGATAAATACTACAGTAACTGACAAAAACCAGCTTCGGAAAAAAAGATAATTGAAGTGTAATTAAATTTAGTTTGTCTCAAGTCCCATTGAATAACATGGGGGATTTATGACCTATACTGGGACCAGTCACTGGGGGGGCGATCGAGACGTTTTGGCTTCACTTTTCAGGGCTTCAATGTGCGGCACGCTTGACTTATTCGTGTCCATGTCACAAAATGTAGCTTTTTTTCATGTCTTGAGCACAAATGTCTTTTTCCTGACACTCTTTTTCGTGAATTTCTATAAATAGTTTTTTGTGTGCGTTGCACAACTTTCTTTTTCGTTTCATTTTATGTATTGTTTTTTCATTGTCTTTTTCTATATTCTTACCATTGTCGCTTGGGGTTCTGTTACACTTATAGACATCCATACCCCAAATCTAACCCCAACTCAAGGTGAGAATAGTTTTAAAAGCGGAAGAAAAACATGTAGAAACCAATACATAAAAGTACATCCTAACCCAAACCCCAACTCCAACCCCAAGCGACAAAAAATAGGGGAAAAAAGAGAAAACAAACATAAAATGACACTAAAAAAAAAGTCGTGCCAGGAACACGAGGAACAATTTATAGAAATTCGTGCGTGACTATAACACTACTTTCCTTGAGATCATGTTGAATATATACTTTCACACTCATTGCAGGATTACAGCATTCAATAGCACAGAAATGTATTTCCACTCTGCAAAACAGCCGTAATTCACAGCGATCACTTTGAGCCTCTGCAAAAGAGACATAAACAGAGCGAAGTCAGGAGCAAAATATTCCCAATGTATCCGATCTCTCTTTTCTTCTGTGCAGAACAAAAGCAACCAACAGCACTAGAAACAGCATAAATGACAGAGTAAATAAATATCTATTTGTGAATCACCTCAAATGTTTTAATAATCCTAAAAAAATAATTAAATTGTTACAACCAGTGACAAAAAATGGAATGCTAAGGCATTCCTGACATTCCCGCTGGGTTAATATCTGTGCATAACAGTAATGTCTTTTTTCACAGGTCATTTTTTTAAATCTTTGGGAGTAGTTGACCTTAAATTCAACCGATTGTACGTTAATGGCGAGTCTCGCCAGGATAACATAATTGCATGCAGAAGACTGAAACTGATCCTGTCTGCTTAAAAGGATGACTTTTTTGCAATTACACTTGAGATACTAAGGACTGATATCCACCCACATTCTTTCCACACGTACACTCCAGCAATACGGAGCACAATATACTGGTGAAACGGTACATATTAGTCATATTTATTTATGCACAGTTTACTGCTTTTTACTATATTATTATTTTATAATTATACTTTTATACTATATTTTATTTCTATACTTATACAAATATATACTACATAAATATTTGATAAATCTACAGTATGAATATTTCATACGTACATAAAACATCTATCTGTCTGTCCATTTATTTTTATCTACCTATCCTTGGCCGATTTACCTCAAATTTGATGTCTACATATGTTAAAAAAAATTGTGGTAATATTTCAATATCGAGTGACACCAAACTACACTACACTCTAAAATGTGCTGGGTTGATTTAAACCATGACTGGGTCAAATATGGAAAAACACACCACCGGGTTACAAATTACTCTAGGTTGTAGGTAAAATCAACTGAGCATTGATTTATAACCTAACAGATGGGTTAGTCAATATTTGACCCAAACTGGGCTAATTAAAACTAATGTGTTAAAAACCGCACAATCAGTGGGATTTTTGAGACAACAGACTAAATGCATTGGCCCAAATTAGACACATCTCTGTGTTATTATTGAAACTAGTGTTGGGTGATGTGCCCCATTGTGAGGTCGTCCTATCGTCAGCCTGTGAGATTGCCTATACACGATAGTATTGGGGCGGGGCAATAGTTGAATCATTTATTTATTTGTTCATTTTTTTACTCATTTATGTTAAGCCACAGATTGGTGGACAAAAAAGAAGCGGATTTACTCTAAGGGCAACAATGTCACAACCTCAACCTTTTTAAAACTGATGCCATTAATCCCAGGCGCATTTCTGCATGTCAGGTAGCGAGGACAACAAACATGATTGTTTCCTCTTTCTTATGTAAACCTCGTGCATGCAATAGACAGCTGAAGAAGATGCTTATCTCAACCTAACACCAACTGTGACGTTACAGTCGAGATGTATACCCCCAATACTAAAGGGGACATTTCACATTTCAAGTCTTTTTAAGATAAATCTTTGGTGTCTCCAGAGTACATATGAGTTCTAGCTCAAAATAACCCATAGATAATTTATTATAGCATGTTAAAATTGGCACAGTGTAGGTGTAAGCAAAAATGTGCCGTTTTTGGGTGTGTCCTTTAAAATGCAAATGAGCTGATATCTGCACTAAATGCCAGTGCCGTGCTTGGATAGTGCAGATTAAGGGGCAGTATTATCCCCTTCTGACATTACAAGGGGAGCCAAATTTCAATGACCTATTTTTTCACATGCTTGCAAAGAATGGTGTACCAAAACTAAGTTACTGGGTTGTTCTTTATTACATTTTCTAGGTTAACAGAAGCACTGGGGACCCAATTATGGCACTTAAACATGAAAAAAGTCAGATTTTCATGAAATGTCCCGTTTAAACAACACATTAAATTAATTACAATGTTACAATGCTAAAAAAAACAAGTTGTGAATGCTGAGTAGCGCTGCGCTATATGCTAGTTAATGCTAAAGGGCTCGTTATAGTCGTGCGTAGGTCCTACAGCGTAGTAGCGACGGCGTAGGTTCCGCGTCGGTTTTCATTTATACTTCTGCGTCGTCGTCCGCGTCGACGTGCAAACACAGGCGCGACCGCTGGTAGGCAGTATCCACGCGTGTAACCACAGAAGCAGCACAAACGTGAAAGAAGAAGAAGCTTAGAAAGTTAACCCACAAATGAAGAAGAAACAGCAACTTGTTGTGTACAATTTGAGAAGACCAGCAATGATGGAAGTAAATAAACAGCGACTTTTGTTGCAGTTTGAGTTAAATCACTCCTCAACTTGGCTCATCTTTGTTTTCACCATCACAAACGGAAATACCTATGATGCAGTTTTTTTACCTGACAGGAGGAGTTCTGGTGGACCAATCACAGCGCTTGCGGTCCGCGTAGATCTGACGGATAGCCTACGGCGTAGAACCTACGCACGACTATAAATCGCCCTTAACATGTAGGCTGCTAGGTTCCACTATTGACGTTAAAGTTTTGCAGGTCCATATTGAAATACTCTTACCACTCTGAATAATTGATAATTACTCAAAATCTGTATCTTCATCTGATGCAGGCTCAAACATAAGGTCTGTTTACAAACACACTCACATAAAGCTACTCAAATGAGCTGCTCTGAGAAACAGCCAATCAGAACAGAGCTAAACATTTCTGTTCATGACCCTTTCATTCTGGGGACAAATCCTAAAGTTGTAAATGGACATGTAAAACTGTTACTTAATTTTTGCACTTAATAAATCAGAAATACTAAGCAAAAATTTGTTGGGAGAATCCATTAAGGAATTTAATTTACAAGAAAACATGTCAGTCGCACTTGAGAGAGTTTTGCATTTGAGCTCTTCAATTCCTCATCCACTCCTGTGTCTCTGCATCTTCAGAGAGTGCAGTAACCAAGACGCCTGTTAGTGACAGACTGTCACAGCAATAGTAATAGATGCCCGTCACTAAGGATTACGTCTCTCCCGAATTAAAAGAAGGACCTGGGCCGAGTAGCTCTTTTGAATGAAAGCTTTCCAGCCTCAGAAAGAGAGGGAGGGAGGAAGAGATGAGTGAAAACACTCCACATTAGAAACAAGACCTCGGACTTGAAAAGCCTGGCTGTACCCGCTGAGTGTTTCACAGTCAAGAATAAACACACAGCAAAATCCGTACACATTCAGATGTACAGAGCAATCATCGACACAAACAGAAGCAGAGAGGGGTTCTCTCAGACTGTGGTCTTTGGAAAGCCTAAGAAGCCCAGCTGGTGCTGGCGAGAGCTGCGTGAGGGAAAGATGTCCAGAAAAGACAATAGAAAGGAGGAATGCAATCTGCTGATAGGCAATAATATGCACAGACCATTCTCAACCAGAAGGGGTCAGGCATTTTCACATGTGATCAGTTCATCATTACTACCACAAAAATTACCACTTAATAATAGGGAGGAAAGAGTACTGAAAAATCATACTTAAAGGTCACGTTCCAGTTAGTGTGTAATGTTGCTAATAGCATAAATAATACCTGCAAAATGATAAAGCTGCCAGGCGAAATATTTTCTTTAACAGAATTCGTCTTTCAAAGCCCACGGCGAGCCCTCTACTTCCTGCTTTAATGACGTCAGTAAAACCGTTTTTTGCCTAACTCCGCCCACAGGAATATGTCAGTCACCAGCTTTGGCTCAAACGGCTCTGCTAAGCTAAGCTGCTTTCGAATCACAACACATTAAACAAACTACACAATCAGAACTTGATACGTATATCTGAAGAAGGGACTTCACAGAACAAGAAAGATATCAGCCCGTTTTGAGGACAGTGAAAACAGCATTATAGAGATAAGTAAATTGTGTGAAAAATACAGCGTTTTTTACACGTGAAACATGAACAGATGTTATATTGCCCACCATTAACACAATTAACACAGCTCCTTACCGTATATGAAAGATTAGCTCACAATGCAATACGCACAACCGGCGCAACGTCATATAATGTCTCTGAACAGGTTCACGCCCACTTTTGGGGGAAAACAAACTAGACTTCCCATTGACTTCCATACAAAATAGCGGAAAAAAGCAACGTTCGTACACACCCGGCAGGCGTTTATTAAACATGTTGAGTAATTATCTGTCCACCCTGCCTGCCATAGAGCGCGAAAGATACATTAACACATTTAATTTGGTCAATATAAAAACATGTCTCTTTCATTCTCACAGCGTCAAATTTGTGTAACAACACTTCCCATTGGCCAGAGGTGTCTTACCCGGACATTACTCGTACCTCATCGAGTCAACAGGGAAGCCAGTGAATGATTTTACTTCATATTTGAAAGTAACTTAGTATTTATATATTATGTCTTTATATTTAGAGTACTGAGTCCACTTTTCCGTCCAGTCATACAACTAACTAGCTTAGCGATATTTACAGCAATCACTGGATAGCGTTGTTACACACATTTGACGCTGTGAGAATGAAAGGGACATGTTTTTATATTGACCAAATTAAATGTGTAAATGTATCTTTCGCGCTCTATGGCAGGCAGGGTGGACAGATTGATTTCATAAGTTATTTACACCTGCCAGCTGTGTACGAACATTGCTTTGTTCCGCTATTAAGTCTATGAGAAGTCTGGTTTGTTTTCCCCCAAAAAGGGGCTGTGACGAAATTTACAGTCAAGTTCCCGGATGTGCCGTTAGTCCGTATGCTGACATGAGTTAATATCGTCTTTACTACCTTGTCAATACGAGCCGAATCTGATCCAGAAAATGCAGATGACCAAAGCCCACACCACCTTAAATTAAGTATCGTTTCTAGGAAAAAGTAGTGCTTTACATTTACAAGAGTATTTGTAATTCGTTACTTTACACGCCTGCTTAAAAAAATTATCCAGACAGAGAGACAGACACATAGATATATAGATCTATTAGTTATTTTGAGAGGCCTGTAAAAGCTTATTTTTTCAATGACCTGCAGCTCCACACTGCACACATAGGCCTCCGGTGACTTATCGACATGCAGCTGACCTGCCTCTATTTTTTTGGTCCACAGTTCTTGGGATGGATCTTCCCCAGAGAGCACGTTCATTGGGCCATAAATCCCTCTTATACTGAAAGGCGGCTCTATCTCTTTCCAAGTTAAGAAAGTCTATTTGTCTCCTCCATTCCTTCTTCCCTCACTGCACAGCCCCTCCCTCACCCTTTAATTTTTTCCTCTCGTCTTTCTCTGTCGGTACATCTTAACACTGATTCTCATTTTGATGCTCTTGACTCAGCTGGCCATAGTCTCTTGCTGAATTCTCTTTGATTCGGCTTTGACACATCCAATCCTCCCATAAGTCCTCCACAGTATGACTCTGTGCCTTTACAGCATCATTTTTATTATCCAACTGCGCTAAACAACTTAGCTATTGAAGTCTAATAGATCTTGCTTGGGAGTGAAATCATGCACTCCATGCGATTGGATCTGTAAGGCTGTGTCTGATTAAAATGATGGGTTTGCAAGATTTACAATTCCAAATGGTTTCTTGGTTACTACCATACTGTCTGCCTTTTAAAGCCATCTTATCTGAATCAAAACAGAAAGAAGAATACAGTGTTGCAGCATTGCACATTTTAACAGAGTTGTCCAGGCCATGGCAATTATGTATAATTAATTGTGACTTCAGGAGGTTTTAAATGCAAATGTCTGGCACTATCCTGGCACCACCTTAATGCGATCCTCTAATGCACTTTAAATACATAATGGATAAAAGAATCACTTTTATTATGCTGAACCAACAGTTACTTTCTAGTCCTGGATGAAATATGAGTTTATTTGTAATTACTCTTTCTAATCTTTTCTCCTACTCCGTTCGCCATATTAAATTTATTTTTTCATCAAAGTTCATTGCAATGCATTCTGGGATTGCCTTCTCCCATAATGAGATCCTATTTTAAAGAACACACTTCTGTGCTGTCGATGCATAGATAATGAAATTCATTGTCAGCAAATGAATTTGTAATAAATAAATGTTATCATTATAAATTATATAATTATATGCGAGTTCTGAATTGGGCTACTTTTAAACTGTTTCAGCAGATTGATGTTTTTCTTTGGGTTAGAAATAGTGTGAATAGTCATTGGGATGCTTTTGGACTGATTTTGAATGCCCATTGGGCTGGTTTTGCTAAGCAGATCTGGCAACCCTGACAGGACAAAGAAAGAAGCAAAAGCACAAACAAACGCTGGTTAATTTTAGGGATGCATAACGATTAATCGTGATTAATATATAGCAGAATAAAAGTTTTTGTTTACATGTATAATAATTATGTATATATAAATATGCACACATGCATGTATAATTTTAAGAAAAAAATATATATTTATATATTAAGTATTTCTACATAATATAAATGATACATAAATATACAAATGTATATACACATGTAAACATTTCTTAAATATAGACATGCATGTTTGTGCATTTATCTATACAAAGTTATTATACACTCATATGATGTAAACAATTTTTTCTGCTATAGATTAATCGCGATTAATCGTTATGCATAGTTAATTTTGTCCTTTAATATAAGTGAGTTTGTATTCGTTTAATCATTGTTGGGTTTGTATAAAAATAGTATGAACCACAAACTAAGCATTTGTTTTAAAGTATTAAAGTGGCTTATTTATTTTGTTAATTAGGAATAATGTTAATACTCATCAAGGTCCACAGTTGAGATTAAAATTAGTTTATTAATCTGTAGCACAATTTCCTCACAAGCACATCCCTGAAGACTCAATTCATTTGGTTTATTTTAGGGCTGTCAATAGATTAAAAAAATTAATCTAGATTAATCGCATGATTTCATGAGTTAACTGCGATTAATCGCAAATTAATCGCACATTTTTATCCATTCGAAATTTACCCTAATTTAACACTTTTCAGGTTTTTAATATTCTAATCATATATACATATATAGATGCTTTATGCAAATGTATGTTAACAACAGCCTGTTTACATTTTAACAGAATCACCAGCCATTGTTTTGTATATGAATTTTCCTTTCAGAAGATATTTCTTTCTCCATTTTTGTTTGCTGCTGCATCATTTGTGACCTGTGCTGGCAAGTTGAGTCGGAATTAGCAGATTTTAAAAAAATAGTTGTTCATATTTTGACATTCTCTATTAAAACATAGAACAATGCATGATTTGTTGAAATATAACAAAATATGACAGAACTATACGTGTTTGAAGTTGAAAGAGTCAAATTACCACAAACATTTCCACATCCATACATTATATTACAACATCAATACCTTAAAATCACTGGTAAAACTAATAGATTTAGCACACACAAAGCAAAAACATCATCAATGTATGTTCAACTTTTTTTCCTTTTGTTTGATTGACATTGAGACAAACTCCTTAAAATCTAAGTGATCTAATATAATGTTACACATCAGATAGTTTTACCCAACAGTTAACCAAACATTTACTTAAAACATAACAGATTATAGAGCCTACCTGCGTGAATTCTTATCAAAACAGATATTTGTAAAACTGTAATTTTGTGTAGATGTCTATATATCCGGGTCGCGCACTCGCGCTTCTGTGTGCACGCGCTCCAGATATCAGTCAGTCAGCGTGAGGGGATCGCTTTTGAGTCTTGTCGCTCTTAATAACTCTTTAACATTAATCAGGTACCGAACTTTATCTCTCTTAATGACTCTTTTAACATCAAGCAAGTCCTGCAGTCTATTTTCTAAGTCATGCATAAAAGCGAAACCAAAATGAATTGAGACGCATCTTTGTATTAGATTAAGCATTAGGAGGACGGTAACGTTACACCTCTCAGACGTATAAATAAAGATCATATCAGATGTCCAACGAGCATTTAGAGCATTGGATTTGGTAGACAATTTGCTTAATGTTCTTATTTCTATGAAAACCTTTTACTCATTTAGAGAGAGTCACATTTGTCTGCGTCTCTGTTCATTCAACTATGGGCTGGACCAAGGGTCAAACAGAAATTGCGCGTTGCGTTAATCTCCGTTAATAAAATTAGTGGCGTTAAAATGAATTTGCGTTAACGCGTTATTAACGCGTTAATTTTGACAGCCCTAGTTTATTTATATTTTCACCATTAAAGATATATTATACATTTTAAAGCTGCAAAAACCTTTATTTAAGGCATAAAATATCAAAATATGATATATTAGTACAACTCGGTACAGTGCAAAAAAATTACTTTTACTATTTTGGTCTTGTTTTATGTAAAAATATCTACAAATTCTTAAATCAAGATGTATTTTCTTGATGAGCAAAATGACCTAAAAAAATAAGTCTTGTTTTTAGACAAAAAAATATACAATTTAAGTAAATTTGTGCATAAAACAAGCACAATTATCTGCCAATGGTGTGAGAAAATTTAGCTTGAATTAAGTGTATAAGAAAAAAGAAAACTTATTTCAAGATTTTTTTCTTATCTCATTGGCATATATTTTTGCTTGTTTCAAGTAAATTCACTTAAATTGTATATTTTTTTGTCTAAAACTAGACTTATTTTCTTATTTTTCTTTCATTTTGCTCGTCAAGAAAATACATATTGATTTAAGAATTTTTAGATATTTCTACTGAAAACAAAACAAAAATACTATGTAAGAAAGTCATTTGAAGTCAATCAAAAAAATGATTTTCAAGAAAAAAAATTTAAGTATTTTTGTCTTGTTTTCAGTAAAAATATCAAAAAATTCTTAAATCAAGATGATTTTTCTTGATGAGCAAAACGAGTCTAGTTTTTAGACCAAAAATTAAAAATTTAAGTGATTTTGTGCATAAAACAAGCCAAGAAATCTCCCAATGGGGTAAGCAAAAAATCTTGAACATTTTTCTTAAACACTAAATTCAAGAAAAATTCAAGAAAAATTAGCTTACCCCATTGGCAGATTATTTATTTATTTTTTTGCTTGTTTTATGCACAAAATCACTTCAAATTTTAGATTTTTGGTCAAAAACTAGACTTATTTTCTTAGGTCATTTTGCTCATCAAGAAAATACATCTTGATTTAAGAATTTTTAGATATTTCTACTAAAAACAATACAAAAAATACTAAGTAAGAGAGTATTTTTTTGCAGTTTGTATGGCTTTTGAACTTTTATCCTAATTTAGTGCCTTATTCAGCTACAATAAGTGAAAAATCTAATTGAGTAAATATTCATGTTTTTATCTGATCGAAAAAATAATCGCCTGATTAATCGATTATAAAAATGATCAATAGTTGCAGTCCTAACAGACATTTATCTTTAAAACACAGATTAGGTTTTGAAATAAATGTGCAGGCTTTAAAAGAGACGAGGGGTGTAAAAGCAAACATCAAATTTCAATAATCCAATTATATTTAATGACATTACCTCAACATTGTAAGAACAGTATATTAAAATTCATAAAGGCTGGCACTCTGCCTGCTGTTCATAAAAGTTAAATGACATCGCACAAAAGATTTGATGTGTGCCACTGTTATGTTTTGATAAATGAACCTTATGTCTGAATGTGAACCGGGTATAATTCAATCATTCACAAAGCTGAAACAAGGAAGAATTTTATTCATGAGATGCCTTTGAGAATCATTTCATAAACAGGAAGACAGTTTTGCAATCTAATGACCATTGTTCCCTTTGTCAATGTTTCTGCGTGCATTGTTACGCTACTGTTATTTCTCTATGGAGCTGGTAAATTGTTCTTTTGTGATAATTGGCTAAAGGCACTCTAATATTTTGAACAGCATGCTTGAGTATAGGCGTCATTCTGTGTGCTTAAAGCATCCATTTATTCACTATTCAAACAGACATAATCATCCATTTATCATCACGGAAATGTGTTTTTAGTTGGATTTGGCTTTAGTTTTCGTTTCAACTTTGGCTGAAGGTGGTTTCATAGCTGTATGTGCAGAAGTAATTAATATATTATTGCTATCATTGCTCTTCGCCCCTTTGTGACCTCGCATTGGTCCCGAATTGATAAAGCCTCACGCAAATAGAGCATTTTAAGAACCAACAATCTATTGACTGTCTGTTTCTCTCTTACTCATCAAAAAGGCACCGGGCCAGACGTACGGCAGAGACAGAATTTGTATTCTTTTGAAAGTGGACCTGTTAGAATCTAGATGCCACAGAGAATGTGTTTGTACAGGCTGCAGTCAACAAACCCAAAACAAATACGATAGCAGCACGTTCACTTTTGCTGGAATGACACCAGTGGGAATCTAAACAGAGACTGCATGGGAGCACGCAGCACAAACATCAAAACTACATAGGGCACGAGGGTCAACTAGTCATTCAACAAACAAACGGTAAATTAGTGAGGTTAATTGGTTTTACTTATTTATTGTAATTGCCGTTTAGATGTTTTCAGAGCATGCTGACAACGTGCTGCGATTTAGCTGTAAAACATTTTGCGAGGTAAAGCCATCTCTGATAAGTCGATAGCGCAATAACACAACAGAAATAGACAGGCAGACAGATGTCTTTGCGTTTTAACAACAGCATGTCAGGTTAAAATAAACACACTGTAAGACCCCTGTGTTTGGTTTTAAATGTTCAAGCTGTAACATCGGTTTTATATATATATATATATATATATAATTTTTTTTTTATTCTAGATTAATCAAATGTTATAATTAAAAATTTTAGTTTTGCAGACATGGTATTTATTTGGTGTGCTGTCACTTTAATACCTACATGTCATGCATGGATCCGATATACTGTTGCACATGTGTTTTCTTTTCTGTATTGTTCACATTCACACAACAGACTACATTTATGAGGACAATTGTGGCATTTTGAAACAATTTTGTGTACATATAGAGAACTGTGCAAAAGTCTTAGGCCACCATGCCAGTATTGGTTGTTTTGCAATGTTATAATTGTTTCTCAGTCTCTTTAATAGAGAATACATCCAAAAAATACAGGAAATGTGTATTTAGTATTAAAAACTGTATAAAAATGTAACCTGATGTGTCAAGTTTTTAGGGTAAACTCCCCTTCCACTTGAGCAGTAGCAGGAAACTGCAGGATCTCTTAAACCTAAATAAAATTAAAGGGGCCATGGCATGAAAATCTGACTTTTTCCATGTTTAAGTGCTATGATTGGGTCCCCAGTGCTTCTATCAACCTAGAAAATGTGAAAAAAGATCAACCCAGTAACTTAGTTTTGGTAAACCATTCTCTACAAGCACATGAAAAAATAAGTCGTTGAAATTTTTATTCAGACCAATCACAAAGTACAGATTAGCTGACCAATCAGGGACAAAGAGCTTTTCAAATAAGTGCGTTTCAGGAAGAGAGTGAAATCTGGAGCTATAAAAATGTACGGTATGTGGAAAATAATGTGTTTTTTAACCATAAACCACGCAAAAACATTGTATTATACCAAATACACAAAATAACGTTGTTTCTAGCAATGAAATAGGTGCACTTTAAATTGAAGATCGATTAAAAATGACATTTGATGTTATCGACATGCCTTCATATTTTAACTTGCCAAGCTGATCTGTATTTTCTAATGGATAGGTATCAACCACTAAATAAACTCAAAACATCATTATAATATTTTTATATAAAATATCTTTATATTTTAGTGAACAATTTCTTTAAAGATAGACCAATCTTTAAAGATTTCCTTCATGCAATTCATAAGCAGTTGATCTTGAAAAACGCTGTTTTGCACACACACAACATCAACAGGAACACGAGTAGCATTCTTAAAAGGGGTGACTGATTATCCTCATAAAATCAAAGCCAAAACAAAAAAAAAATCATCTCAGAAGCCCTTCTGCGCAACTAGAAAGAGGCCGGCAGTATGAGTCTGCATACTGAATAGTACTCTAAAACCCCAACAGAACCAGCGCAGCCTAATGGACCAGAGAAATCAGCCCCATACCTCTGTTTACAGGAAATGAGAAAAAGACTCTAGCATATGCTTTGGCACTTCTGCCTCAATGTGCCGGATCAAAATGCAGATTCGCATTGCTTTTCCTTAATGTGGTGTGAATGAACGTACTATACAGTACTTGGTTTAGGCCATCTATGACATTTTAAACAGTTTAAGGCTGCTTATGCATTCATCAGGGTGGATTGGGAATCAACGTTTTCATTTTAAAATGCTCTTTGTAAACACTACTGCCTTAACATGTTTGTTCCAAAACTTGGGCAAAAGTGAGACTAAACAGCTTGTAATACAGGATGTTTTGCGTCCCGATCCACTTAAACTGGCACAAACGTGCAGAAAAACATGACAAACAAGTCTAGGTATATAGATGTAAACCCAAGAGCATAACCTCTGAGAGAGCACACAGACCCAAAGGACATAAGAGCATGCACACACACACCACACACACACACACAACCACACACATATCCTACAGTATGTACACACACAAACAAAACACTGCTGCTTATATGCCTCACATTGCTTGCTCTCAGTCAAAAAGCTTGTGATCTTCAATACAGAATTCTCCATGGTGCGGTAGTAGTTTTGCTTTGGTGTCTACCTATAAATTCTTTAGAGACACAGTTTACAAAACAAAATTTTATACTTGGATTTATTTCAGTCATAAAATACACTCACCTAAAGGATTATTATGAACACCTGTTCCATTTCTCATGAATGCAATTATCTTATCAACCAATCACATGGCAGTTTCTTCCATGCATTTAGGGGTGTGGTCCTGGTCAGGACAATCTCCTGAACTCCAAACTGAGTATCAAAATGGGAAAGAAATGTGATTTAAGCAATTTTGAGCGTGGCATGGTTGTTGGTGCCAGACGGGCCGGTCTGAGTATTTCACAATCTGCTCAGTTACTGGGATTTTCACGCACAACCATTTCTAGGGTTTACAAAGAATGGTGTGAAAAAGGAAAAACATCCAGTATACGGCAGTCCTGTGGGAGAAAATGTTTGTTGATGCTAGAGGCCAGAGGAGAATGGGCCGACTGATTCAAGCTGATAGAAGAGCAACTTTGACTGAAATAACCACTC
The DNA here is from genome assembly GCF_027580225.2 of Misgurnus anguillicaudatus. Lineage (NCBI taxonomy): Eukaryota > Metazoa > Chordata > Actinopteri > Cypriniformes > Cobitidae > Misgurnus > Misgurnus anguillicaudatus. Next base: position 24,223,242 of record NC_073340.2, read on the forward strand.
GTTACAACCGAGGTATGCAGCAAAGCATTTATGAAGCCACAACACGCACAACCTTAAAGCGGGTGGGCTACAACAGCAGAAGACCCCACCGGGTACCACTCATCTCAACTACAAATAGGAAAAAGAGGCTACAATTTGCACGAGCTCACCAAAATTGGACAGTTGAAGACTGGAAAAATGTTGCCTGGTCTGATGAGTCTTGATTTCTGTTGAGACATTTCAGAATTTGGTGTAAACAGAATGAGAACATGGATGCATCATGTCTTGTATCCACTGTGCAGGCTGGTGGTGTAATGGTGTGGGGGGTGTTTTCTTGGCACACTTTAGGCCCCTTAGTGCCAATTGGGCATCGTTTAAATGCCACAGCCTACCTGAGCATTGTTTCTGACCATGTCCATCCCTTTATGACCACCATGTACCCATCCTCAGATGGCTACTTCCAGCAGGATAATGCACCATGTAACAAAGCTCGAATCATTTCAAAATAGTTTCTTGAACATGACAATGAGTTCACTGTACTAAAATGGCCCCCACAGTCACCAGATCTCAACCCAATTGAGCATCTTTGGGATGTGGTGGAATGGGAACTTGCCCTGGATGTGCATCCCACAAATCTATATCAACTGAATGATGCTATCCTATCAATATGGTCCAACATCTCTAAAGAATTTTTTTAGCACCTTGTTGAATTAATGCCATGTAGAATTAAGGCAGTTCTGAAGGTGAAAGGGGGTCAAACACAGTATTAGTATGGTGTTTCTAATAATCTTTTAGGTGAGTGTATATTTCTAATACTATTACAAGCCAAGAAAAATTTAAACACAAAAAAGTCAAGAACTGTTATTGATTTTTTTATTAACACGTGCAACTAATACTCAAATTCTGATTATTATTGGGTTTTCAAGTTACTGGTGTTCGCAGAATGATGTCATGTATTTCAGATATCTGCTCTAAAGTCTCTCTGCAGGCATCCTAATAACACGCTGATGTTATTGAATTAGACAGTGATTCAACGTGGCATTTCGCACATGCGTGTCCCTGCAGGCCCGCAACACAACCGCTGAGTGTGGGCATCCCTAATGCGTGCCACCAGCATCCACAAACACACACAAGCAGCAGTAACAAACAAATACACACACAAACATATGTCACAACTCTTAAACCTTTCATTTGAACAGGCTGACCGTCACCCCTGCTGTCGAGAGTTGCATTACTAAGTCAAAACAAAAGGTCAAGTAATACATCAACAGCTTCCGCTGTGAACTGGACGACAGAGAGTAGCACGCAAGCATCGGTGAAATGAATTGGATTTTGGCACAATTCACATTACAGCTGTGACAGATAAAGACTACGGGGGGCATTTGCCAAAATGACACCCAAATGTGCTTCGTGAGGAAGCTACTTCGGGGCGAGAGTGATACAATTTGTACCGTCATGAGACGGACGTGGTAAATAATGCATCGGCCTGCGAGGGAGAACTTTATAAATGAATAAAAGCCGCGCTGAGTGCTCGGAGTGGTCTCTGTGAAAATCTGTCACCTGTAATGAGACACGGAAACTCGCTTGTGCTAAACCACATCCGATGGTTTGGGTAACAGCAAATTGTGTGTGGTTGCTTCGGTGTGAAAAGTGCCTGATGAGAAAAGATCCAAAGTTGTTTATATGTTGAGCACGATTTCCTTGCCCTCGTATTGAAACTCACCATTTGGGTTCTTTTAAATTCTCATTGGTGACAAATGTCAAAATTACATTTTGTTGTAACGGTCCAACAAACAATTCAATGCGAGCAAATCCAAAACATTTTACTAGTTAAAAGAAAGAGACTACTTAAATTATTCTTCCAATTAAATGGCAAAGAAGAAACATTTAAAAAGTGTTAATGTGGGATCCTGAAACATTTCTGTTGATTACAAAGACCTTTCTAATCATAGGCTAAAGAAAAATCTCATTTTCTACACTGAAAATCAAACACAAAGTGCTTAATGCCTAATACGTATTGAAATTCCTTAAATTCATTGAGGTTAAGTGAGCATCCTGGTTCAAGAGCAGTATAATGATCTTAAATGTGCATTTCAAAGGGACAGTCATCACTTCAAATACCTTTCATAGTCTGCATGTTACTGAGAAAAGAACAGAGGGTTGTGTATTTAGTCTCCTAAGACTATCTGTCCTCATTTGCGAACTGTCCAATGGCAGTGCTCCACCTGAAAATCCACATCAGCCTCTTCTGACTCAGCCATTGCTCAACTGTGCCCCAGAATTTCACCATCCTGGAACATCAGCTTTGAAGCCAAGCTCTCACAGGACATCAAATAAGTGACACTGCAGAGCTGAGATTTAAAATCTGTGATGGTGGCTTACATAGAAGAAAGTTCAACAAGAAGAGAGTTCAACAAGAAATTCCAGGGTCCCTAAAAATGCAGTAGAGTTGTGCTGAACCAATCTGCATATTACATTTTTGCTCAGTTTCCACCAAGATCCCATAGGAGTCAACGTTCTGCATACTGTATGTATTTATTCAGTGCCCTAGATATTGAGAGGCCCCAACTACCAGACCACAATCACCTGCCCATCTGACGTGAATACACTCGGAGACAAAGTATTTTACATACTGTACAGCTGTATTGATGTTCCATTTACATTAATATAATTGCTTTAAATGTACTAAATTTTCGCAATTTTTTCACCATTGCATAAGTTACATTTTTAGAATGTGGTTTTTACTATATTTATTTCTCATTCTTTAATAATAGACCGTTTTAACATTCCTGTATGGTCACTTCATGCATTTTCTCTGATCAGATACCTACAGTGAGGAAAATAAGTATTTGAACGCCCTGCTATTTTGCAAGTTCTCCCACTTAGAAATCATGAAGGGGTCTGAAATTGTCATCGTAGGTGCATGTCCACCGTGTGAGACATAATCAAAAAAAAAATCCAGAAATCACAATTTATGATTTTTTTTAAAAACTATTTATTTGTATGATACAGCTCCAAATAAGTATTTGAACACCTGTCTATCTGCTAGAATTCTGCCCCTCAAAGACCTGTTAGTCTGCCTTTAAAATGTCCACCTCCACTCCATTTATTATCCTAAATTAGATGCATCTGTTTGAGGTTGTTAGCTGCATACACTGAAAAAAACAACTAGTAAAATTTACTTAAAAAAATCCTCGTAACAATTTGCACGAACTTTTTTTAAGTAAAATGTACTGCTTTTTTATAAGTAAAACTTACCTACTAAAATCAAATAAAATTTACTTAAAATTGCATGATAAAACATATGTTAAATAATTAATTAAATGTTACTTAATTATTTTATTTAGAAGTTAGATTTATTTTAATCGTTTAAGTAAAGTCTATTAGGTTTTTTTTAAATTGAAGCATTGCTGTCCTAATAATATTAAATAAATCGTATTTTCTGTTTGTTATTTTCTTTAACATATTAATATGGACATAGTTCTTTTAAGTGTTATAAATGGCATTATAACACACAATTCATGACTGACAACAAGTCAGTCATTGAATAAACTTGATTCGGAACAGAAACGTACACAAACTGTGTTTCTGACATGCTTTATCAGCACTGTGGAAAGAATTACAATACACTGTTCTGAACAGGGTTCATGTAAAGAAACACTGATCACCTGAACGGTGACTTCACAAAATTATTATTTACAACAAAACAACATCAATAATATAAGAGCTTAAACCTTTATGACATTTTGCTAAAAAATATTTAAGTAGTTAAAGTTCTTATCAGTTCTTATTCTGTGATAAAGCTTAAAAAATAAAAATATTCAGGCGCAAAGAATTGTGGGTATTCCTTACAACATGTGCAAATAAATGTAAGTACATTTTACTTAGATTTTTTTAGTGTAATGGATTTAATATTTTTAAGTAAAATGAACTAAGATAAGCTAAAGTTTTTGATAAAAATTTACTTAATTTTTTAGGACTATGTGCAGTGACTATAAAACAGTTAAATAATACAAGAAAATATCTAAAAAAAATGTACTATTCCCACACAGTTCATTTTTTACATGAATTAATTGTGTATTTATCATCATTTTACTTAGGAAAATCTAGTTCTCAATAAATGTTAATATTATTATGTAGAAATTATGAGAGTTAATCTAATAAATATTACTACACTAAAAAGTTCGTTTTTTCAGTGTAAAGACACCTGTCCACCCCATACAATCAGTAAGAATCCAACTACTAACATGGCCAAGACCAAAGAGCTGTCCAAAGACACTAGAGACAAAATTGTACACCTCCATAAGGCTGGAAAGGGCTACGGGAAATTGCCAAGCAGCTTGGTGAAAAAAAGGTCCACTGTTGGAGCGATCATTAGAAAATGGAAGAAGCTAAACATGACTGTCAATCTCCCTTGGACTGGGGCTCCATGCAAGATCTCACCTCATGTGGTCTCAATGATCCTAAGAAAGGTGAGAAATCAGCCCTGAACTACACGGGAGGAGCTGTTCAATGACCTGAAAAGAGCTGGGACCCCCGTTTCCAAAGTTACTGTTGGTAATACACCAAGACGTCCTGGTTTGAAATCATGCATGGCACGGAAGGTTCCCCTGCTTAAGCCAGCACATGTCCAGGCCCGTCTTAAGTTTGCAAATGACCATTTGGATGATCCAGAGGAGTCATGGGAGAAAGTCATGTGGTCAGATGAGATCAAAATAGAACTTTAGATAGAAGTACCAACCCAAGAACACCATCTGTGAAGCATGGGGATAGTAGCATTATGCTTTGGGGGTGGGGGGTTCTGCACATGGAACAGGGGGACTGCACTGTATTACAGAGAGGATGACCGGGGCCATGTATTGCAAAATTTTAGGTACAACCTCCTTCCCTCAGTTAGAGCACTAAAGATGGGTCGAGGCTGGGTCTTCCAACATGACAATGACCTGAAGCACACAGCTAGGATAACCATGGAGTGGCTCTGTAAAAAGCATAATCAAGGTTCTGCCGTGGCCTAGTCAGTCTCCAGACCTAAACCCAATAGAGAATCTTTGGAGGGAGCTCAAACTCCTTGTTTCTCAGCAACCGGACAGGAACCTGACTGATCTAGAAAAGATCTGTATGGAGTAGTGGGCCAAAATCCCTCATGCAGTGTGTGCAAACCTGGTGAAAAACTACAGGAAACATTTGACCTCTCATAATAAATTTACCATTTAAGCCAGAAGGAAAACCAAATATGTGCAAAACCACGCGTTTAAAATACCCCACCCTAATGTATAGCTTTCTGAGAGAGGTTTATAGCAATCTTCTAAGGCATTACAGACCCAACCAAAATGTTGTTATCTACATGTCACATCACCTAACAAGGATAAATATACCACATTTAATCATTGTCAGCTTTAAGATATTTGACAGTTTAGGTGTGCATTTCACAGAAAAATAATCAACACCTGTAGAACATTTCTCAACCAATATAGCATTCAAAACAGGCATGTGGTATAAATTAAATTATACAAACTATTGCTGTTGGATGGAAGCCTGATTTTTGTAAGGTTTAATTACACAGAATTTATGATAAATTAATGTATTTTAAAAGGAAAGACTTTTTCCATGTTAAAGTGCTATAGTTGGGTCCCCAGTGCTTCTATCAAACTAGAAAATGTGAAAAAGATCAACCCAGTAACTTAGTTTTGGTAAACCATTCTCTGAAAGCATGTTAAAAAATGGGTCATTGAAATGTGGCTCCCCTTGTGATGTCAGAAGGGGATAATACCGCCTCTTAATGTGCACCATCCAACCACGGCACTGCTATTTAGTGCAGAGATCAACTTATTTGCATTTTAAAGGACAGACCCAAAAATGGCAAATTTTTGCTCACACCTACAAAGTGGCAATTTTAACATGCTATAATAAATTATCTATGTGGTATTTTGAGCTAGAACTTCACATAGACACTCTAGGGACACCAAAGACTTATTTGACATCTTAAAAAAGTCTTGGAATGTCCCCTTTAAAAATGTAATAAAACCGTGGCCCCCAAGGCCCCAGTTTGATAACCACTGGTTAAAACTGTTAAGCGTCGCCGTACTGAACACGGGACACCCAAGTTTGCATTAATATTGTTAATGTTAATTTTAATCTATCACTACAAATTATATATCGTTGGAAAGGTCTAAGCCTCCAGAATAGACATTTCAACGGTGTTTTATAAAATAAATTATTTAGGGAGAGTAATTGATTCATTTATGAAGAGAGTGTGCCTCAAAACATTTATTTTCTGCTAAATGTCACTGTCCCACCAGCAGGACGCCTATATTTACTTCAATGTTTGCATATGAATTCTTATCTAATCACGACAAACTGTATATTGTTTGAAAGCTCCAAGAGTGTAGATTTAACTCAATAGGGTGGGGTGATGCTTAAAAGGTTAAGGTATTCTGATTTTTAATGATAAAACTTGTAGTGCTGTATGTATTTGCATCCTTCTCTGACACTTTTAAATGCTTCCACTGACATGTCTGCTGCATTTATAAAGTGTGTGCGCCCTCTCATTCTACCCTGGTTGCTATTTCATCACATCCTCAAAAACCTCATTGTTCGAAAATAGTTATTCAGTCGTTTTACTTGTTCTGCCAAAACACAAAAATGTTTAATGTTTAAAATAATTTTCGGTTGTCGAACAGTCGGTGTCTCCCTACACTTGACAGCTTCTAAAGAAAATATATGCCAATCAGTTAACAACACATTTAAAATGAACTCCCTGCACTTCTCTAAAGAAGATGTCTAATTAAATGCCATTCAATGATAATTAGTTAATCAGAGGCAGATGCTTAAAAACAGTTTGGTTTATAAAACAAGCTAGAGTACATTTAAACTTGTAATAATAACCAACAAAATCTACATTCATATGCTGTATTAAAATGAGAACCACAGACAAAAGATGCACTAATCTAATCATTTTTCCTTAAGTCAAAAAACGGCAAAACTTCACAAATGTAATACATCTCTTTGCCCCGGGGAAAGTGGCTCCCTGTGGCAATAAAAATGTCAGAACACAACAGTGTATATGTCTGCTTAACACAGAACAAATGTGTGTTTGAGCAGAACACTTTATATTTCACATATATAGGCCTACAATGAAGTAATACCAACTGTACACCTAAATAAAAACGGCAATGACTCTGTAGATCTGTCAAGAGCTTGATCTCTGTGTGCTTAATGGCAAGAAAAATTCTTTAAAAGACTCGGGCACAAGGCTGCATCTAACTTTGTTATGCCTGACAGATATGGGCCGCCCGAAATTGAAAGTCCAAAACTTTCTAAAAAAAAAAAGAATGCCCTTTCTGGACACTTGCTGAATTGAGTTACACTCGTATAAAAACCACAACCTAAGCTCAGTTAGCTGTAAAACATCAGTCAAAGCCTACAGTGAGATTTTATTAAATGCCAAGCACTCCAGTTACTCTGGCTGTTCACCCAAAAATGAACATTCTGTCATCATCTACACACTCGCATGTCTTTCCAAATCCCTATGACTTTCTCTCTTACAATACATGAATTTTGAAGCTTTTAGTTTTCCATACAATAAGAGTTGGGCTGTAAGTCCGTAATGCTTTGTATTTACCTTTATTTTTTATTTACTAGTGCTGCACAATTAATCGCATCGCAATCGCAATGTCAGCCTGTGCGATTATATGACAGCAAAATGTTGCAATTATATTAAATAAATAAAGGTGTCGACTTGTTAACACAAACTTTCTGATAACAGTTTGATGATTTTCCTTGCCGTTTAAAAAAAGAAAGAAAAACGAACAAAAAAGGCAGTGCACGTGTGGCATGCACGTGTGTGGTGTGCATCGTCACTTATACCAGAGCGAAGATGGATGCAGAGGAGGTTGACAGTGATCTGGTAGCTAAAAAAAAACCTCTATGTCTGTTGTATGGCGGTATTTTGGATTTAGGATTACTGACACTGAGCAGTTGCTACATCACGTGGCAATACGAAAACATTTCTAGTTTTACAAATACACATTTTAACATTATCACTAAACTGTGTGTGGATTTTCCTTAAAACCCATCAAGTTGACTCATGATACCACTATAATCGCAATCGCACATCGCAATATTAGCACCAATAACCGCAATGGGAAAAATTACCCAAATCGTGCAGCCCTATTATTTACCTATATTTGTATTTACCTTTAAGCAGATGCAGGGCTCTACCCTAACATTTTGCACTGGTTGCACTGGTGCGCCTTTTTTTCTTAGGTGCACCAGCACAAAAGTTAGGTGCACCCAAATTTTTGACTGCATTGCATTTAACACCGCAGTTTTACAAGCGCCCATGGTGGTTAAATGTAGAGTATATAAATTAACATGTATTTTATAATTTTCATGCTGTGATTCTTTTTCCCTTATAGCCTATTGCTTTTATGTTTGTTCTTATATCTATTTGCTAAAAAATAATTTTATTGCATTGCTTTGTTCCTATCTTTCATTGTAGTTTTAATGTTGTGTGCAGGATTTGCCATGCTGGAAACACAAAATAAGTAGGGCTGTCAAAAGATTAATCGCGGTTAATCGCATCTAGAATAAAAGTTTGTGTTTACATAACATATGTGTGTGTACTGTGTATAATTATTATTTATATATAAAAACACACACAATCATGTATATGTTTAAGAAAAATTTGATATATTTATATATAAAATATTTAAATATATTTATAATATAAATTATATACATCTATATACAGTATATAAATGTAAATATTTCTTAATTATATACATGAATGTGGGTGTATTTTTATATACATAATATTTACACACAGTACACACACATATGATGTGTAAACACAAACTTTTATTTTGGATGCGATTAATCGTGATTAATCTTTTGACAGCCCTAAAAATAAGTTATATATTTATAACGACATGCAAGTAAAAACATACAAGACGCATAGCTACTAGTAAAGGAAACAGAGACTGAAAACATGAAATCTGTATATTTAATGCCGGGTAAGTTTGTTGGCTAATGATGATTTTCAACAAGACAATGCAGTGATTATGAGGTGGTGTTATTTCTTAGATTAATTTCTGTGTAAATGAGTACAAGAGCCCACAATAGATTTATTTAACTGATTTGGCAGTAGAGAATTCAGTATTTATGAGATATTAGTCGATATAGTGGTAATATGTAAATGTGTTTCAGTGCTTCATGTACAGTATTTAGGCTCTCCACAAACGCGGCTCATCATAGTTATGGGGGAGGTAGAGGTCCACCCTTCACTATCTGATTGGTTTAGACCACGGTGTATGTGTGTGTGTGTAATGTACATCTGTTGTTGAACCAGAAGACTTTCGAATTGCGGAGACTTTTTTCACTTGAACGGATGGTCGCACTGGTGCAACCTCAGATTTTATTAAGTTGCACCATTGAAAAATTAGGTCGCATGTGTGACCAAATTGGTCCCACTTTCGAGCCCTGAGATGCTGTTATCCAAAGCAACTCACAATGCATTTAAAACATACACGTGATCAGTCTGTGCGTTCCCTGGGAAACGCACAACCTTGGTATTTCTAGAACCATGAATGCTTTAACAACTGAGCTATAGGAACGGCAGGGTTTAGATAAGATTTATAGATTTTTGCAGCGCTCTTTAAAAACAATTTTGAATCATCAACCGAATAACAAAATGATTGTTGTGAAAATCAACACGATCTTTGTTAAAAAAAACTAAATGCAAAAACCATTTGAAATGAGCCTGAGCACCTGGCTTTTTGCGATTGATTAATGGCATCCCTCATTTGATCTTTTATCTTCTCTCCCATCAATGAAAATCATTGCTATTATCATGAGTAATGCACAATAGCAGCATGAGTTTTATTTTTGCACAATTGCTGTCAGGAGGTTGAATTTTTTTCTATTAGTGTCCTATGTGTAAATGTTCCCAGCTGTGATAACAGTTATGTGGAAAAGGTTTTGTGATCAAATTCAAAGTAAAAGTCTTTGATAAACAATTTATATCAAACTAGGATAATTTTTATTAAGCATTCATTTACTAAACTTTCGACGGCAATATGGCTAAATCTTTTCTAACACAGATAAGAAAGTGACACACATAACAGTATCGTCATTTTCGATGATTAGTTGTAACGTTTGTACAGCAGTCAATGCAGCAATAAATAAAATAAAAGGTAGCTGGAAACAGGAAAAAGTCTCATAAAAGACTAGATGACTATGTCCTATGAGAGAGGCCATATGAAGAATGGAGAATTCCTGTTTGATCTACAGAAAGAAAATTGAGGCTTCATCTTTCATCTGAGTCTTAGTGTGACAAAAATTCTCGCATGAAAATGACTAAATTATGAGTCGCAAACACTGAATACATTTGATGAAACTCATCCAGCTTTCATGATTCTCAATAAAATCCTACAATCACTGAAAGCCTTTATGAAACAGGCTGGATGCAAATGATTTGCTCAAAAATTTGTCACCTCATAAAAAGAAGTGGTTTTGTGTGTGTGTGTGTGTGTGTGTGTGTGTGTGTGTGTGTGTGTGTGTGTGTGTGTGTGTGTGTGTGTGTGTGTGTGTGTGTGTGTGTGTGTGTGTGTGCGTGTGTGTTCGTGTGTGTGTGTTTTGTTTCAATCAAAACTGGTTCAAACTGGTTGATCTGCATATATTGCTATAAACAACATGGCTTTACTGGTCCCCCAGTCAAACCAGCACCAAAGCAGCACTAATCATCATAAAACAGTTTGGTCAAACATGAAAATTCATTCGTTTTTTGTTGAATGCAATCTCTAAAAAATGTAAGCGCTTTCAGAAAATTAGGGGGCAGAGACACAGAGCCAATCTAAACGGTAGCTATATTTGTCTATTCACATTATGTAGCCAAGTACCAGTGAGTGGTAAAGAGTTTACATGGGTGGGGTTAATGTAGTTTGGCAAAATACTTCTCATTGCTGTATTTCGCTGGTTCAGCAGATATTTTCTCTGCACTGCTGCCTGTCAATTTAGAGAGTGGTTCAACAGAGGAATATAAATCAAAGTCCCTTCAAGGCAAGTCAGTATATTGGCGGCCATCTCTGTAACATTGCCAGGCTGCTATTTTTTATCTAGGCAACAGGCATGCAGTACAACTCTTATCTGCTAACATTTATCTAAATGCCAAAATCTTCAAAACTGTTGGGCAAGCACAGGTTTTAATAACATACACGTATTTAATACATTAACTCTTTCCCCGCCATTGACGAGATATCTCGTCAATTAAGAGAAAACGCTTCCCCGCCAATGACGAGATTTTCCGTCTTTCCGCAATACCGCTTTTATCCACTTCCGCAACTTTTAAACCCGGAAGTATTGCCCTATGGCAAGCAGCTGCATGTCCGTGACTATTTTAAAGATCGCTCTGAATGGGATCTCTATGAAAAGTCCGTCACAAAAATGGAATTATCTCTGCTTTTTGCTCAAAATGTGGTGTTTTTGCAGAAACCTACCCATATTCAAAAGCCGATTACAAAAGAACCACTAAAGGGAGGAAGAAACGTTTTTTTTTTGTTTGAAAGCAGAGGGTCTGTTCTTTCATTTGGTATATTGTATGTTTATATATTCAAAGAAGAACATTTTCTGGAAGGCATTAAACTTTGTTGAAAATCATGAAAAACGCTGGCGCTGGCTGTAAAATTTTTTTAAAAACGCTGGCGGTGAAAGAGTTAAATGTATAATAATTATATTAATTAATATTAATAAATGTTTATTATTAGTGTTAATTCAGTAAGTCATAAAAATGTCAAATTTTACAAATCAGTCCCTCCAGGAAAACGCGATTATGCGATCGCATGATTTAATGCATAATCAATATTTATTCAGGGGAAGCATTTTTTTTTTAATATGCCGCACTTTCGCAGCATAAATTGCAGATTTGCAGATGTGGGCCATTGCGGGGCTTGCATGATTTCATAATCCCCAAAAATCACATATATCTTAGCATAAAGTTGAAAAATGTTGCATTTACCTCACACAAGCACAGCCATGTTCCCTGTTGCCATGGGAACGTTATGAAGTGACATGACTATGTGCCGTGAACATTATTGAGTACGTTTCCATGCACAGAATAAGCGGATAACTATCAAAAATCTGCTTATTACAGAAAACTGTTTTCATGCGTTTACATGCAAATCAATAAGCCGGCTATGCAGACAAATGCGTTTAAAGGGAATTAAAGAATTATCAGTTTTCTCGCAGGCAGTGACGTCACCACCTATAGTACACAATAGTCGTTCAAAAAGTCAACGGCAAATCTGTCTTAAGCTGTACTGTTGTATCTCTTCTCTTGTCTGCAGAACCTGTTAATGTAACATGAGCTTCTATTTAAACAGTTTCTCTGCCAACTGCTTTAGTCGAGCGGAGACTTTTTAGCGTTACGTTGCGCTTACTTCCGCGTGTGACGTTTATCTTTCACACGCGGAGACATGAGCTCATGGACAAAACCGTGAGAAAGCCGGTTAAGGTGTTTACATGCCACGCGAAATCGGCGTAATGAGCTAAAAACTACCGGTTTTTGCTTACGCCGTTTATGGGCTTTCCCCGATAAAGGAAAACCGTTTTACGCATTTACATGACCCAACACATTATCAGTTTATTAAGCATAATCGGCGTAAGACTGTGCATGTAAACGCACTCATTGAAAAGCTGCAAAAGCTGCAACAGTTTTTGCAAGTTCCCACAGTTTTTGCATAAATATCCTGCATATTCCATCGCATTTTTTTTTTAAGAAAGTGTGCCGCAAGATCAAGGATTTTTGCCCGCAAAAATCACAAAAAACACGTGTTTTTCTGGAAGGACTGACAAATGAAAACATTATACAGAAACATGAGATGCTAAAGCCTGAAGTATAGTTTAGTTTTTATGCGTTCGCGAGGGTATGCGTACTGTGCGTGTGGCGCAAATTTAGTCAGAATAGTACAGATTGTTTTAACCGATTGTTTTAACCGCTTATACTTTCTACGCGTAGGTCGCATACACGCATACAGGAGTATGTAGTATGTTGCCCAAGAAAAGCATTGCAATTTGTCACAATGTGCATGCACTGAACATCTGTGTAAGCGCATGAGTCACATAAAGAATGCATTGCAAAAACCTGTGCGCTCGAACGTGCCTGTACGCTCACGTTCACATAAAACAAACTATACTCCAGGCTTAAGGCATTTACACTGCAGCGCTTGATGTCCAGTTCCGATTTGCCAACTAAACTGAACAAAATTATAAATACAAGACTTTTGTATTAGCCCCCATTTTTCATGAGCTGAACTCAAAGATCTGTTTTCATGTAAAGGCCTATTTCTCTTAAATATTGTTCACAAATCTGTCTAAACCTGTGTTAGTGAGCACCTCCCCTTTTTCCGAGATATTCCATCCACCTCACAGGTGTGGCATATCAAGATGCTGATCAGACAGCATGATTATTGCACAGGTGTGCCGCTTGCTATAATAAAAGGCCACTCTACAATGTGCAGTTTTATCACACAGCACAACGCCACAGATGTCGCAAGTTTTGAAAGAGCGTTCAATTGGCATGCTGACTGCAGGAATGTCCACCAGAGCTGTTGACCGTGAATTGATTGTTAATTTCTCTACCATAAGCCGTCTCCAGTGGCATTTTAGAGAATTTGGCAGTACATACAACCGGCCTCACAACTGCAGACCACATGTAACCACACCAGCCCAGGACCTTCACATCCAGCATCTTCACCTCAAGATCATCTACCCGGACAGCTGCTGCTACCATCGGTTTGCATAACCAAAGAATTTCTGCACAAACTGTCAGAAACCATCCCAGGGAAGCTCATTTCATCGGGGTCTCGACCTGACTGCAGTTGGCTGTCGTAACCGACTTGAGTGGGTAAATACTTGCATTCGATGGTGTCTGGCACTTCTGATCAACTGCGTGAGGCAAGTAGTGGTCACACCAGATACTGACTGGTTTTCAGACCACCAACACAGTAAAACTGCACATTTTAGAGTGTCCTTTTATTGTGGCCAGCCTAAGGCACACCTGTGCAATATTCATCACGTCTTATCAACATCTTGATATGCCACACCTTTGAGGTAGATGGATTATCTCTGTTTATCGCCTAAACTGTTCCAGAGACTGTTCCATCTGCCACATGGGAGAAACATGAGTCCCTTGAACCATGTCGGCAAACTTTACATGTATGTGTGCGTATTGAGACAAAAAAACATCACTGATATATGTCTGGGAAACCCCCCCATAGTGTAATTGCAGCCTAATATTCCATTCTGTACAACTGCAACTGGTAGCAATACTGATATGAATCTTACAGGAATATGTGCCTACCATCCATACCATTTCAGACAACGAATCGAGCTCAACAAATTTGAAAGAACACAAATAAATGTATGATATTTATGAGTCTGACTGTTTGGTTTTCCAATTCCCTCATATTAAACTGTCACAAAACATCAAAGTGACTATCCGGCCTTTACACGCTATTCATCAACCTGATTGACAGTAAACACAGTCACAAATGAAGGGACACACACAAGCCATTCAGAGCTCCACAGTACTCATCATGAGCATCCCACAGCCTGCACAATACATGTTTTCCCAACCATACCGTCCAGGCGTGCTGTGTGTTTGTTATTGAGTTTACTGTTCACAAAACTAGCGAGACAGTGTTAGCAAATAATTGTCTCTTTGTTTTCAAGGCCCAGTTTATCAATGACACATCTGCTTTTCGTAAAAGAAGAGGCTCGGATAACAGTCTCCCAGCAGGTTTCTTACATATGCTAACATTGATTAGAGTAGTTGAGGAAAAAAAGCCAGCGGGGTGGTGGTGGTCAATGTGGCAGAACAAGTGGCTAAATCAATTCCTGTCCCTTCTGCCAAACGTAAAAGCCAAGACATCACCAAATCCCTTAGAAGAATGTTGTATCCATCACTCGCTTTTACATTTACCTCAGCTCTCGGTCAATGCGCTTTCTCACTCATGTGGATCTGATCGACGGGTAAATGTCCTTCAGCTTCTACTACTAAAGCAAGCGTTCATGAAATGTGTTTCCAAGAACACCATGACTAGTAACTTGTACATTTCTTATATTTGTTTATCTATATTGTTTTTATAAAAAATAATGTAATAATGGGCAAATATGCCCATTTTTATAAGATGCATTATATATACTGTGCCTAGAACGTGACATTTCAGCTCAAAATACCCCACAGATAATTTATTATAGCATGTACAAAATGCACCTATTTGGGTAGGAGCAAAAATGCGCCGTTTTAAGGTCTGTACCTTTAAATGCAAACGAGCTACTGCTCCTTACTCCCTTGCTAAAAGATACAGAGAGCGCTTTTAGTTAAAATAGATCTGATTCCTGTGTACACAGTCTGAGACAATAGTATCTCACTACTAAGAATGGCAATAGTGTACAACTCCCTGAGGATGGAAACTATGGTAATGCAGGGCTGTCAGTTGTGGGTGGGGCTATTTCAGTGTGATGTCACATTAACTAGATGTTTTGGATGTTTGGAACCATGCCAAACCATGGCTGCAGCAGGCCCAATGATATTATGCAGCACTTAAAAAAGAGCCCTTGGTAACTTTCAATAGCAGGGGACTATTTTTGTGCACTGCGTATATCATTGCGCCTGCTGCAGCTATGGTACGGCAGCAAAGTCCTTGATTATAATGCCAGAATGAGAGTATAGTTCCTAGACATATTGGCTTAGAAAAATCTCAACTTTTAATTTTCCGTCGGCCTTAGTACATAATGTAACATAAAAAGTCAAGTTTTAAATAGGAAAAATATCAAAACTCTTTGGTTATTTTTAAGTGTTTGCTAATGGTCTAATCAGATTCAATGGATTATGCTAAGCTATGCTAAAAGTTTTACCGCCAGACCCGGAGATCAGCTGAATGGATTCCAAAACTGTAAAAATCAAATGTTTAACTTTAGGGGAGCTGGAAGATTTGTATATTTTCAAAAAAGTGGAGTATCCCTTTAAAAAATGCAAAAGTTTTCTGGGTCAGGGTGTCTATGTAAAGTCCTCATTAATACACCTTTTAAAGTTTGTGTGCGTATGTGTTTACTTTAGGGAGGATTAGATGTAGGCTTGTTTCTCCCTAGAGTAAACACATCCTTTCAGTATGAGGGTCATTGAAACCATATGGCACCGTAGATGCTACAGATGTCACCGTTTGTTGTTGGGCACAGAGGAAATTTCCCCAAACTGTTAACTTTTAAAGCAATAGAATGAACAGGACTTGACTTTTGAGCAAGCTGATAAGCAGATCTTTATGTTGAGTGTCATATTATCCATTTTGCTGTCATCACATCATTAGTGTTGCACCTTCTACACCGCAATGGCGTCCAACAAACACATGTACCCATTAAAGAAGGCCAGGACGTGCTTTACCAATTTTTACAGCTTTTCCTTTGTTGGTATCATACGTAACATAAAGTACACTTCAGTTTAGGCATACGGCCGAGATGTTTGCGTCTGCTCAACAAACAAACACACGAAGTAAGGGACATGTCCTTGAAAATTCATGAGTTCTGCACCAGTTCACCCTTCTCGAATTGGTAACAAGTTTCGAAGGAGAATGAAAAAGTAATTGATTTTTACTCTCGTTTGATCAGACAAGTTCAACGCTCAGACCTCCATTTAGATTCCCACAGACCTTACAAAATCATTACATTAAACAAATTGCTTGAAACTTAAATAACCAGCCGTGAAATAACCAAGACTTTCATTTATTTAGTCCATGTGTAAATTACTTTTTCAACTCGTTACAAAAGAAACGACAATGTTTTGCATGAGATATCCCTTTCGTCCTACAGGCCGTTTCATTGCATGCCGTGAGAAGCAATTTTCTCAATAAGACAGAAGGAAGGAACATTGAACGCAACTGAGTAATGACTCACATTAGCGGCCATACCAGCAGATTGTTTTTATCCAAGCGTCTTCATCTGATGCCCCCCTGCCGCCATGAGGATCTGCTTGAACTGCAGCCACCCTGATCCAAGCATCATTCACCTCTACTGAATCAATCTCTTATATGCGACCCTGGACCACAAGACCATTAATAAGTAGCATGGGTATATTTATAGCAATAGCCAACAATACATAGTAGTATGGGTCAAATTGATGCCAAAAATTATTAGGATATTTAAGGCACACTCCACTTTTTTGGAAATATGCACATTTGATTTTTACCATTTTGGAATCCATTCAGCTGATCTCCGGGTCACTTTTAGCATAGTTTAGCACAGTCCATTGAATCTGATTAGACCATTAGCATCGCACTCAAAAAAGACTATAAGAGTTTCAATATTTTTCCTATTTAAAACTTGACTCTTTTACATGTAGTTACATTGTGTACTAAGACCGACAGAAAATGAAAAGTTGCGATTTTCTAGGCAGATATGGTTAGGAACTATACTGTTATTCTGGCGTAATAATCAAGGATTTTGCTGCCGTAACATTACGCAGCAGCCGAAAATAGCCCCATTAGTATCTTTCAATAGCAGGGGACTATTTTCGGGCACTACGTAATATAATTGGAGCTGGAAAATTAGCATATTTTCAAAAAAAGTGGAGTGTCCATGTTCCATAGACATATTATGTAAATTCCCTTCCATAAATATATCAAAAATGTATTTATCATTAGTAATATGTGTTGCTAGGGACTTCATTTGGACAACTTTAAAAGAACAACTTTTTTACACCCTCAGATTCCAGATTTTCAAATAGTTGTATCTTGGCCAAATATTTCAAAGTATCATGAATTATTTATTCAGCTTTTGGGTGATGTATAAACTCAATTTCAGAGAATTGACCCTTGTGGTTTTGTGGTCTGGGGTCACATAGTCTCTTAGGCCAGTGTTTCACAATCCTGTGCTGCGTACGAAACCGCCTACTTCCATACTATATAGTAAGTGAAAAGCAGTAGATGAGGAGATTAGTATGTTAAAATTCATAATATTCCAAAAACAGTATGCAAAACGTACCGGATGACCTACTACTTCTGGTTAGATTTTGAAGTCACTGACACTTCACTATCCCATGATGTCCTGTGAGAGGAGTTATCCAACGAAGAAGAAGAGGCATCGTCATATTGGGAAATGGCAGAAAGTGGTGATGCGGCTGTATTCGCGCTGGCATAGATATATACTCTAGATGTCGCCTTGACTATGGCAGTTCATTGGAGCAAATGCGCCAAATTAAGCCGCAATCTTGAAACAGAGGAGCCCCTCCTCTTTAATGCATCAGCGTCAATGTAGGCAAAGGTGATAATGGAAAATAAAATCACCATAAATCTCATTAATGAGGGGTTTTATTGTTCGTTCCAATGGTCAGACATGTAAAGTTTTGATATTAGGAAAATCTAACATCCATACGCAGCACAAAAGTCCGGCATCGTCCATGAATTCAAAGTACAGGCGGAGATAGCAGCGTTACCTAGCTACTTCCTATGAGAAGACCCCTGTTCCAAGATGTCGGCGGTTTCGACACATGCTTAGATCCCCAAGGCGACATCTAGTGTATATATCTATGTCGCGCTGGTATGACATGACGTGATGTCACGTGATGTATCAACATGGCGGATGTAGTTTGTCCGAATCTCATTCATACTACCAGGATTCATACTATACAGTACCTACCATTTAAACGGTCAGTAGGTATCTCATTCAGTATGTACTGTCACAGTATGCGGTTTCGAACGCAGCCCTGGTCTTCAATTACCCCCTCCCAGAATGATTTAGATGTCTCCTCCTTATTTAACACACCTGATTTAACTCATCAGCCTGTTAGGTAAATGTGTTAACCATTCTGGAAGAAGGTTGATGAGTTCATTTAGGTCTCTTAAATAAGGAGACATCTAAAACTTTCTGAGAGGTGGTACTTGAGGACCAGGATTGGGAAGCGCTCTCTTAGGTCAGGTCTTCGGTGGTCATTTTGCAATCCCCACAACCAACTAAATCAAACTCAACTCAAACTTTTCTTAAGCTCACATCATGCTTAGAAAAAAACTGGTTGGTGCATCCAATGCCAATGCACTCAA
Source organism: Misgurnus anguillicaudatus (assembly GCF_027580225.2). NCBI lineage: Eukaryota > Metazoa > Chordata > Actinopteri > Cypriniformes > Cobitidae > Misgurnus > Misgurnus anguillicaudatus. The sequence continues at coordinate 24,242,309 of NC_073340.2, forward strand.
ATTAAACTAGTAACATTTCTGATCTCACACTTTCAGCATTACACTCTAAAAATACTGTGTTGTTTCAACCCACCGAGCAAAACATGGACAAACCCAACTATTGGTTTAAATTAACCTAGAAAATGCCCATACTATCCATGGGTTGAACCCAGCATTGTGCTTTAAAACAACTCATCATAGGTCAATTTAAACCCAACAGTTAAGTTTGTCGATATTTTACCAAACCATCCTTTTAAACAACTCGGTTTAGCTGCAATGACACAAAGTCAAACTACACGGACTGTCTTAAAAAACAAACGAATGGCTCATTAATTTGAAACGAGGGACTTTCTTTACAGCCACCAATTTGAACGTTCTGACTTCTCCCATTCATTTAAGTTGGCTCACCTTTGCTGTACTGTCTCAGGTCAACCACTACGTTCAATACTCACTGGACCAAAGCAAGCGCTGGGGTCTTGCAATTATAGGTCAAGATCAAAGTAGCTTTTCACTTCTCATGCCTTTATTTATTTTTTCAGCTTAAGCTTTAAGTGCGTTTTTATGACAGATGATTCACTTCCATTGTGTGAACTGCTGAGAAGCCAGAGTTGGGTGTAGGATCTGCATAAAGCTTTAATGTCCCTCTGTAACCCTTGAACATATAATCCATAACTGTGGCCTGTGCATTCATCCATTCAAATCCCTAAGGCAACACCACCGAACATACTGCTACATTTCTACTGTATGTGATTCGGAAGCATATGTGTCTGTGTGGCATTGTGCTAATCCTCCCACACTTTGACATTTTGCACAATGGAGGTTCTTCCTTGAACATGCTGAGCCGGAGCCTGATATACGATTCAGACACAGCTTGGATTAATAACAGCTTCCCGATGATGTTGCAATATCATGTAATTGTAAATTCTGTTACCTGTTCGTATTCACAATCTAAAGTTTCATTTATAGTTGACTGTTACTCTCTTTACTGTCTTTGGCAGTGTTGGCGTTGGCAGTACATAGGTCATGGGTTTGATTCCAGGGAACACACATACTGTGTAATTGATTAAATGCAATACAAGTCGGATGGATAAAAGCAAATGAATAAATGTAAAATGTTATGTAAATGTAGTCTCAATACAGAGAAGACATCAGGGTCGTTATGCCTTGCTGGTAAACAGCATATGTTGCGATGTAGACGCTGGGGTCCTTGAGCTCCTATCAGCCTTTTTGACTTATTTAACCAGTAAGGCTTCAAACACAGCAAAATATCTACATTTATCTACAATCAACATATGCTTTACATTTTATTGTTTGTGCATTACGGTACATTGGTATCGAAGCCATTATTTTGGCAGTGCAAATGCTTTACAAACTAAGATGTAGCTAGTTTTGCAGTAAAATTATTTTGATTTGAAATACTGAGACACATATTAAGTGTTGTTCTTAAAGTATAGCAAAATTTTATTGCAACATTTTTAAATGAATTAGTTTTATTTCCTAACCCTTTACCCTTCTAGCATTTAGTATTTTTTAATCTTGTTCTAAGAATAAACTTCACTTAATTCAGCAATTTTTTCTGGCTAAAACTGGCTTGTTTTATCTCATTTTACAATAATGAGGAAAAAACAGCTTGCTATAATAAAATCATATTTTATAAACTCTACAAAAATGGTTCAGGAAGTTACAAAAGTTGTCACTGGGGTGGTACCTTTTTAAAAAGTACACATTGGTACCTTAGAGGCACATACTGCTATCTTAAAGGTACATAGAGTATCTCTACCAATCATGAATTTTTAAAAAGGTACCGTCCCAGTGACAACTTTTGTACCTTTTTTCTGAGAGTGTAGGTGGGTGTATGCCATTTTTCCGAGATGCGTCCTGGTCAGGATTTCGGATGCGTATTTCAGATGTCGTATTTTTTGACCGCATACGTCATCGAGGTTCTTACATATCGTTTTAAAACAAAAAATCGTTGTAGTTTCTTACCTTGAAATGTAAAGGTTGCTTTAATTTCGAAAACTTCGATGATGTATGCGGTCGACCAATGCAACCTTCAAAAGACGCACCCGGGTGATTCTTGCAAAATTAGACTTATGAGGTGTAATGAAACTTTTTGATAAAAAAGTAAGAGTATCAAAATAAGAAGCATACAGTTATAAACATCTCTTCACGTACTATTTTGCACATGATTTCAAATTACATCATACAAACCAATTTTGTTGTTTTTTCCACATTTAAGGGGAACATTTTCATTACCGAAACGTGTCCATGACAGGATTTGGGTTCTTTGACATGGAAATATTTACAATAAAAAAATCTAAAAAATAAAAAGCTTCAGTGCATGTTATACTATAAACATTTACAGTGAAGAAACATGTGGTATTTGGTGATCATCAGTAAATGTAGAGACAATAATAAGGAATATAGATGTGTCCAAGACCAATTTTCTCATCCTCCGCAACAATTTTCAATCATTGTTTAAGCCCTCAAGGAACTAACATTTTCAAAATTGTTGGACAGGACATAATTGACTGTGACACTCAAAATGTCTAGCAGGTAAGCAGTTCTTATTTTTTTCCCTCCAGATAAAAGTTGAAATTTTGCAACTTTTTTAGTTCTCATTACCGAAAAATGAGTTTGTATATATATTGAATGTATCATATTGCGTTAATGATAATTTTTGATAATGATAATCTAAAAAATTGAAATAATTCTATAGGAAATATGTTTTAAATACTCTAAAAATAATGGTTATAGTAAGTTCAGACCTTAATCTTATATGTGCAAAAAAATTGGCTTCAAGGGCTTTTTTAAAAAAAATCTGATGCTGGACACCTTTTAAGTCTGGATTTCGTGAGGGTTTGTTATTAACAGTATGTCTTTAATATAGTAATTTGAAACATCTCAGTATGACGGCCCTGTTGGATTGTGCGTGTAAACATCATACAGTAGCAATAGAGGAATGTAAGACTATAAGAAAAGAATAACAGTGTTTGAAGAGCAGAAGATAAGATACAGCGCTCTGCTGGAGATTAAGCATACCTCCTACAGTAACCTTGAAACACAGAGTACCACTGACTCCGCGTCTACACTTTGAGATCTGCTGGAGCTACAAATCAAATTACTGTGCTGGGGGGCTGACAGCAAAATTGTCTGTCTTCTCTCTCTTTATTGCCAAGAGCAAACCCCCAATAGGTTATAATGACAGCAAATTAAGGCAGAGGAAGAGAGACACTAGAGGGAAAAGGCATATTTATCTCTCCTGTCTCTTTTCTCTCCAGGCCTCTTTGCAAGGGACTGATTTGTTCTTTATAGTCTTCTTTTCAGACATGCATGCAGGCTAATAAAGCCTATTGGCTTTTATTGATCCACCCTGGGATATTGTCGATCCGTGTATGTATCCTTTTCGCTGACGTTTGATGTGATCGGATGGGAGTCGTGGATTGTGGCACATTCATCAGACGGACTATCCGCGCTCTGTTATCGCGGCGCACGTCTGCTATGCGAACCTGTGCGAAATCTAATTTTCTGCATTTTAGAGATGTATGGGGAAAAACAAGAGTTGATAAACAGCTTTCCGAAAGGCTGATAAAACACATTAAATTCATTCGAGCTGAAACACTGCTCTCGGTAGGGTTTATGATATCATATCCTCCGTGTTAAGAAAAAACTCCAGCTTTCTACGATTGCCGATTGACCCTTTCTGCGCTCCACACACAGCCTGTTGTTACTAATACTACCCCAGCAGAAATAAGTCCGGCGGTCCGAAGTGCAACGCTCATCAACATTAGTGCCCCTCTGCGACCTCCAAACATTCCTCAAAAACACACACCAGAATAACACAGCCGCCGTGCTGGTGTAAATGTCAGTTTTTGGCATATCTGTGCTGTTGACGCTTTGTTTGTGTCCATCTTTTTGTAGCGTAGCACTATTTCAATCACACTAGTTCCCTTCTTTCATCTGACTCCCCCGACCCTGCGGCCATCCTGCCACTCACCTTCCAAAATTACTTTTGCACAAGTGAGGAAAAGAAAACTCCTGGTTTGTCCCCTGACACTAAAGAGCAGATTCAAAATACACCATGCACCTGTTCCTGCAGGCTGCATGCGCTAAAATTGGGGGAAAAAAGTAGAGGTAGACCTGTGCGCCATTTCAGAAAAATTAGCCATAAAAAAGACCAGACGACAGCACCAGTCCCGTAGCGTCAAAGGTTACCGATTCGCAGTTAACGGGGTGAAAATCAATTACATGCCTGGTTCACCTAATTGATATCTACCACAGCATGAAGATAACGTCCAACGTATTATATTTGTATTGAGCTTCGGTTAAAAGCCTATTTATATTCAAGAAGGTGAGAAAATTTTGATAGGAGGCACAACCTGCAGCTCCAAAGGTAGATTGAATTAAACTGTTTATTTAGAGTGCAATGCCGATGACTGGGGGGTGTACATACTGTATGAGCCTGCGAGGACTTATTACAATGCAGTATTATTAAAACCCAGCAGACCTACAACGCCGAATATCAGAGTGCTTTCCAACACAATGTTCGTTCCAAAGCCTCGGAATCCTATTTTTACCCATGGGGTCAAGATAAAGGATAGACGCCTATAATACCCCGTCACCCTTTAGGATATACAGTAGAAAAACTGTCACTCTTTCTCCTTGTCTCCGGCAGAGATGGTATTGACCTCTCTTCAAAGCCCAGAATAGCAGTGGGGTTACTGCGATCATAATCAATACAGCTGCAGAAAGATATGACATTTTTCCTTGATTGAACATGATAAGAGCTACCAGCGATCCAGCCATCGGATCACAAGTGGGTCATGTGATCTGCGTGAAGAATGACACTGTCTTGGTAAAAACTAGCTTATATCCTCACACTTCCTGCAAGATTTACTTGCCAATGTAAAGATCTGCTGTTGAACTTACTGCAATTTGCCCACTCTATAGATATGTAAGGAATTCACCTCTGAGGGCGCTGTGATAGTGAAAGCATATACACGTGAAATTTCATTAAACAGACCCCGTGTTTTCATTTGCTAGAAACGCTGCTCTTCCTTATCAGCAGATTACTTATGAATGGGCCCTTTTCTTCGTCCATCAATCCTGGGAGCTTTCACCTATGCTTGGAGATCGTGGGGCCAGAAATAAGAGAGTGGGCATGACTATACAATTACATTTTATTCTCCATCCAGGGTAGAGGAAAAAACGTTGTGGCCTCTAAATCCCATTATCATTGTCGGGGAATTTATGGCACGCGTTTAGGATGAGCCAAGAAGATTGGAGGTGCTTGAGTGCGGCTGAGATTTGAAAAATTTTCAGAGTATTACTTTAGAGAGCTGATCGATGGCACTCCAAGAGGGACGCAGCGAAGTAATGCAGCTACTTGGACACATGTAGGGTCTGCGCTAGGATCAGAAGGCCGGTGTGATGAACCATTATGCTCTCTTCAGATCGCCGGCCTTCAACCTTTAATAAAAAGTCTATTTGGCTTCTACCAGGGCTCGCTGTGAGGCAGTGAATGAAATGATTGGCAAGATAGATTTAGTAGGATTGGAAATTATCATGTGACAAATGTAGCTTAGTTTTATAAAGAGAGCAAATGTTTAATCCAGGTGATGTTGTATGTTCTGAAGGATCAAGTAAGGTCAATGTTTGTTCCATGTCCACAAATCATTAAAATGGGAAAGCCATTGGGCGTTTGGCAAAGTGTCAGCGGGAGGGAAAGAGAGATGAATGGTGCAAAGAGAATGAGAGAAAGATTTATGCATGACTAAATCAATTGTGAATGCAAATGTGCTGAATAGCATACTTACACGACCTAGAGAGAAGTCCAAGGCACCCATTATGCAATTATGATTCACCAGAAAAATTCTGATTGAAGAACCTGAACACCAGCGTTGCCTTGGGCTCCTACAAACCCAACAAGAAAAAAAGCAAGCATCTCTTTAACAAACAAGAAAAACATTAAATGGCAAACTTCCAAGCAAGCCAGTCCACCTCCACTAAATACTATGACAGTAACATCTCTTTCTTCATTATATTAAAATATTGTTTTATGTTAGGTTTAGTGCGTTTTTATGCAATTACACAGCATGAACTTTAAAAGAGATTAGTCAAACACGGTTTTATACACCATGCATTTGACTTTCACCTGAAATCTCCGTTCAAAACTGCTGAGACAGAAGCCTTAAAACTGCATTCTAAGCTAATGAAACATTTACTAACATTTTCATGGCTGAGGAGAGTGGAGGCAGTTCATCTATGCGATACTTATCAGCTGAACAAATCTGTTTCCAATACGCTGTGTCTAGGCTGTTTAGAACATTGGGTGGGGGGGTGTTTGTTTTTTGGTTAAAAATAACAGGCCAGCTGCTACATACAGTGTTCCTCAGCACAAGTGAGAAAATGTGGTTTAGACCATATTTTTTAATTTACAGCCACCCCAAAAACACAGTAAGGGTACAGGGAGACAATTTTGCCTCACAATATATAATAACATTTTACATGTATAAATCTTAAAATTATGAATAGGCCTGAGAAAAGAGATGTGTTTTCAGATTATAAATTGTGCATTAAAAGCGAGCCCTACAGTGATTTTAAATGCGTGCAGATTGCTTATGAAAAGATATGCCGTCTTTTCCATACAACACTACTTTAACTTCATGACTCATCCTGGATTACGGATCAACTACGATCTACACTCACCTAAAGGATTATTAGGAACACCTGTTTAATTTCTCATTAATGCAATGGTGTAATGGTGTGGGGGATGTTTTCTTGGCACACTTTAGGCCCCTTAGACCCCAATTGGGCATTGTTTAAGTGCCACGGCCTACCTGATCATTGTTTCTGACCATTTCCATCCCTTTATGACCACCATGTACCCTGGTACTCTGATGGCTACTTCCAGCAGGATAATGCACAATGTCACAAAGCGCGAATCATTTCAAATTGGTTTCTTGAACATGACAATGAGTTCACTGTACTAAAATGGCCCCCACATTCACCAGATCTCAACCAATAGAGCATCTTTGGGATGTGGTGGAACGGGAGCTTCGTGCCCTGGATGTGCATCCCACAAATCTCTATCAACCACAAGATGCTATCCTATCAATATGGGCCAACATTTCTAAAGAATGCTTTCAGCACCTTGTTGAATCAATGCCACGTAGAATTAAGGCAGTTCTGAAGGCGAAAGGGGGTCAAATACAGTAATAGTATGGTGTTCCTAATAATCCTTTAGGTGAGTGTAACATAGCCTTGCTAATGGTTACAAAACAAAACAAAAATTCCCATAATAATTAGCTACCTTTAAAACTTTGTCAGAATCGATACAGGTATCTATGCACGCATCACCAGAAGTACATGACGATGTATTGCCAAATCGATATTTTGAACACAGCCCTAAACAGTACTGTATATCAGAGTGTACAACTGAAGTTAACCTATCATCATTATTGACCTCACATGATGTCATCTGTCCGTCATAAGAGAAGACAGGCTGCAGTATTACCAAAGGGAATTAATTGACTGACATATTATAATGAACAATTTTGCCCAAGGACTCTAGTAGGCTCATATTTATACATTTTAAATGCAAAACCTGGCTTAAGACATAAGTAAACAATTTTGCAGACCGCTGCTAACGAGCAAAACAACACAATAAATCATTAACAGAAACCTACCTCAGAAAACCATAATAATCTCCATGAAACATCAATTACTCATGTATTTTAATGAGGACGATGGACTATTGATAAAGAGAGGAGCTGCGAAACCGTTGAAAAAAATGTTAGGTTTATACTCACGATTTTGGCCTTTAAACAGAGGCCTCCTGCAGGCTTCACCCCTGATGGTCACATCGATTGGAAGCAGGCGTCCAACAACCGGCTGATATGAAAGATGTGTTATTGGGGCTCTCAACCTGAAGGGCAAAGCGTATGTGAAATAAAAGCCTTGAAGACCATATTTACTAGGCCTCATTCTGAAAATATAAAACACCAACTCTGTACTCTTTTTACAAGACTGTGATAGACATTAATATCAACACATGAAACTATTGCAGGGGCGAGCTACTTCAGGCTCGCGCACAACATGTGGTGGAGAGACTATTCATTACTGGCCCATTTTTCATTGAGACACAAACACAACTATGGATTTATCAGCTATGTATGGACTCCTCGATCTTTCAAGGAGAGAGAATTGATTTATTAGTAGCTATTGAAATGTCCTGTGCATTCATTCTTAACAGGGAGGTCAAGATGTTAGAACAATTCACAGAAAAGTGTGCCCATTACAAAAAAAGATTTATAATCATTAGCAGATGCATTATTGCACTGCAGAATCGATATGAAGGAATGTTTATAATAACTATATGGCACTGTATTGTTAAGAGTGGGAAGAGCACACTACAGGCAAGTTCACGCTGCACCAGATCATTTGATTTGCTACCATCTTGATCCCATCAACTGCATGTTTCATATTCAGTTAACATTAGGAAGAATAATGACTTAATAATGAAATGTTGAAAATGTCAGAGTTGTGGCCTTAGCATTAGCCCACACTCCATCATCGCACTGAGCCAAACATAATACTGTACACCTGAAGACAGCATCTGCCAGCATTCCCATTCATCTCAGCAGCATCTCAGTTGTTCGCTATTTAAATGTTTCCTGGAAATGTTTCTATCTCATCAGAATGCACGGCTACTTTTGAATGAACATGAAAGGAGAAACACTTTGCCTACATAATGAAAACAAAAATTGTAGAAAATGTGTAAGGACGTGCATATGCGTATATAGTACAAAGCGACTCAAACAAACAATTAAAGCCTTTCAAGGATTTGATGTCACTATGGTGGTAAAATCCGGTGATGATTTAATTAAAGCACTCATGAAAGAAGCACAGAAAAAATAAAAACTTAAACCGCTTTTTCATCAGCATACCAAATCGCTGTGTAACCGTTTATTCTGTGCCCATCTGAGTGAGCCGGAAAGGTTATGCTTTCATTTTCCAATGTGGGACTTATAGTAGCATCCTTTGGAATGTAATACAATTGCGTCAGTCGTTGCCTTGGTAACGCAAGAGATAGAGATGGTATGCAATGTAAATAGTGAGCATTTTATGTGGATGATCTTATATTTTTGTTTTAAAGACTACTTTCACCTAAGAAACTTGTAGCCAGACAACAGAAAAGTGACCAATCCTGGGGTGCGTTTTCCAAACAATGACGCAACTCGCTGCTGAACCACCATAGTATGATGCATAGTTGGGGACCTTGTCACGACAGTTTCCCGAAAGCATACACTGTAAAACATTTCTGTAGAAATTACAGTATTAATGGGTATTACTGGCAACTAGCTGCCAGTAACTTACTGTAGATTTTACATTTATGTTATTTATTGGCAACAGTTTATTCAAGGTTAAATGAACATAAAACATTTTCAGTCTTTATCTTCTACAATAAGTTACAGGCAAATTAGCTGCGCAAATTCAAAATATCACCCTGTAGCCCAAGACAGCTTGCCCACTGAAGCTAAGCAGGGCTGAGCCTGGTCAGTACTTGGATGGGAGACCACCTGGGAAAGCAATGCTGAGCGGTGATGTCACACGCATACAGGGGCGGTCACACTAGACTATATTTTTCATAAGTGGCGGCTCAAAATATGTGTTTGTTGCGTCATGTGAACCATGTGCATCACGTGTTTTGTCAAAATAAGTGCCTGCTGCACAAGCGTCAAAACTGTTTATGATAAAAGAGACGCTCACGTTCACAAAATACATGCAAGACACTCCCTTAAAAGTAAACTCTGATTACGCATTAGATTATGCTAGTATCTGGCAAACGTGATGGTCTCTTTTATCATAAACCCTTTAGACGCATCTGCAGCAGGCACTTATTTTGAAAAGACAAGTGATGCACATAGGATCACTCGACACGCAGAACACATATTTTGAAATTAAAAACAACACACATGATGGGCTACATACATGTTGTGACGAACTTCGCATCACCCTCGAAAAAAAGAAGTCACCGGCCGCCACTGTTTTTTATACATTATTGTGAATATGGGCAGGGAGCGTTTCATCAAAAGGTCTTTGGCTTCGTCCATCTTTGCTTTTCCGTAGAAAGGTCACGCTGTGACGTACCAGTTAACTACTTGTGTCATATCTCCATGTGATACAAATTCACAGGTCAGATTTCACAAGACAGCGAAACAAGAAATATCTTCGCATTAGCTTATTTTTTCGCATTCACATGCACCTAGTGTAGTGTGGTCGACCCCATTAGACAACCATGATGAGAACGGTTTGGCCAGAAGATAAAAAAGCACTATTTTGAGGCAAACTATATATTTATATATAAAAACCGATGCTATTATTACTCATTTCCGTTAAGTGAAGCATAATGTCAGCAAACTAGATTAGATCTTGCCAGATAAAAAAAACTGTAAAAGTTTTGTAATCAACAATCAGATTGTCAGCAAACAGACTGTAGGTGGTCGTGGGTGGGCCGTCTGGGACCGATATTATAGCCAAACCTTGACTCGCAGCATTGAGCTCAGATGATGCGACTCTGAGTCCGTCTCGTGTCATTTCCTGTTTCAGCTCTCCCCAGTTTCCTCTACTCCTTTATCAATAAAACGACTAAAACTTCTTTTTCCACTGTAGTAGCTGTGAATAGTTTCCACTATTTGAGTTTACAATTGGGTTAATATTCCACCCTGCCCCAATATCCTTCTGGTGAGGACACAAGAAAGAAAATCATTTGATGTTTTAGCGCCTTATTTTCTCTTTTTCAGCAATACAGTACAGAGCGACTCGAAGCCAGGCCTGCATGAGATAAGCTAAGCCATTGAACACTGCTAAATGTGATGCCTGTGTAATGACCTCGCTCTCTCTCTTTCTGTCTGGATTAAATTCAGGTTAAGGGAGCAAGCATACAAATGACCAGCCAGGCAGTATTCAGATTTACATTTTTCATTTCTCTCTATCACTGCGGCACATTGCAATATTTGCTTGGTCAAATACAGACCGATTGGTCACACGTCAACGGGTCCACGCAGACACACAAACGCTCTGAAGAAATGTTTCCAGGCCTTTGCTGGTCTTCAAGACTTCAACAGATTATCTTCAAAAGAGGTCGTAAAAGAGCATCTCCCCAGGTTGAGAAGTGCTTTGCAAACATAATAAAAGCTCACCGATATTTTCATTTGCCGCCTGATAAAAAAGGAGCCTTCAGGATGGAGGCACGTTTCTTATTTGCCTCCTCCAGCTATGAAATGAAATGATCCCGCAAGGTGATAAATGACTAAATCAGTGGATACTGCCTCGTGTTTATTTCACCTTAATCTTCCTCTTGCCTTTTATATCACATAGCAAAAGATACAGTTATTTGTTTTGACATTTCGATATTTATGTCGTACCATTAAAGTAAACGCCTTATTAGGAATTCACAGTCAGCTTTACATGAAATCCTGAACTTAACCTGAGCTTAAAGGTGTTATGTGTTTTTTTAGCAGCATGTAGTGGTGAGATAGCGAATTGCAACCAACCTCAATTTCGAAACACAATGAGAAGTAGCTGCCACAGGACAAACACGCCATTGCCTGAGACAACGTACGGACAAAACACGCTCTATAGAACAGTTTGTCCGTTTAGGGCTTCTGTACACTACAAAAAATTATTTTGTGGCTTAATAAATGTAACTAAATTAACTGAGTAAATTCTATTTAAAAAAATAAATTCTTGTTTTTTAACCAAATTTGAGTAAAAATAACATAAAAAAGGTGCGTAATTCTAAATGAACACATTATTAAGTAAATTCAACAAAATTTGATCATGTACAATTTGTAAAAAGGAAATTAACTAAATAATTTTATGTTGAAACGAATTATTTTAGTAAATATAAGTAACTAGGCAGTGTATCATTTTTGCCTCCACTTTTTTTAAATAAGTTTTACATGGAATTTTAAGCAATTGCTTAAAAAAGCTAATTTAAAGCTTAAATTGCTTACAATTCCATGTACAACTTACCTAAAAAATGCAATTGCTTAAAATTCCATGTAAAACTTCCTTAAAAAAATTGCAATTGCTTAAAATTCCATGTAAAACTTTCTTAAAAATTGCAATTGCTTAATATTCCATGTAAAACTTCCTAAAAAAATTGCAATTACTTAAAATTCCATGTAAAACGTCCTTTAAAAATTGCAATAGCTTAAAATTCCATGTAAAACTTCCTTAAAAAATTGCAATTGCTTAAAATTCCATGTAAAACTTCCTTAAATTTTTGCAATTACTTAAAATTCCATGTAAAACTTCCTTAAAAATTGTGATTGCTTAAAATTCCATGTCAACTTCCTTAAAAAATGCAATTGCTTAAAATTCCATGTAAAACTTCCTTTAAAAAATTGCAATTGCTTAAAATTCCATGTAAAAATTCCTTAAAAAAATTGCAATTGCTTAAAATTCCATGTAAAACATCCTTAAAAAATTGCAATTGCTTAAAATTCCATGTAAAACTTCCTTAAAAAATTGCAATTGCTTAAAATTCCATGTAAAACTTACTTAAAAATTTGCAATTGCTTAAAATTCCATGTAAAACTTACTTAAAAAAATTGCAATTGCTTAAAATTCCATATAAAACTTCCTTAAAAGATATGTTTGTGTGTCTGCGTTTTCTCAATTTTTTAAAATTCCATGTAACACTTACTTAAAAAATGGATGCAAAAATGGTGCACTATATTTACATTTTTTTAGTACATCCAGCATGTTTTTTTTTTCAGTAGAAACATGGCAACAACTATCATGTAAGGCGACCGGTGTATGTAGAAAAAATGGCTAATTCTAAAATAATAAAAACAAAACAGTTCATTATGTAAGGTCTTATACACCACTGATAATATATTTATGTATATTATATTGCATTTCTATCAGGAGATCCTACTAAAAGTTACACATTGCACCTTTAAACAACATCCACCAATTCATGAAGAACCAGATACATATTCTTAAAAAGCATGTGTTACCAAAAATAGCCTGGAGATCACCGAGTCTGCAGTCCCATGGTAATAGCACATGTGACAGGATAGCTAACTCAGTGTGATAGCACCATGCCTCTCAGATGAGTGGGAGAGATCCCTTCTTTAATGAGAGGCCATGATGTCCATCTCGCCGACTGACAGAGTCTGCACTGATCCGGAGCTGTTAAATGAGAAAACGCTTGGTGTGACAGCATTCGCCTGCCATCCCTACACAGAAGATGATGAATATGCAGGGCAGAAGGCTCTTATAAATAGCATACTCTGACTCAGTGTCTCCTAATTACTGTTGGCAACCATCAGATTTTTTAGTTCTATGTATTTTTTCTGTTTTCGCTATTGTTTTTATTATTTTCTGCCCAGTGCTTTTTGGCCACCTCTGGCTGCTTTGGCAAGACACACAAACGTATCTCAGACAGTATTGTATCGACATGGGATTATGCAACAATGCTTTGCAGATAAAGTCCATAAAATCACAAACAACTACAGTATGTAATACCTTGAATCTTTCTCCTAGACATCAATGTGATTAAACTGAAAGCAAATTTGGCTGTGGATCCTCCGCTTCTCGGATGTTTCCCCTGAGAAATGAATCAGAAATGTCAGTAATCGCACAGTGTCTCGTCTAGAGTTTCAGATCTTAGATTTGGCAAGTCTACAACCAAACTTATAAATGTAAATGTTACCAAATTATTATTATTCAAGCTATGCTATCCACATTCAATTCACAGCTCAATATTATTAAAGGTCATGTTCTTCCTGATCCCATTTTTCAAAATTTAGTTAGTGTGTAATGTTGCTATAATAGCATAAATAATACCTGTAAAATGATAAAGCTTAAAGTTCACTGCCAGGTGATATATTTTCTTTAACAGAGTTCCTCTTTCAAAGCCTACAACGAACGGCCGGTTTGGACTACAGCCCTCTACTTCCTGCTTTAATGATGTCACTATAATGCTGCGTTCACACCAGCCACGGTAGATGCGTCAAGCGCAAGTGATTTTTAATGTTAAGTCAATGTGAAGACGCAATCACACGTGTCTGGAGGTCTCGCGGTGTGAATGAGTCAATTAGCGTGGCACACTAGACACGATTCCACCTCATTTGCGTATTGACGTGATTACAGGAAGCGAGCTGAGTCGCAGAAGCCCCTCCCATGACTTCAATTTCCGCCTGTATGTCTCAATGACTAGAATTTCACGCGCGACTTTTACACGCAAATGAAGCGAGTAAACTGAAAATGTTCAAGCGGCAAACTAGACGCGAATTTGACGCCTCAAACGCAGCTGGTGAGAACCCACGGTAAGAGTTTTTGACTAAACTCCGCCCACAGGAATACGTCAGTCACCAGCTGCTCAAACGGCACTGCTAAGCTAAGCTGCTGTCGAATCACAACACACTAAACAAACTACACAATGAAGTATTTCTGAAGGAGGGACTTCATAGAGCAAGGAAGACATCAGCAGTTTTGAGGACAGTGAAAACAGCGCTATACAGATGAGTAAATTGTGTGAAAAATACCACTTTTTACACGTAAAACATCAACACATGTTATTTTGTGCACTGTAAACACAATCAAAGCTTCAAAAACACAGAAAGAATGGGACCTTTAAAGGGACAGTTCAAATTGTTCCAATTCTGTATCTTTGTTCTGCTGAACAAAAACAAAGATATTTTTAAAAATGTTAAAGGGTTAGTTCAGCAAAATGAAAATTCTGTCATCATTTCCTCACCCTCAAGTCGTTACAAACCTTTATAAATGTCTTTTTTTTGCTGAACACATCATATTTTGAGCAATGTTTGTAACCAAACCATTTTTGAGTACCAATAAATATCATAGTATTTTTCTTTCCTACTATGGAAGTCAATGGTGCTCCTGTTATTGCTTAATTACAAATATCTTCTTTGTGTTCAACAAAAAAATATTTTTTTTAAATAACTTACAGGTTCGAAACAACTTGAGAGTCATTGAATTTTTTATCTTTGGTTAATTATACCTTTAATAACCAAACAGATGTGGGGCACCACTCGCTTCTATAGAATGTTTTCCTATTATGGACGTCAATGGTGCCCCAGATCTGGGGTGCGTTTCCCAAAAGCATCGTTAGCCAACGAACATCGTAAGTTCCATCGTTACTAACATCGTTTAACGATTTAGTGTTTCCCGAAACCATCGTTCAAACGAACATTCGCAAACTGCATCGCTAACTTGTGTCGTTGGAACGACAGCTCTTCACCTGTCATTAGAAGCATCGTTCCTTGTTATTATCATATGTAGACTTACTTTGATCATGCTTTTGAACAAAATAAGCAAAAAACATTAAATACAGTCTATATCCATCATTCTAAATATATTACAATTTTATTTTACGTCTTTACATTTGTAAACAGAATGAAAGCGCTGCATTTGAAAACTTCAAGACCCTGAGGAATCCCTGGGAGGAGTGACGTAAGAGAGAACTTGCGCGTGAATTAAATATCTTGAAAATAAACAACAGATAACTAAATCACGATAACAAAATCAGTATTCCGATGCAATATATGTTATTTACAGCAATAATCTGACATTAAATTCATCTGCACAGATTAATTAGTACTTCACCTCCCACGTGACATCACCAACTATGTTGTTAAACCAACATGGTTCAAACGACGAATGTGCGACAAAGTTACTATGCTTTCGGGAAACAGTCGTGAGAAGCTATAGGTCGTTTCTCCAATGATGCATCGTACTATGGTCGTTCAGCAACGAGTTACGTTGTTGTTTGGGAAACGCACCCCTGCTTGGTTACAAACATTCTTTAAATTAAACATTCTTGTATTTAGCAGAACAAAGAAATGTATACAAGTTAGAAACAACTCAAGGGTGAAAAAATGATAAAAGAATTTTCATTTACTTTTAACTACCCCTTTAATGTAATACGGCTGTCTCAAGTGTGTCTAGCTCTCCTAGGAATTTTGCATAAAAATGTTTGAGGAAAAAGTTGTTACCTAGCTAAAAGATAAATGAGAACTCCATTAAGAGAAAGCGCTTGCTATCTCTTTATACTCTCTGTATCTCTCTCTCTCTCTCTCACTCGGTTATTTTCGTTCCAACTATCCACTATCTGTTTTTTTTCGCTGTATCTCTATCCTCTCTGTTGGCTAGGGCTTCAGGCATTTCACATAGCCGGATCACTCATTGTTTTCCTCCAGGAATGAGCTGTGTATCCTTAATGACTGGTCTGCTCTAAACCCTGAACTCCCTGTTGTGTTTAGGGACACCACAAGGGCCGTGTTATTTTAGCAGAACGCTTTTACAGCTTTACTTTTAAAGCCTTGCTGCTGTGTCTGGACCATTTCCTCCCAGCTTGTGACCTACAGCCCAAGTTTGGCAAAGTCTGCACAATTCTACGCTGGCAACTCCAACATACAAGGCGTTACCGCATTACTGATTGCGATCAATAAATCGTGGCTGTGACCGTGACTTTGCATATATTTAGGCATGGAATTCATTACTACCTTTCTATTATCAAATGATTTGGGTCGATACTTCAGTGGCCACTTCATCATAAAATATTTATGCTGTCAAATGTTTTATGTCGAAAATGATGCTGCCCGACATTTGGCACGAGCGGATCCTGAAACTGACAGTGATTAATAACTGTACTGTGAACTGTGACACCTGCGTCCCGTAATATGTTCTCTATCGACTGACTGGATAAAAACTGCATTTATCACAGCACATCAATTTGCCTACGTTTTTATAATATACCTTGACACAGTAATATTGGTAGTTTTCTACTAGCCTAGATTTTATATAAAAATGAAAACATCCTTCTAACTTCAGTGAGCCTCAGCAAAGCAACCTATTGATTTTAAGCACTTATATGACAGAGGTACGGGTGTATTGGGCATCCCCGAAAACCCAAGAGTGCGGAGGGTCCTGACCCTTGCAGGTTCCCCTCCAGCAATATAAGCCAATTATATTATGTTGTTGAAATGAATGTGCAGAAAGACTTTACTCTGCAAAACTATATCAAAGATCACTTTACATTTATAAATATTTGGAAAGATGCTGTTGAGATTTTGCCAATCCAACACCTTATTAGTGAAACAGACATCTCACTTACAGTACTGTATGGCCCGACCCAGCACTGGGTGGAGGGTAAACCCCATGTTCCCATACAGTAACTACTTTTTTTTAAAGAATAAGAATATGCTGTCCTCAGGCATAAATTAAGTCTCATAACGCTTGATGAGGGATGCAGTCTAGAGGGAAAACTAAAGTGCATGAGAAGCGTGAAAAGATTTTTCCATTTCCTCTCTCCTTGGGGGCACTATTCTCCCATTTCGATTTCTAAACCGTGCCTCCCTTTGATGCCAAGTGTTAGATTTATGGCGATATAGGAGCAGGAAAGAGGTCAGCCAGGGTGCTAAGACGAGGCAGACAGGTGCATCCTGGGAGCTGGCTGGTGCGTCGCGGAATACAGGGAGTTGGGCGAGAAATGAGGCTAATGGAAGGAGAGAAAGACGGATAAAACCCACTTTCGCAAACACAGATTTAGCAAATTGGGGTTTGAGAGATAGGTGTGTTATGGTACACGTGCCATTTAACCCCAAATATGTAGTTGCTAGGTTACAACCGAAACATTGCAGCCTCGATTGTGTTTTGAAGCTCATTTATGTCGAGACTCAGAACCACCACCCACCCACACACACACACACATGCTCACACGTGCACACATTTCACACAACAAAACACATCGCCTTGCACAAAGCCACAAAAAAACTGTCGGTAGCACTGTTGCCAAAGCATTGTTCAGAAATTCCTACGCTCGCTTTTCTTTCACTCGCTTTATGCCATCTGCTTCGACACCTTAAATTCCACCATCTAATGGTTAAACAACCTTTCACATCACAAAGATGCTAATGAACCTGTATCCCCACTCCCTGTGGTACAGAAAACAGTCAAATGGATCTTCAATGAAAACAAGCATCGTCAGCAAGAGATGAACATTTCTTAGATGAGACCTGTGTTGTTTATCCTAGCTGTGATTGACATAATTACACCCCAGAGCTCGGAGAGACAGAGCAGGGTAATGCTATAATGTGCACCTGACAATGGTGATTCATGCACTCATTTAGCCTTTCATCATTAGCTGGCGCATCAGCAGAAGGTGGACACAAAAGATGTTTTTATTTTTATTGTTAGGCACTCAAACAGTAGTAAAGAGGGTTGAAACCTCCGTTTTGAAATTGTAAGCTCTAATTACAGTAAATATTGTTTATAGTGATCTACACTCTAAAAATGATGGGTTATATTTAAGCATTAGGTCAAAATAGGACAAACCCAGCAGTTATGTTAAATTACCCCAGAAAATGTTTATATTTGACCCAACAATGGGTTTAAAACAACCCAGGATAGGTTAAATTGCAACCCAGCAGATTGGCCTTGTCCCTTTTTGACCCCAAAATGGTTTGAAAGTAACAGTATATTTTTTAAAGTACAAACTAGGTTAAAGTGTTTTTGAAAGTACAGAATTATGGGTTAAAATCAATACTGAAAATTCTGGATGCACTTGGGCGAAAATGAATAAAATAATTTAACAAAAGTTTTTGTTTAATTGTATTAATAATAAACTTTATTTTTAAATAATACTTTTATTTAAAACTATAACATCAAACCAATAAAATTATTAAACTTAAAAAGTAACACGCCAAAATTGGATAAAAAATAAAACATTATTCTTCATTTAGCTATATGCAACCGAATGAAATGTAAGATTTTTATCTAAATAATGTAAAGTTCTAGAAAAGTGAAATTATGCAGCAACCCAGTAGCCTAGTTAAAGAGCACCTATTGGACCTCCGTAAAAATTCCAGAGCAATTTACCTACTGTTTTTCGCCAAACTCAGAGGTCCTCTGAGAAATGTAATCCCGTCCGGATGCAAATGTCTGTGTTTGCCCACAATATCTTTTGCAGTTCTTGTCATGTTTTGGCCAATGTGATCTGCCGTAAGGTCTTACTAACGCGCATGTATTGTACTTTCTGAGTCCCGTTCATTTAGATATGGATGTTTTTATACATTAGGCGAAATAAAATAATTAAATCAAGACGAGCTGAATATCAAACACTGTTAAGACTGGCCACTGTTATTTCAGTATAAGATAAACTCAACCTTATTTTGTTAAACTCCGGAATGGTAATGTTAATTAATAAAGATAATAAATTGTACTTTAGTAGGATTTGTATAAGTTATTTTGATTTGTTAAAATTAAATGAATAAATTACGTGTTCTGTAATAATTTTACATTTAAAGCAAAATATCAAAACTTACAAACACACGTATCCAGCGCATGTGATCTTCTGCAACACCCAAATGCATGAAACAGACACTCCCATCTCTGGAATAGCCAGAGAATGTTAATCCCGTCCGAATCGGTACATAAAATCACAGACGTCCTGGGGGACATGTTGAAACTCAAATGTCGTTTGGAAAACTAATCCCGTCCGAATAGTGCTTAAGTGTGTATTAGTACATTAACGATATGCAAAAGGTACAAACCCCAAAGTAAACAATGACGCGAGTTATCGTCTCCAACGTAGAACTCTTTTCTTGTACCACAACTAACACACGGATTGTAGGCAACAGTTTACTTAATGGTATTGGTGATGTAGACAAGACAATATCATAATAACACCCGCTTCGGACTCACAGCCTGTAAGTTAACTCCTGTTAGCATTGCATTGTGACCGAATCTTTCAAACATGTTAAGGAGCGTCACATTTCCAGCTGACTTCAGAGGTATTTTGGCCAATCACAACGTACAGGTTAGCTGGCCAATCAGAGACACAGAGCTTTTTAAATCTGTGCGTTTCAGGAAGAGAGTGAAATCTGGAGCTACAAAAATGTACGGTATGTGGAAAATAATGTGTTTTAACCATAAACCACACAAACACATTGTGTTATACCAAATACACAAAATAACGTTGGTTTGTTTGCAATGAAATAGGTGCATTTTAATAATACAAGCAATTAAGGGCATGTTCATACTTGACATGTTTGAACTGATACTGTATGTGAACGCACTTGGTCCAGAGACAACGCAACAAACCCAAAACACTATGTAATATCACAAGGCTTGACCCTGATTTTACAGTGAAATGAGCGGTGTATGCAAAAACAAAACGAGCAGAGGGCAAACATGGAGCAACCTTGTGACCTTATCCTTAAACACATTAAGGTTCGTTATCTTTAGGTTCGCTGATAAAATGCCAGTTTGAACACGAAGCGAACCAGGACTTAATAAATTGTTTTCAGAACCAATGTATGAACACCCCCTAAAATACACCACTAGCAAATCGTCAGGGCCTAGAGAGGACCTAAACTTTATCATTTTAAAACCTTTAAATGTTATTTTTTTTAAAAAGTTCCCCCATTACAATCGCATCCCAGAACAATCGTCCGATGACATCAAAGTACCGCGAGAGCATTCAAAGCAAACAGAGCAGTCTAATCTAACGTTATTCGTGTTCACATACCTGCTGATTTGTCTGTACAGCGTCACAATACGTCCAACACATTCTGTGATTGGTGGTCCAGCTGTGAAATTACAGAGGGCCAGGCATTAGTAAATCAATGGGAGACTCATTTCAAGTGACAAAAAGAGCATTGGTTCAAGAGTCATGGTTCGCTAGTGAGATACACGCTCATTTATTAAAAACAACAGGCAGGACACAGCATGACAGTGAGCCTCTGCTCTGCGTCAACAGGCTTGAAAATAGGCTTCAGTGATGTCATCACCTGCACCTTGTCAGTCCAGCAAGAATTACTGAAAACTGTGCATTTATTTCTTTTGGATGAAAACAGATAATACAATTTTCAACCAAACTTTTTCAACAGCTAAAATTTTTGTGCATCCCTAGTTGTTTACATTATAGATAATATTATGTACGTACATACTCACTCATTGATTGTTTACGTTTAGCATTGCCCTCCCACACTGGATACAATAGTAATGGGCTTGAGGGACAAATAGAGTATAATAATAATAAACTACAGGTATGTTTTAGGAGCGACGACTAATGGGAGTGAAGCAGTGGAGTTAACATCACTATCTTTCATCAGATAGACGGATGACTTTTGATTATAACTGTTGCTAGGACAACCCGAATTAGGAACGGCACCTAAAGACCTCATTGAAAGAGACAAGCGACCCGCAGCGACAAAGTTCCTTGTTTCCCACATTTGACCCCATTATTTCCTATCTTGGAGTCACTACTAATGAGCTGAGGAATGGATTCAGGTGAATTTAAATTGGAAGAGTTGGAAAATGTGTAGTGTCCGTGTGCCTCCAGCAAAGTTGGGAAACACTTAGTTACACGTAACAGAAGGTCTGGGAACCTTGGCAGCTTTGAATGGCCAAAGACCGCCCAAGAGTCCATATGACTGACACGTAAAGCATCCAATTACGGTTCGTTTTGTACAGTGTCATGTAGGGGTGGAACGGTACACAGAAGTCCCGGTTCGGTTCGTACCTCGGTTCAGGCGTCACGGTTCGATACACTTTCGGTACAATGGAGGGAAAAGCAAAACACAAATGAAGAAGGCAATTTTTTTTAGTACTTAAGATAATCTTAAAAACATAGGTGTCCTTATTGGTGTTATTTTGAGATGTCATGAATAACTGAAATGCATTTAACATACTATCTCGTATTACAAAAATGTATACCACTTTAAGTAATCTTGTACTCACCTTTCAAACAAATATGGGTTCAAATGTATTACAAGTGTTACCTAAATACATTTTAAAATTACATTTTGGCCTTATTTCATATTAATCTACAAAAGAACAAAAAAATAGGCCTGTAGGATGCATTAATAGGTGTGTACGACTTCACGAGGCACTGCAAGAAACGACAAGTGGATGACGTCAGAGTAAAATCAAGCCTCCTCCACTCTGTTGCTGATGGCACTGCGTAAAGTTGAGCACACTTAAAAATAGCAGCTGAACTCGACAGAACTGCCCCGCGTATGCCTGCGCCTCGTCCATTAATTGTATATTAGCAGGACAATTTATCTCCTACTTCTCAGCGTGAGAAATACAAAGTGTGGCGTGTGAACTGACTGAAATGCGTGTGTATGAAATGTGTAGCTGTCACTAAAGAACCCGCGTATCTAACAGTAGTTCCGCATTACATTAATTACTTTGCACGCAAAATTCATGCACCGAACCGTGACCCCCGTACAGATTCGGTTCGAAACGAATACATGTACCGTTCCACCCCTAGTGTCATGTTTAAACTTAACTGTCACTGTTCTTCTAGAGCAGGTGTCTCCAACCCTGTTCCTGGTGAGCTACCATACTGCAAACTTCAGGTCCAACCCAGCTCCAACACACCTGTTTGTAATTATCAAGCAACCCTGAACAACTTGATTAGTTGGTTCACTTGTGTTTGATTGGGGTTGCAGTTAAAGGCCCTGTTTACACGTACATGGGTATTTTTAAAAACTGAGAGATTTACCTTCGTTTGTGCCCCTCGTTTACACGCAAACGGAGAACTCGCCTCTGAAACCGATTTTTTAAATACTCCGGCCAGAGTGGAGATCTTAAAAATCTATGGTTGCATGGTTGCATGTAAACTGAGACAAACGGATGTTTAAGCAGGCAACGTCACAGAGTATGCGCCAGAGCTCGCACCTACGTCAAAAGTGCGACCTATGTTTACATGTAACTGCTACTCTGAACGCTTCCAAGATCACATTATGTTCGTGCAAACTCGTTTCGTGTGTTTGTATTTGCAAATACAGTTACTTCATTATGTCGAGGAGCAGAGACGAGTGCTCGGAGGTCACCAATTTTACGCGTGTTCGACTTCATGCGGCGCTGCAAGAACGGAAAGGCGGTTGATGTCAACGTACCGCGAGAGCGAGTTGAGAATTCACACGTAGAGGTCCAATTTCGAATCGCTCTCGCGGTACTTTGAAGTCATCGAACACCTACCGCAACAACTCCTCCCTCCAACACAAGAACCAGTCCGCGTCACCACTAGCGCTGCCGGTGATTGGCTTACGTGGGCTTGAGCTTCTCTTGACGGCATATATGCACGGGTACGTGTAAATGAACACTTTTCTGAAAACTGACATGTGCACAATATTATTTTGGAAACCGGAGAGGTTGAAATGTCTGTTTATGAAAATAGCTGCCCAAAATCTGCAGGACGGCTCACGAGGAGCAGAGTTGGAGAACACCTAGGTTTACTTTAATATTTCGGATGTAAATGTTTATTGAATCATGACAAACTATATATTGTTGGAAAGGTCTAGGCCTCTAGAATACAGATATCATATATTTATTTAATAAAATAAATTATGTTGAGAGAGTAATTGTTTAATTTATGAAAAGGGTGTGCCTCAAAACATTGATAATCCTGCCAAATATCTCTGTCCCACCAGTGGGATGCCTACTTTACAATACTTTTGCATATAAATTCTTATCTAATCATGACAAACTATATTTCGTTGGAAAGGTCTAAGAGGGTCCTTTTTATTTGTCATCATAATTTTGGGAAAAGAGTGACAAAGTGCAAGTCATTTTCTAAAAGGTCACGGGCCCCCAAGCGGGCCCACATTGTTTTTACATATTTATAATACTAATACCCTATCCTAAACCTAAAAATCTTGACAAACTATATATTTTTGTAAACCTGTAGTTTTTATATATCATCACAATTTTCAGAAAATTATGACATCATAAAATTTCTAAAATGTCACGGGCCTCAGGTGGGCCCAATTTGTTTTTACATATAGCACTAATGATACCCTGTTCTAAACCTAAACAATCTTGACAAACTATACATCATTGGAAAGCTCTAAGTGTGTAGTTTTCATATTTCATCACCATTTTGGGGAAAAAAATTATGTAGTGAGAATTAATTTCTAAAAGGTCACGAGCCTTCATGTAGGCCCAATTTGTTTATGCATATTTATAACATTAATACCCTACTCTAAACCTAAAAAAATCTTGATAAACTATATATCACAGGAAAGCTCTCAGAATGTAGTTTTCATATTTCAAGGTCATCTGATGTTAGAAATAATGTTGTGACAGGTTTTTGTTACATGACCCTGCCATAGGAATGTATATTAATTTATATATTCATAGGAGGGTTTTTTTCCCCTCCTAGGACTTTTCGCCCACAGGGTTTTCTCCTAGGGGTTTTTTTCAACCCCTGTGGAGTCTGCTGACATTGGCTTAACTTACCCTCTTACATAGGTTACAGTTTATTTCTGCATGTATTAATGTAAAGCTGCTTTGAAACAATTAAACAATTGTGAAAAACGCTATATAAATAAAATTTGAATTATATCCTAGTATAAATCTACAAAAATGTTGACAAAATATATATCATTGGAAAGCTCTAACAATGTAGTTTTCATATTTCAAAAATTTTAATACGTAATAATACGTAACAGTAATAATAATGCAGTGAAAGTAATTTATTAATTTGTGACAAGAGTATGCAGCAAACCGTTGACACCTATTGGCCGTTGTTGGTAAAACCACTAAAAGTGTGACACAAACCTCATTTTTTGTGATTTTAACTTGAAAATAGGATCCCAACTACTTGAGACATATGGGGCCCTATTTTAACGATCTGAAACGCAAGTGCGAAGCGCAGAGCGCAAGTGACTTTGTGGGCGGATCTTGGGCGCTGTTGCTATTTTCACGGCGGGAGAAATAAGTCTTGCGCCGGGCGCAAATCAATAAGGGGTTGGTCTGAAGTAGGTTCATTATTCATAGGTGTGGTTTGGGCGTAACGTCAAATAAACCAATCAGAACGCTATGCAACATTCCCTTTAAATGCAAGGGCGCAAGTTCCATGGCGGGTTGCTATTATTATGACGGATTTACCAGGCGCACGCCAGGAGCGGTTCACAGCCGAGGAGACCGACGTTCTTGTAAGAGCAGTCAAAGACAGAGAAGTTGTTTTGTATGAGGATAGGAGAAACCCGCCCGAATCAGCGTCGCGGTTAAACAGGCGTGAGAGGAAATAGCCGCAATTGTCTCATCAGCTGCGCCAGGCACTACAATGATGTCAGGAGACGGGGGGATCCCAAGCTTGCCAGCATAAATCGGGCACGCCGGGCACACAGGAGGACATCGCTGCGTCCACCCTCACAGCTGAAGGGGTTTGGGGGCTTTGAAATCGGACACAAGAAACGCAAGGTCCAACCCCAAAGTACACTTACAAATCAAGTTCATATACATAAAGGTTTCTTATGAAAACATTTTAATTATTATTTAGATAAAATAAACGTAATACAGCCACACAACAAACTTATGAAAATATTTTAATCATTATTTGCATGATTATTGTTTAACGCTGCCACACAAAATAAATAAAAACTATCACCACAATGCTCACCACTATGATTTCCCTTATCTCATGTGTTAATATTTTTTATTGTAACAATTTATGATGATTTCCCTTATCTTATATTTTTTATTGTAACAATTTATGATTTGCAAAAATAACTGTTGCATCTGTGTAGATTAGATAAGCAATGCGCGTTGTGCACGCTATACATTATGGTCAAGCATGCGCCCTTAAAATAGCATAATGAACCACGCGCAACGCGCCACTGACTTTAGACTAGTTTTTTTTGGTTAGTAGCGCAATTGTTTTTTGAAACTGCAAAATAGCATAAGAGATGGTTTGCGCCGGAGCACGCCTCCTTTTTTGCGCTGAACCGCCCAGGGAGCGCAAGTTCATTCCCTAGTTTGCCGACGTGCGTCTGTGGAGGGAAAAACCCGCTGTGCGCCGGTGCAAAATACGAAATGATACATGCGTCACTGACAAAGTCAATTGCGCTGCGTGCAAGATAGGGCCCATGGTCTCATGTTTACATTATTACTTTTGTGAAATATTCACATTTTCTTACATTTAGCAAATTAATATGTTATTGCATTATTTTTAATTATTAAAATACACTTAAACAATTTTAACTTGAAATTAGGATCCCAACTACTTGAGACATATGGCCTCATGTTTACATTATTACTTTTGTGAAATATTCACATTTACTTACATTTAGCAAATTAATATGTTATTGCATTATTTTTAATTATTAAAATACATTTAAAACAAGACCAAGATTACGCTTCTATACCAAAAATGCTGGAGTTATATTAATTTGAAGGTGCACATCAACGCCAAACCCCCCCCCCCCCCAAAAGGGGTGGGTGACAGTAAAGTGGTTAAGGGCCTGGAGATGTCACCACAATAACAGACCGATGTGCAACAACCATTACTCACGAACATCTCTAGTTTTTATTATTAAGTTAAGTTTATAACAACATAGCAAACAAGTTAAGATACGTTGCATACTTCTAAACATGCAGCATTTATTTTATCTTGATGAAGCATATTGTCACCGATGTAAACATGAAAGCTTTCTTGTTCGATTAGACGGCTTTGTGTTGTTTCTCAGGCGGACCATAAAAAGATCCACCACAACACACACACACATCTCCCGGAACTCCTGTAAAATTAAACCAATCAGAGGATGACTTAAACATCCGCCAAAGTGTTTCCAGAAAAGTGCTCCATATGCATCAGACATTCAGCCAACGGTCCGTAGGCGTGACATCTGAGGCTGAGACTAGGAAACACTTAGCTTTGCCAATTTAGTGACTTTATTGCTAGATTTAGCAACATCAAACACTTCTACAATCATTTTTTTTATGTTCTCAGGGACAAATCAAGCAAGAGCTGTGTCACCAATACTGCCCCGCAAGCACGACACAAACAGCCACGTCATGAAGCGACATTTAGCGACTCTCCAAACAGGCTTCTTTAGCTACTTTTCATTGAAAATAGTTTGCAACACTGGAAACAATGTGGAAAATAGGGTAACGTTTGAAAAGCGTGCTTGAAGTGTCATATTTTTTCGCAGTTCAATTCTGTGATTCTAGTGGCACATAAATGACACACTTCACCTCAGGAGAAATTGCAGTCAGGCAGACACAAATGGAAAGGCTAGCAGACAAAAACAAGTCAATTTCTGATCCACTAAACAGTTGCTCTCACACAGTTATGGCGTCCGTAAATGTACTCGCATTGAATTGTTCTGATAAATCTGACAGCTTGAACGAGTGCCGGGATATGAGAGAGGAGGGAATCCCTGTGGACATGCAGATGGATTATGTAAAAACACAATTCAGACAGATGTTAGAAGTCTCACGAAAATGCCAGATTGTCTTTGAACATTCTGGATACGTCTCTCCACTTTCTGATCAAATCCAAAGTGAACGGGATATGTCAAGCACCGAATGGATCTTGTCCGCAACCTCAATATTTCAGCTCAAATGAGAACTACGCAATCCAGATTTCCCTCTGCAAACACTATATAGGCATTATACACACGCCTACTATGCCCGACAGTGCTGAAACGCTGCGACAGCAAGCTCTCGTTTCTTATTCATGCATCCCTGGCTCCAGACCGGAGCTGGATTGAGTGATGAAGTATACTCCACCCTCTCCAGCTTGTATAGGAGACAACAAGCTGCTCCCAGCTATTAACTCTATTAAAAGGATGTCCAGATTGTCATTGACATTACAGAGTCTCTCACTCAATTTGGTGAGTGAATCACACCAACTGACAGTTAATTGATGTTACATTTCCATATTGTGCACATCTGTGCTGTAATTGCCAGCATTTCTAACCAAATTAGTGAAGATTGCTGATTTATAGTACGTTTTTCCCTAGTGTACAACACACCACTTACAAGGGCTTTAATTAATGTTCCTGCAGTTCCGATGAAAAAAACCTTTTCCAAAGCAATCGACATCCCTCTTTCCTTATTTTGCAACTCTATCACTCCATTCAAACATCTCTCCACTGGAACCCGAACCATTTTCATACCAGGCACCACTCCAAGATAAGCATACCCATCAATCTTAAGCACTAGTATTAAATTAGAGGTGAACAGCTATAAGTGAGGGAAATATTCACAACAGTAAGTGTACGTCATACAGTCTATACTCTGAGTGCGTTGAACGGTGGTTTGATTGACACCTAATGACTGACAAGGTAGGGAGGACATGCACTTACTTAAGTGGCACGTTGTAGTTACTGTGCCAAGCTTGTCTAATTTCAGTGACCAGAAATGTTAAACCTATCCATCCTGCAAAATACTATGACAAATTGTGAAAAATTATTTTTGGACTATTTTTACAGCATTACAGGAGTAATTTCACTTCAACTAAATGATGTTCTTAGCTTTTAGTTTCGCTGTGTTGACTGCATTGTCAAGCTTAACCTTCAACCCTTTAAACTTTATTAAAGAGCACCTATTATCCAATTCACGATTTTACCTTTAGTGTGTAAGTGTGTGTTAGCACACGTTAACGATATTCAAAAGGTACAAATCCCAAAGTAAACGATGACGTGAGTTCCAACTTAAAACTCTTTTCTTGGACTACAAAGAACACAAGGATTGTAGGCAACAGTTTACTTCCTCGGCATGCTGATACGGACACGGCAAACATTATCATAATTCCGCTTGCTTCTGACTCACAGCCTGTAAGTAGCCTATGTTTTCATATTTAAAGAATTTACTACTGACTAAACCATGATTCAAACTAGGGCTGCACGATAAATCGCATGTGTTTTAGAGCTGCAACTAACGACTATTTCTTCTGTCGACTAATCTAGCGATTATTTTTCCGATTAGTCGACTACTCTAACGATTTTTTTTTTTTATTAATAATATAGTGTTCTTTTTTTTTGATTAGCTATTTAATCTGTTGGATAATCTGTTTTTCTACTCTCTGTCTGATCTGACAGTCTCATTGTTTGTTTTATTGTATTTTAACACAACTGAATGCTATTTTCACATATTATCTGTTCTGTTGTCAGACATATAGGGGCGGTTTCCCAGACAGGGATTAGACTAGTCCTAGACTAAAATAAATATAAGAGCTGTCCAAACTGAAAACATCTTGCACTGACATATCTTAAAATACATCAGTGCCCTTAGTAATGTTTTTAGTAAGGCATGTTTGTTTAAACTAATTATATTTCCTAATTAAACTAAGGTCTAGTCCTGGCTTAAGCTAATCTCTGTCCAGGAAACCACCCCAAAGACTATTAAAATAGTGACTAAACATGACGCAATAACCTTGTGTTTAATCCAACCAAGTTACTAAAATCTTGATTCATAAACGCGACATCGCAGACAATTAGGCGCAAATTAAAAAATTGCCATTACACAGAGTTACTACAGAAGGCATGCGCGGGCATAGGAGAGAGAGAGTTCGCGCACAAGCACATAGAGAACCAGTGTGTGTGGGAAATCACTGCTAACCTTTCATGATAAACTCGAATCAGTGGTCTTCTCTGTCAGTAACATCTGACGTTTACGTGAAAATGCAAGTACATAGAGGATTCCGCATGGAAAACACAGCCAACTTTTAATTCTTTCACTCCGTGTCATGTATGAGAGGCGCTGTCTAGGGGCTTCACACAGAGAGAAAGAGAGAGCGTGTGCGCGCACAAGAGAGGCACCACCGAGCGCTTACAACAGTAAATGAAGCCGTTTTAAATGAAAATAAAAATGTAAATGTTGCGGCCATTGTTGATTTTGTGGCGCACACAAACAAATCAATGTATTTGAAACACTGCCCAGAGCAGAAGCCGCCATTACGCGAGATGAATGTAAACAGTGTGACGCGTCGACGCATTTTACGCATGTCGACGTACTTTCGTAGTCGACGTAATCTATGACGTCGACACGTCGTTGCAGCACTAATGTGTTTGTCACGCGCATCTCGTCAGTAATGCCGGTTCCTTGATTAGTATTAAATCGCCATCAGATGTTTTCAGATGGAGCAGCTTTAACTACACAGAGCCGTAGTTCATTGACAATCGGGGCAATTGCGCATCAATTATTGCGGATGTATCGCCTGCAATATGTATGCAATATGGCCCAGCTTGTCAGTGAACTACGGCTCTGTGCAGTTAATGTCGCGCCATCTGAAAGCAGCTGATGGTGATTTAATACTAATCAAGGAACCGGCATTACTGACGTGATGCGCGTGGTATCGCATGCGATTTATCGTGCAGCCCTAATTCAAACGCAAGTTTTGTGCCATGTAGAGTAGCGCTTGTTGTTTGTCGTTTCTACGATCACAAATGCAGACATGGTTTTAATCTTGTAGCAATCCTTACCTTACCAATCAGTTACGTCCTCTGCATTTTCTGGATCAGATTCAGCTCGTATTAATAAGGTAATAAAGACGATATTTACTCCTGTCAGTATTGCATTGGGAGCTTCCAAACATGGTAAGGAGCATCACATTTTAGGCCAATCACAACGTAATGGTAAGCTGGCCAATCAGAGGAGGAGCTTTGTACAAAATCAACTCATTTCAGGAGGGCAGGGCATAGAGGAGAAACAATAATGTACGATGTGTGGAAAATGATGTTTTTTTAACCATAAACCACACAAACACATTGTATTACACCAAATACATTATTTTAGCAATGTAATAGCTGGAGACTGGAGACCTCCACATAGGGATATGAACTTTAAAAGTGTGTGGGGGGGCTCCAAAAGGGGACGGGTATGTTTAGGCGTGTCCTGTCTGTCTGTCTGTCTCTCTCTCTCTCAATGGGGTGAAGCCATACCCTTTTTTGGAGCTCCCAGCTCATTTCCTGCCCCCTATCTGAGATCTCCAGGCTGCAGTTATTTGGTGTGTTCAACTTCATTCGGCAGTACGCAGATGAGTGGCATACTTCTTAAGCAGAAATTGCTCTCAAAATGCTCTTGGAGTACTTTGATGTCATAGGCCAAACGCTCTGCACACCGTCCCATGATGTAGACTTGAGATCTACAGGCTGTAGCTATTTGGTGTTTTGACTTCTTGAGCCCCTCTTTTCATCATCGATGATGTTAAACAAACCTATACCACACGCACGTGTGTACGCACACCTATATGAGTGGCCCCTTCCCTTTTTAAAATAGCCAACAGCATTTAGTTTATCCCTGTCTGTGGCAGGTTGCATAAACTTTTAAGACTAAAAGTTAGTCATGTATTATTTTCTTCAAGATCATATGATTTTTTTGTTTTTATCATCTAAATCAAACTTTTGTACATTATAGTGATCTTTAATGCTATGCATACTAAAAGCCAAAAAAAAGATTTTGTGGGGACTTTAATTAATTGTATTACATTTGTTTCTACATCTTAAGTACAAAAAAAAACAGCATTCCATCTCAAACTAGCAAGACCAGGGGTTTCCAACATGGTGCCCAAAGCACATTCTATTAATAGTCTCACATTCATTAATAGGCTTGGTTTACTATGGGAGGGGGTGGCTTCTGGGGCTCAAGCCCCGAATGTTTTGTCAAAAGCCCGGAATCTTTTCAGATCTGTAAAAATGAATTCATCCAGTACGCTAGGTGGCGGCGTTCAGCTTTAAACACTCCAGTCCCCCTCCCCCACTCCAGGCAACAAATGAGAGATTGAAGTTGAAGGCAAATTAATATGCTTAATCTCCCCACAGTAAACGCATTTTCAAAGTGTTTATTATTACAGTGCCTTTGTTATTACTGTAAAAGTGTATATTAATAGTTATTTGATGTAAATACTGTTCAATAGCGTCAACTAATGTGTTATCTGCATGGCTAATGGCTACTGTTAGCGCTCTCATCTAGTCTGCCTGCTTTGCTGCACACTCACTGTCATTGGTAACTCACTGTCATCCCTGCTGGAAAAAACAGCTAATACCAGCTTAACCCTCTGGGGTCGGACCCTTTTTGGACACAGTCAGAGGTTCTGACATGCTCTCACATTTGGTCTTTTTTCAGTTGCTTTAAAACACATTAATGGCTAATATCACATAACACTGTATTCAGCACAAACTGTGCTATAATAATATGTAAGATAAATGTATGTACATGTTTGTATTTTTAAGTAAATGATGTTTATGCGTGGTTAGTAAAAAAAAGAAAACATCAAGTTGCTGAAATAAGGCCAAGAAACACATCCTAAACATTTGTTAACAAGCAAAAAAGTTATCTACTCTTGTAGAGTAGAGAATTTGCTACAAAAAGATGTAAAAACCATTTAACCCACTCATTCACATGAAAAAATACATTGATTTAACTTTTGTAAGACACTTTTTGCTGTGTAAAGGCAATATGCAAGGGAGGGTCAATGGTCATGAATATTGATGTGTTTCACACGTGAGGAGACCCAACCCCCTAATGGCTCAGTGAGGAATGTTGGGACAAAAGAACTGTGACTGTGGGGAGACTTAAAGAGAAAATCTTTTGCTTGTAGTTTAAAAAAAAATAGGTTAAAATAAAGTACAAAATACTTTTTTAGTAAAATAAAAGTCTTATAGGGTTGCAAAAAATGCTAAAAACATGAACAATACAATAGATTTAAGAAGCTTTATTGTAATAATAAATGAAGAAGCTTCATTGTAATTATAAATAATAAAGTAACAATATGTATACATGTAACAATATTCTATATGACCAGTACAATATGGCTCTAATTAAAAGAAAAGGATTCTAAATGTCAGCTGTGAAAGTTTGGTGTGCATCTAAAAATACTTCCAAATATTAAAAAATAAGGTATACATTTGTAAACCATCACACACTGTAACTCTTTGGGAATGGAGTTAAATGTTGTCGTCCCATTGTTCAAAACGTGCGAGTACCAGACGAAGTTGGTGTTGCAGACACATTCCTGAAAACATATCTTAATTAATATCATGTATTTTCAAAGTACAAAGCAACACATCAGTATTACTAATATTGAGAACTTTTTTTAATAATTAATAGGGGTGACCCCGAATAGTTGAAGATTCGATGCATCGGAGAAGCCGGATTTGACTACCAATCTCACAGTCGTTTCTACATTTAAAAGACAAAGCTGGCAATTCTGGCAATACTTTCGTTTTTTATTAATTTCTTTATTTTATTTATAAATCACTCTGGGTTATCTGATGTATCTATTTGGCTTGTGTTTTGTTTTCGTGCACTTGAGGCATTTTGCACATTTGTTCTGCACGTTGTTACTTCTGACCTTATTTTATTTAAAAAATGTATTTATTATAAACGTAAATTCTGATATAATTTAAGTCTGTACATTTTGGATTGTTTTTCGTTCTATCGATGTTGCGCTATTTCGTTCTGGCCATGTTTGCGCATGCTCTGCGTCTCATATTTAGAAGTTCATCGAACTAAACATTACAAAACGGATGTTTTTCGACGGGTATAAGTTTTAAAATGTATTTAAAACCGAGTGGTTATCTATTATGGTCGGTGTTCACTTTCAAATGATAGCAAAGAGATTCCTGAAATAATATCATCAGGTCTTTCTGTATCTAAAGTGAATACAGAGATGATCAAAGTCAAAGCAAGCAAGCATTTCTGTGCTAAACAATAACGCGTAGTGTCTATAAAATCATTAATTTCAGGGTTTATCTTGTTAAAAATTAACGTTTAATGAATTGTATACAAAGCTTAGTTTTTATCATTTACAGTAACAATCACAAATGATTTGTCATTTGTCTTTTTTTTGGTCATGGCTTTGACGCGCTTAATCTCCAAATTAAATAAAAATACTAAATTGTAGCCGGGGTTTCCAAGGCAGGATCACCTTTGTTATTTTTTAGGTTTAGTTCTCAAAATGTTTTTTTGTGTGATGTTCTGTAGATCGTGGCATTAAAATGTTATGAGGAATAATTAAACAAATGTTGCCTTACATTTTACCTTAAAAAAAAAAAAAAATATATATATATATATATATATATATATAAATGCATCCACAGTCAAATATATACTGTTATATAACTCAGGCAGTAAAGCAGAAAATAATTGGGTACAGAGATGCGCTGTATATGTTTGTTAACGGGCCATTACCGGACATATTTATAGCTAAAAATTAACATGACATATCTCCGGGCACATTTACAGCACATCAATACTAGGCTAAATCGAAACATTTACACCCGAACAGATACATGCATATTTGCGCATGATGACAATCTCCGGGCACATTTACTGTTATCATGTAAGCAACATGTCAGTAATACAAATATTGTGAATGCATAAGTTCTATGTTTATGCGTAGTTTTATGCATTATAAAAAAAATCAAGCAACACATCAGTAATACTAATATTGAGAAGAGAAAAGCCGGTAAATGTAACTTACACTTTATGAATTTCGGGTTCGTTTCTGCATGCCCCCGTGCGAGTAAATGACGATGAAGCCACGTTACTAAAAAAAAAAAAACATTATTTGTATCATGTATTTTCGGAAAATACAGATATGTTTATATATATACATCTTGTATTTTCCAAATTACTACGCAAAACATCAGTAAAAGTCTACTAATAAAACAGAAAAGCCCGCAAATGTGACTTACCCAGTATGAATGTCCGCCGCATTTCTGCAAATGCCCGCTGAAGAGGAGAGTGATGCTGCCACACAAAAGTTTTTAATAATTAATATAATGTATTCTTCACAGTAACAAACTTATAAAGCAATACTAAGGCGGTAAAGCATAGTTGAGATAAGATAATTGGGTACATAGATGCGGTATATCTTTGTTAACGGGCCATTACCGGACATATTTATGGCTAAACATTAACACATTACGTATCTCCGGACACATTTACGGGACATCGATACTACATCGATACATTTACACCCGAACAGATAGTCGCGTAAACAAGACTTGTTGAGGCATAAACACACTAGTCAAAATATATTCTAAATAGTGATATTGTTTTATGACATATTGAATATTTACACCATACAATCATACTGTTTAACGCATGA
Source organism: Misgurnus anguillicaudatus (assembly GCF_027580225.2). Lineage (NCBI taxonomy): Eukaryota > Metazoa > Chordata > Actinopteri > Cypriniformes > Cobitidae > Misgurnus > Misgurnus anguillicaudatus. The sequence goes on from NC_073340.2 coordinate 24,277,182, forward strand.
CATATCTTCGGGCTCATTTACAGCACAATGTTACACCCGAGCAAATAAAGAAGCCTTATTGATAAGTCGGCATGGACACTATAGTTATAGTAGTGATATTGCTTTATAACATATTCACATTACACTAATCAGCATACGGTTTAATGTAAGAACTATAATTTTAATGTAAACAAGTTGGCAATTACGAGACGTTTCTATAAAGTCATTATGAATATCTGCGTGCAAATAGTCAGTATACAGTATATAAAAGTTTACATCACACAACATTTCAACAAATGTAGGTAAAACTTACTCTTCAGAAATTTTATCCTCAGCTGGATCAAGTCGCTCTTCAAAATACAAACGTTCATCGTCGGAGTCCTGCTCTTCGTCTGAAGAAACAGTGAACTCTTCCTCGCTGTCCAGGAGCATCTGTATAGCTTCCTCACCTGTAAAGCGTGTCATCTTCCCAGCGCGTTGATAAGTGAATGAAACTATCAAAACTCGCTGCTTCTTAAAGCATTGTTTGGGGGCGTTGATCTTGTTTGCATAGCCCGCATCAGGTAATTTCCATATGAATGGCGCGCACATGGTAGGTGGGATTACATTAGCGCTAATGAGGTCGAGCCAGAAAAACTGTACCTCTCTTTACTTACATGTTGATTACACAAACAGATAATGAGTTCTTCAGATTTTAATTACATCATGTAAAAGTAGACATTTCAGGCTTTCTTTAGACATATGTATCATGTTCGTGTGACAAGTATTGGCGGAGTTATCAGTTCATGTTTGAAACGTGTTTGAGGAAAATGGTCAAGGAGACAGAGATGTCGAAATGCACTCCCTGTTTATTTTCTTTATTTGCCAAAAGCACACAGTTTTGTTGTTATTATGAAGGCACTCACATTAAAGTAGAGACTTCACAGTTTCGAATGATGTATTACATTTATGTGTATGATTATGAATGACGGAGTATTTTAAGTGGATGTCACAGGAAACAGGAAAAAATGCGTCAAAACGCGGCCCCGCGTTTTTGGACCCCAGGGGGTTAAGCTGGTAGCTGGTTTAAGCTGGTCCAAGCTGGTCATTAGCTGGTCCAAGCTGGTCATTAGCTGGTCCAAGCTGGTCATCAGCTGGTCCAAGCTGGTCATCAGCTGGTCCAAGCTGGTCATCAGCTGGTCCAAGCTGGTCATCAGCTGGTCCACCAGCTCAGCCAAGCTGGTCCACCAGCTCGAACAGGTCCCCACCAGCTCAGCAAGCTGGTCCACCAGCTCGACCAGGTCCCCACCAGCTCAGCCGGGTCCCCACCAGCTCAGCAAGCTGGTCCACCAGCTCGACCTGATCCCCACCAGTTTGACCAGGTCCCCGCCAGCACACCCAAGCTGGTCCATGTCCCCACCATATATAATAGGTCGCCGTGATTTCACCAAGTAAGATGTGATCCCGGATTCAAGACATCAACAAAAGGAAAAAAAAGTTCAAAAAAGTCAAGACAGCAACAAAAAATAAGTTTAATAATTCTGTTACTGTAACTTTCTGTTTGCTCTGCTAAACTGTAAAACCCAACAGTGTAAGTCACTAAACGAAATGAGTTTATTCAACTTATTGTTTTTAAAAAAGTTAATTTCACTTAAAGGGGACAAAGAATGAAAAACCATTTTAACCTTGTCTTTGTTGAATAATGGTAGTCTATCCGCATTCACAAACTTACAAAAAGTGCTAGACATTCTAAACATCTCAGTCTCATAGAAATTCCTCTTTTAGAAATGTCAGCCAGAAAACAGCGCAATCTGAAAAACTGATGCTTATGACATCACAGGCATCTAACTGCCCCTCCACTTAAAAATAATTGGCTACATTTTTTGAGTGGCAGCAAAGTCAGCCAATCAGTAATGAGATAGCAAGTTAAGCCAGTAGGGGGAGCCAAATAGGTGCAAAACCACTTGTTTAAAATCCCTCACCCCGATAGAGCTATCTGAGAGAGGTTTTTAGGAAGCTTCTAAAGCAGGGAGCTACACTGCGACCAAAATGGTCGCATATGCGACCTTTTGAACTGCCGTTGCGACCCTAATTTTTAATGGGTCGCAAATGTGCTACCTAATGTTTTAGACAATATGCTATGATTTACTATGAGCATTTATTAAAACATAAATGTGGATTTTAAGAATACGTTTTATAACGTGCTCTGAGCCATCAACACGTTGGCTTCATTTTGCGTGAAAGCACGTCGTGTCTCTCCCCATCAGTGTGCGTTTGCGTGCTCAGCTGTTTCTCAATGAATTGGGTGCGACGCGACGCGACGCAAGCGCAGTGTCTTCCATGTTTCTGAACTTGAGCAGAGGTCTTTCTTCACTGAGGACGCGGGACCCGCGCGGTTCCGGGTTTATATTTTAAATGGTCTGTCGGGTCCGGTTAGGTCCTAGTTTAATTACTTTGGGTCCCAAGTCTGATTAATATTGAGTTTATAACCCGAGTCGATCGGAAAACGGCCATGATCGCTACCGCGCTAAAGCTCGAGTGCAGTTTAGCGTGCCTTCGGTTTCTATGGCGATGGTTCTTGTTACGACCACGCGCTGCGTTTTCTTTCTCACATGTTTTTAATAATCTTATTATTAATAAACCATATCTTTTCTAAAACCATATCCATATTAAGTTTGCACAGATTGTAGCAAAAAAAAGCTGTGCTAATGTCAAGTCCATTGCACTAAACGAGCAAAGCAATGTAAAGTTTGTCATCGGGACAGCAAGTAGATTTGAAATTAAAATAAGTGGAATAATATTATTGAAATAATAAGTGGATTAAGCTTTTTAAATCGGCAAGAGAGAAATAGAAAGATAGAGCAGAAGCAGTAAACGTGCCTATTTAATAGAAATTATTACCATTATAACATCAGTCATAACATCAGTCACATTTATAATCTATAGACCTGAACTGTCTATTAATATACTGTACATAGTATTGTATTATATTGAGTTTGATAAAAGGGGTCTAATTGCTTCATATATCAGTGCAAAAACAGTAAGTGTTTTCGTGGTGCTTTGACAAACAGTGTCAGCTTGTTAATGGCAAAGAAAGTTTGGGGTGGTTAGATTAATGAAATATAATGTGAAATTAATATTAATTTTCAATAAATCAAAGTATTGTGTTGTGTCACACATTATTAGTTCTTCGTCACATGTATAGTAGACCATTGTTTGTCAGTGGGTAATGATTGCCCTTTTTACCGGTTACCACCACCAAGTAAATTTCAGATCTGTGGGAAACACTGACTGCAACGTTTAAGAAAACAAGGCGGCATGTGGTTTAAAAGATGGCAAGTAAAATAAAAAGCATATCTCTATGCAATACAGTTTCATTATTGTTCATTATTATCCAGAGCGCCTTAATATAACTTGAAAAAAATATGTGCGACCAAATCATATTTTGCGCCAGTAACTGAAAAAGTTGGTAGCGCAAGTGCCACCAGTGGAAAAGGTTAGTGTAGTTCCCTGTAAAGCATTACAGACCCAAACAAAAAAATTTTGTCTACATGTCACATCAGAGAACAAGGATAAATATCCCGTTCAATCATTCTATGTCACCTTTAATAAAAACTGTGATATGAACTCAAAAACTGCAAATGATTAACCATAACTTAAAGGAATAGTCTACTCATTTTCAATATTAAAATATGTTATTACCTTAACTAAGAATTGTTGATACAACCCTCTATCATCTGTGTGCATGCACGTAAGCGCTGGAGCGCGCTGCGACGCTTCGATAGCATTTAGCTTAGCCCCATTCATTCAATGGTACCATTTAGAGATAAAGTTAGAAGTGACCAAACACATCAACGTTTTTCCTATTTAAGACGAGTAGTTATACGAGCAAGTTTGGTGGTACAAAATAAAACGTAGCGCTTTTCTAAGCGGATTTAAAAGAGGAGAGGGAGGGTGTTACTGCGCCGAGTCGAAGTACTCCCATAAGTGCAATTACGCCATACAATATAGTTCCTCTTTTAAATCCGCTTATTAACGTGCAGACTGGAACAATGCAAATATCAAAGAGGCTTGTGTTTGTTGTGTTCACTTCATTTGAGGTAAGTCATAATTTTTCAGCCCTGTTAGATTACATTATAAAGCCTGGATGGTATGAACAGTTTGACCCCATGCTGCGCGCGCACCCGATAGTCATTCAATGTTTACAAACTTTGAAGGGGTCTATACCAGAATCACACATTCTCCCTCTCTCACACACCTGAAGTAAATAATGGCTTTAATTTTGACAAGCGCCCATCCCCCACATCTATCACAGAGTTTCACAGAGCAACAGCAGCCAGGACACAGACAGCTAACAGGTAAACTCTGGCTGTTTCTCAATTCCAAGAACGCAAAGAACGGACTTGCGTCCTCGTGGAGATCGGTCTTGCCAGGCGACCTTGGAAGAACGAACTCGGAAGTTTTGCCGCAATGACTTCTGGGGCGTTAAGCGATTTCAGCAAGTCTGCACTCGATGCATCCTCGATATCAAGAACACATCCGGGTATTTTCATGCGTCCTCTGTCCTTGCGTTCTTGAGAATTGGAATGAACTTCGACCGTTAATGATGACGTAGAGCGAGGACACGAGGACGCAAGATCGCTGAAGAACGCATATTGAGAAACAGTCTCTTTCAACTTTTTTAAAGCATCTTTAAACTTTAAAATCATGTTACCACGTTTATTCATTCATTTATTTTGTTGTGATTACACCACAGTTATTATGTAAGTGAAAAATTAATTCATATTTGTGTGTTTTCTCACAGGTAAAACGCGTCTTTACCATTGAGGAGGCTGACTGACTTTCATCTACCAACCGTCATTAACACAACAAAAACTAAAGAAATGTTACTACAAGTGGACCTATTTATTTACTCATCATGCTGTAAGTACACCACAGTTTTGTCAGTGAAAATATTTTAGTTTTTTCACTGCTTGGCGTAGACAAATGTGACCAGAGATGTATAGTAACGAAGTAGAACTACTTCACTACTGTACTTAAGTACTAAAAGACAGTATCTGTACTCTACTGAAGTATTATTTTTTTCTCCTACTTCCACTTTTACTTCAGTACATTTTTTTGATGAGTTTAATACTTTTACTCCGATACATTTTTTATGTGCTGCATAGTTACTCGTTACACGCGTTATAAAAATGTTAAGAATAATTTTAAAAACCCACATTATCACTGCCGGAGCGGTGATACACGTTAGAAACACACACGCATCGTGGTCTAAACCAATTGGAGATAGTGAAGGGCGGACCCCTCCCTCCCTTTCACTCACAAATATGAGCCGCGGTTGTGGACAAATGTGAAGAGAAGAGAGAGCCAACGTGCGCGAGAGAGACAGAGTTTGCGTGAGAGAGAGAGAATGCGCAAGAAAGGGCGAGTGTGCCCGAAAGAAGGAAACCTAAATACATTGAAACACCTTGTACCTTTACCTTTATATCGACTAATATTTCATTAATACCGAATTCTCTATCGCCATGTCAGTTAAATTAATCTGAATTAATCTGAACATTCCTGCCTTTTGTACTCCTGCTACAGCCACAGGAATTGTGAGTGTCCTTTAGCTTAAACATTTGAAATAATATAAACAATATTATATTCAAACTTTTGACTGTTTTCTTTAATAACTACATTACACAATACTTGTACTTTTACTTTCAGTACTTGAGTAGTATATTTTAAAATAAACTACTTGCAATACTTAAGTACAAAAAAAGTTTAATAATTTAGTACTTCCACTTAAGTGCTGTGCTTAAAGAGCACTTCAACTTCTACTTAAGTCACTTTTTTGATAGAGCACTTGTACTTTTACTCAAGTCTTGGTCCATAGTACTTTATACATCTCTGAATGTGACCATGTGTAACGTTAATTTGGAAAATACATGGAAAAAGTGTATGTCTTAATGTTTAAATGTTGTTTGGATTAAGGGACAGTACACAGATTTTTTTTTAAGATATTCCTGTTTGGACAGTCTATTAAAGTCATAAAGGAATACTTGATATATTTCATAAGGACTGTGTAAATCTAATATTAGTTTTAATGTGAATTTGGAAATACATTAATAGACATTTATAAAATGTGAATCTCTTACATAAAATAAACTTATGTGTGATAATTGTCAGTGCAAAGAGGAAGAGAGGAGAGTGGAGAGAGAGACAGAGAGAAAACACTTCCATAAGCAGGTGAGAAATTGTTATTCTTTCTTATGTAGCTTTATAATTACTGGATTAGCCTACAGCAAACATATTTTGCCTATTTATGGATAAGAGAAGTTAAAGTGCCATTGTCAAAATTTGTTATTTTACAGTTTCAAAATGATAATACAGAGAACACTTAAATTACAAAAATAGTTTATAAAGCTGCCGTAAATGGAGAAAAAATATAAGCAGGGGACCATTTTGAACCCATAGATTTGGGCTAAGCCCCCAATGTTTACAATGTCTGGCTCCGCCCCTGACCTATGTTAACATTTTAAACCAAACTAAAACATACCAACAAGTAAAATAAAATCAACAAGTAAAACAAAAATGTTTTGAGTAAACTATATCAAAAAGTAGCCCTCCAGGGGCCCGTTTCAGAAAGGTGGTTAAGTGAAAACTCTGAGTTTGTTAACCCTGAAATAAGGGAAACTCGGAGTTTTCCGTTTCAAAAAAGGAGGTAGGTTAAACCTGAGACAGCGGGGTAAGTCAAGCCTGTTTCAGAAGGAGAGGTAACTTATACTCAGAGTTTGTTTCCAGAGTAACATACTCTCTGAACCTAACCTGGTTGGGAGCAGGTTTTATCCTGTAAACTCTGAGTTTCTTGTGGTCTCCTCCCCATTTTTAAAGGAGTAGCGGTGTTTAATCTTGTTAGTTGCTTTAGTACATTCATTCATTGTGCACATTTTTATCATGTACACTGTAAAAAAAATTTTAGCTGTCTTTAAGTTAATTAAATTGCCAGTGCAAACCATTTTAACTTACGACTTTATATTTTTATATATTACACTAAACTTTCAACAAAAAAAAATTAAAACAGTATATTGAAATGACTTGTAAAGCTAATATGATATACTTAGGTGCATAGATCGTCTTAGTGACTAAAATGTCATGTTCTTTTATAGAGAATCTTGTAGATGATGATGTTGCATTCATTTGTAGAAAGTTAAATTTATGTCCCGAGAGGATTTTGAGACCCCGAGTGTTTTTTGTCATATCCGCTTACATTTGTGAGCGAAATTATTATTTTTTGCAGTCATTTTAGATATATAAATATCATTATATGACTAATATCAGTCTTTGTGGTGCTCTTACATTTATACAGTTGCCTTGACATTTCTTACATATCCACTCGTCATCGCTGGTCTAGTGGGTAGTGCTGTGTGTAAAAGTTGGAGTTCGGATCCCCGCTGGGTGATTTTTTGTGTTATTCATGACAAACATTTGTAAAGTTCGTAGCCTTATATGACAAAGTATTATGCTTAATTTTATTTTAGCTGAGCTGCTGTCATCTTTTTGTCCATGGGATTGCATGTGCATGTAAATGAATAAAATAACGTACAGTCCTCAGTTTATTTACTTCTGATATTTTAACTGTGATGAAAAATTAAATGTACGCATTTACTAGAGTAGCAATTTACAAAAACAACTCTTTTCTTTAAAATATATGCTCGTAGTTGCTGTACACTTGCAGTAACGCTTTCAGTTTTAGTAGTAAAAATGATTAAGACCTCTTTGTCACGTGCTGTTGCCATGGTAAATCGTAATATCTGAGCTCCATTGATGATGGCTTTTCATTGTGGCTGTGCACGCGCTTAACTCAGAGTCAACCTACTCAGAGTCGATTGAACTAACTCAGATCAGCTTTTCTGTAACCGAGAACTCAGAGTTTACTATCTCAGAGTAAATCAACTCAGAGTTCAAGTTTAAACTCAGAGTTGGTTGAACCTCCTTATTGAAACGGGCCCCCGATTGTTGTATCCATTGTGGTAGCCCTTGCTCACAAAAAGGTTGGAAACCCCTGCCCTGAGGTAGATCATACTTACTTTTAATTAAAAAACACTGAGTTTGGTCACGTCAATTAACTAATTATGGTGTTTACATAATTTTCAATGCTGATAGTGTAGTTTGCTGGCAGTCTGTTTACTGTTAATTATGACTAATGATAAGGATTGCCTGAGTATAACCAATAATTTACCCGCTTTATGATCGTACATGCTTCATAAACTATTTCTAAATATGAACTTCCCATGAGGGCTTGAATGTCCACAGTGACAGCGGAACTACAGCACATATCGCTCTATCAGTTGTGCACTTCACAGCAACAAGTGAAGCAGTATTGCCAACTTCTTTCAATTAAAAGTAACTACAGCTGGTCGCTAAACTACTGTATGTCATAGAGCCGAATCCACTGATCTATTACATGAAATACCGACAAATTAGCAAGTCTATGGAACCTATACAAGGTTTGTCCAAGCAAGATTTGTCCCTAAAAGGGGGTGGGGAAGTCGCTAAATCAAAATGGACAAAATCCCTAAATTGGCAACACTGAAGTAAAGTTAACATTACATACCTTGTATTTGTATTGCTTCGTAAGAAGAAATGCATTTTGTTGTAGGTTTTGTAGAGTTTGGTGGATTTTCTTGTCATCAAGCTCTTTTCCATTTTAAAATATGAAATCGCCTAAGGGTTTTGGCTAGTAGGGAATCGGGGATACAGCTACGGCCAAATCTCGCGAGATGGTGGGTTTAGTGTGTAGGATTGGATGATAAAAACAGCGCTCATCTGGCGAGATTTCGGCCGTAGCTGTATCCCTTCTATCCACAACCATATCCAAGGCCAGCCTGAGGGAATGTCGTCAATTCAGGTCATGTTTAAATTAGCATATTCATCGCGAATAAACTGGTTTTGTTGTGGTTTTCCTATTATAAATGTTTATTTCTTTGAGTAATGTTATATGACTAGTAGAAAATAAGGGAGAAGGCAAACCAATCACGGAAATTTCATGCTGTAATGACGTTATTGACCTCTGAGTGGCGGTATAGTTCGGTTTTAGCAAGATAGATAGATAGATAGATAGATAGATAGATAGATAGATAGATAGATAGATAGATAGATAGATAGATAGATAGATAGATAGATAGATAGATAGATAGATAGATAGATAGGTAGATAGATAGATAGATAGATAGATAGATAGATAGATAGATAGATAGATAGATAGATAGATAGATAGATAGATAGACAGATAGACAGATAGACAGATAGATATTTACTTTGACCTCCTTAGTTTACCCTTAGTTTAAAAAAAAGGTAATATAGTACCCTATTTGTGCAAAGCCATGTGTTTATCTTCTCTGTAGTACTTTAAAAACTTCAGAAAAGTTTGTGTGAAGTTTTTCTCTTTGTGTATGATCCAGCATGCTGTAATTTTCATTTAAGAAAACAAATTTACATGCTACAACAGTCAACATAGAATCTCAGTCTTATCTGACAGTGAATGCACCTATATGACTTTTGTTTATATTTATATCTTTTTATATCTGCCCTTTGTTCCCAAACCTCATTGATTTTTGCAGCACAGTCCTCATTTGAATGGATACAGTATGCAAATTGCAATGTCTATACATTCTTTGCTATTGAATTCCCACACAGGGCTCTAGCAGTGCACTCGGGAGGTTGCTCTTTCATATCACGGTGCAAAGCTGCCAGCCGGATTTACAGGGGCTTTGTGTGTTTGGGAATGTCGCCTGATTGCACCGTGTTTGCTCAAGGCCCTCCTGTGTGAGATAATGTCAGCAAAGGCTAATGAGCTGTGAGCAATGCACTGTCATTATTACACCAAATAAAAGGAGAAAGCTACGGCTATTAAAGGTGAACAAGGTTAAACAGCGGGTTCTGAAATTATGCTAATTTCCAATCTCCAGATTAAAAAGTCAGAGGGTGACAGCAACCTTTTCAATTGAATCATTAAACCCTGTGTCACCCAATCACAGTCGAAGGAAGTGTTTGTGGCATCCTAAGTGAAGACGGCAGGATGACACTATTGTGACACGTGTGAGGAGGTCAGGAGGTTTTCGGGCTCGGAGTCAATAGCAAAGCTGCAGGCAGTCACGCAAAAAAAGCGTCACTTGAACTTGCATGACATTTTACTCATGATGCCATTATTGATCCATCACAGATATTAAGCCTTTTTAGCCGTGCTTTTGGACAATGTAAACATGATGGCCGAAAATCCAGCGTCTGATCTCAACCTGTATACATTTCTTTCTTCTGGTGAACACAAAAGGAGATATTTGGATAAATGATGGTACACATATACCCATTGACTTCCATAGTAGGAAAAACAAGTGGGTACCGTTAACTGTGTGCTTACCATCATTTATCAAAATATCTCCTTTTGTGTTTAGCAGAAAAAAAGAAACTCATACAGGTTTAGAACACATAAGGGACAGAATTGTCATTTTGGGGTGAACTATCCCTTTAAGCATGCATCTGTTGTCAAGCGCACCCCAAAGCCTAGTTATTTCAGCAATAGATGGTTTTACAGCAAGTGATGAAGGCCAGCTCAACCCATGCTTAATGCTTCAAATAAAAACGTTGCTCGGTACCGAATCGAGACGCTGAGGTAGCGCCACGAATACTAAACTAGCCCCCGTAAAAATACATGCTAAATCAAATCAGGTCATGCTGCAGTCAAACTTAAAGATCAAACAAAACCGAAAGTCGGACAAAATAAATACGACTCCCTTGTACTTTCAGATTTTAAAGAATTCAAAAGGAGTTTACAGCATTTACTAAACATGTCACATCACAGCAGCCGGAGAGCTGCGAGAGCTGGTTTGACAACTTAGTATGCAGTGCAGTCAGCCCATTTTACATTATTCATTGCTTTAGAGGATACGCCAAGGAGGCTGAAAATACCCAGTACCCCACATAACCCACTTATTAGGATGACGGGGACTCAGAGGTGCTCTTTCTGTTTGCGCTTGACAAAAAAGGGTTACCCCCCAGCCCTCTCAGATCCTAAGCACATGTCTCAAGCTACTTAAACACCTGCCTCAGGTTTTTAGTTCATTGCACTGAAAGATCCCATCTGGAAAGTTTTGACGCTTCCTTATGATCTCCCCACGACTATTCCCGCTCGGGACGGGCTCGTTTCCCATTCACCATCCGTCAGCCAGCTTGGCCACTTTGTTAATTGGTAGCTCGGTCTGAGATCAATCACATTATATGCAGAAATTGCTTTAATTTGGTACTGCTCGGAAGATGCTTTGTGACCCAGACTCATACAGTCTGATGTGGAAATGACTGAGATTCAGTGGGGAACTAAAGATGCATAAAATCCCACCATATCTGTATATGAAATGTGCATAGCGTTTGGAGACTATTACGTGGATAAAAGATGGAAATCCTCTAGATTTTAAACTGGAACTCTGTCCCCATGAGTCGCCACCATTTCAAGCACTGCATGGGTGATTCTCACGAAAACTTGGTTTTAAAAATGTTAAGCATGAAAATGTAAAAATTGCTTAAATTTACTTTTTTTCCCACCAGACATTGAAAAACAAAGTCTGGAGTAAATGGGAACATTAATTTAAAAACTTTTACTTATAATTTAACACTTTTTGTAACATAATTTAAAAAATTAGTCCTAAAAAATCTCATTACCGCAACAGTCAGAAAACATCAACACTGACATATTTTCAAAATGACATGACAAACCTGAAAGAACATAATTTGGAGATTCTGCACATGCATTTAAAATCAAAGTATTATGCTTCTATTAATTAAATTAAGATGTAATAAGCATCTGTTGCGGTAATGATAATCAAAATGTCGTGTAAGCATTCTGACAAGACAATATTTCAAATTAACTGTAAAAAAAATGATCTTACCTGGTAGCCATCTTGAAGTAACTGGTCCATGTGCTTGGTCACTCAAAATCAAACTTTATTAAAATTGTGTATGTGTGCTTAAACTGTTCTCAAAAAGTGTTGCGGAGGATGAGAACATCAGGCATGGACACATCATTTTCCTAATTTTTCTTCATTATTATTATACATGAATATTCAGTAAATATTTTTTTCTCTCATCTAAAGTAGTCTAGCAAAACATCCATTTATTTTTTTTTCTAAATATTTTTGTGTTAATTTGTTTAAATTACAACATAACGCATGTTCAAACACAGCCGGACACATTGTGGTAATGAGAATTTCAGCAGAAAATGAGATAACATTTCCAATTATAAATTCTTATGTTGAAATCACACATTGTGCAAGGTAGAACATAATTCTGATGCTTTTTAATGTTACTATATTACACATTTTAAAACTAAAATCATTAGTGCCGTGGTGTTTCAATGGTTTCGTGAGAATCACCCGCATACACTTGAATGCACCCCGCTAAATGTTATACTTATATTTTGGATGATGCATTACATATATGCTGCTGTTATATAACGGATGTGATGTATAATTCTGTGCATACACATGATGGGTCGAATACTAATGGCAGGATAAGTTCAAAGACCAGGCTCTAAAGAGGCTAGCTTTCACTTTTTCTGAAACTATGGTCTCTATAGACTGCATCAAAGCTCTTCAACTAAACTAGATTTTCACCTTGATAGAAGTTAAATCATTTCAAATATCTCTATCTTATGTTATTTTGCACTAGTATATAAAACTAAACACATCATACTCCTCACCACTACTTACAATACGTGCGCTGAATTTTGGTCAATTCTTGCACGAAGAACAGAGAGACCACTAAAAACGTGACCGTGTTTTCGACTTGCGCTCGGGCCCATGGTGGGTTTCCATGGCGATGCTCTCACCTCTCTCCCGCTGTCACGCTAAGGCTGCTAAAACAGAAGTCATTGACATGTTTTGCATAGTAGCAGCACGCAGCAACACAAGCCTGCCGGTATCTGGCTGAACAAAAGAGGACAGAAAACTAATTTAACCTCAGACATCATGTTTCGACTCCCACATCCCAAACTTCTGCTTCCCTCTCCTCTGATCTCATACGAAGATTCAAGGATTCATCTCCCTGCTGGACACCAGCTACCTCTTTTCCTGAATCGTGACTGCGCCTGTGGGAGGGAGGTGGAATCGGCAGTATGGTCTTTGCATGGCATGTGCTAAAAAATCGCACTGAGTTTTGTGTAAAATCACACTTTGGTCGTGGCAACTCCCACGGTAAAACACACACAGAATTAACTATTGGCTCCCCGCTAAGAAGCAGTATTATTTCTTATGCGAAGTGCTCTTCAGACTGAGTGCATTGAGCTGCACAGGAGAGGGTCCCCGCATGAAAGAGCTGCCTTTGGCCGTAACATCTACAAACAGAAGAAGTCTGCGACGCTGGCATTTGCAAGCGAAGAAAGCTCAGTGGAAAACCTATTGACATGCACGCTGAACCCCTGCGGTCTGCTATTGTCTTACAGCAGTTGGCAGGTAGAGACGAGTGTTTGCAGACAAAGTCGACACCTGCTTTTTCGGTTTCGTTATTTATTTCATTTCAAGTGCCAATCAGGCACTGATGTATTGGCAGGTGGCAGCAGTCAACATGGCATGATCTCAAAGATGCTCAGATCCGGAAACTCAATTGGTAGATCATTGCGTCAGCAGTGCAAATGGCTGTAGGTTTGATTCCCAGGAAATGCATTGTACTTTAAGTTGCAAAACTCTGGGAATTCCATGGAAATTACACAGGAATATATGGGAATTGTAGTCAGATATCGGGGAAGCTAAGTTTTGTATACAGTTTGTATAAATTAGCCAAAATGTACAAATAATTTCCTTAAAGGATTTGTCAATTTTTTTAATCCAAATATTTTTCCTCACCACCATGTCATCCAAAATGTTGACGTCTTTCTTTGTTCAGTTGAGAAGAAATTATGTTTTTTGAGGAAAACATTCCAGGATTTTTCTCATTTTAATGGACCCCAACACTTAACGATCTCAAACGGGGCATAGGGGTCTTATCTAGGGAAACAATTGTCATTTTTGGCAAGGAAAATAAAAAATATTCACTTTTAAACCACAACTTCTCTGCTTCCTCCGTTTGTGTGACGCGCCAGTGCGACCTGACGTAATTGCGCAATGACGTTGAAAGGTCACGTGTTACATATATTAAACGCACATTTGCGGACCATTTTAAACAATAAACTGACCCAAAGACATTAATTATTATCATTCGACATACAACAATGTCGGAATGGTCCTCTTTCTCCTCACTTGTAAACACTGGGGCATAGTTTTGCATACATCATCCGTGACCCCTTGACGTGATGATGTATTACGTGAGGTCGCGCTGACACGTCACACGAACGGAGGAAGACAAGAAGTTGTGGTTTAAAAGTACATTTTTTTATTTTTCTTCCAAAAATGACACTCGTTTCACTAGATAAGACCCTTATGCCTCATTTGGGATCGTTTAGAGTCCTTTGAAACTGCGATTTTAAACTGCATTTAAACTGTTAAGTGTTGGGGTCCATTAAAGTCCATTAAAATGAGAAAAATTCTGGAATGTTTTTTCCTCAAAAAACATAATTTCTTCTCGACTGAACGAAGAAAGACATCAACATTTTGGATAACATGGTGGTGAGTAAATTATCTGGATTATTTTTTTAAGAAAATGGACTAATCCTTTAAAGGGGATATATCATGAAAATCTGACTTTTCCATGTTTAAGTGCTATAATTGGGTCCTCAGTGCTTGTATCAACCTAGAAAATGTGAAAAAGAACAATCCAGCAACTTAGTTTTGCTAAACCATTCTCTGCAAGCATGTGAAAAAATAGTTCATTGAAATTTAACTCTCCTTGTGATGTCAGAAGGGGATAATATCACTCCTTAATCTGCACTGTCCAACCACAGCAATGCCATTTAGTGCAGAGATCAATTCATTTGCATTTTAAAGAACGCACCCAAACGGCACATATTTGCTCACACCTACAAAGTGCAATTTTAACATGCTATAATAAATTATATTGTATTGTGAGCTAGAACTTTACATATGTACTCTGGGGACACCAAAAATGTATTTGACATCTTAAAAAACATGAAATGTCCTCTTTAACTTTCTGACTTGGAATATTTCCAAAAGTTTGTAAATAGTTTGAGATTGTCGAGCTGGTTTTCTCACCAGCAATGGCTGATTTTATATTCAAGTCCATGGGCTGCTGAAGAATCCCCTTTAAAGTCAGTTGAGGGCACAGAATGGTGATGTATCCCTTAAATTTTTCACACTCTCAGAAGATTAAACTTCGCACCATGTCAACAAAAATGACCAAGGCCTGGTGTGAAATCCTTATATTTGCACTCGTTTAGGAGACGTCGATAAAAGACCCAAACCAGGCAAAAAGTGCATCAGCTACTATCCTGAAAGCCCCCTTTCTCTCCATTTGCTACATTTACGGTCTCATCAAATTGGCTGTCTCGGTTGTCGAGTTAGGTAACATGGCACAGTACTAAGCTGCCACCCCTAATGCTCTGAGATGCGGAGTGAGGCCAGAGATATATCAGTATTTACAAAGCAACAGCCACTTGCCCTTGCACGTCACATTATACTGTATACGCATTCACATCAGAGATAATTAGACATGCACAACGAATACAAATCGCAGTTTTAAGGAACCCTGGAGTGTCGACAACAAGCTATATGGTTATTCGTCAATGCAGTTTTGTATTCTGACTTCGGTTAAAGAACAAACTTGACAAATTGTTTTGGCGGGACCTGTCACTTTCGACTTGCAACTTAATCACTGCAGCAATGTTGTTAGAGTAACACAAACTTATTAATAAAAAGCAAGTACCTGTCGGTCCTAAAATAAGTTGTTATTAATGGCACCTTTCTCCGAGGGATTTCACATTTTACCTTTGTTGTTCACGTAGCCCCGAGCAGAATAACTCGCTGAGAATAAGGAGGCAATTAAAACATGAACTGTCAATCAGTGGTTGCTCTAGAAAGTGGGTCAAAAAAATTTCGCACTAAATTATGTGAACATTGTCAAAATCTTTGCAGTCTCTTACTGTCTGTGCTATCAGTTTGCATTATATGCATTCGTGCTACTTTCTTAGAAAACAATTGGGGCAGCATCATCCAGTGGCTCTCATTTCTATTGCTATATAGAGCTTGGGAAGCCTGGGGATGTCTCACAACAGTGCAATATCCCAGTTTAGACAGACCCAGTCTAGATTTCAAATAATACATTTGTACTGGTCAGATGAGCAAAACACTTGTGTTGGGATGGATTTTTACTGACCTTACTGCATTTAACTCTTCTTAAAGCTTAAAGGTTTCTTGTGCTGCTCAAGCAGTGACTTAATCCTGGATTTTGTCAAGAAGAAACCATAAGCAATGAAACTGGACAGAGAAATAGCTTTTTCACAGTTAAACCTTAAATGGAAATTCTGAATTTTTATTTTAAATTTTATTTTTCATTGAATCTTTTAATAGGCCACATGTGGTTTTAACACTGTTTCTTGGGTGAAACAAACAGTAGAGATGAGCACTTCTATCTCGGCGCCCGAGGTCAAAGTGCTGCAAACTAAGTGCTCTTCCGCCATACAATATAGTTCTTATTTTTTATTTGCTTAAAAATCACCACGTTTATTTTGTTCCACCATAATTACTCGTGTAACTACTCATGTAACAGTCTTTAAATATGGAAAACATGGATTGTTTGGTAATTTCTAAATTCATCCCTGTTTGGATCCTAAGGAATGAATGGGGCTAGGCTAAATGCTAACACATTTACGATGCGCTGTACAAAGATAAATTATTGTAAATGTATTGAAAAAAGATAGGTATGTATTAATTCGTCTGTTGAGGTAAGAACATGATAAAATATTGAAAAACGGTGCTGTTTTCCTTTAAAGCTGCAGAGCAATATACAAAGTTATCAAGCTTAGCCCGCTTCACAATACTAGCTTATAAAATAATGTTTTTAAGTAGCACTGTCGGGTCGCATTTACTGGGAAACTTCAGTTTTTCTCAACACACGTATAAATAGGTACAGAAAGTAACCTGGCATTTTATGTTTCAAACCGAGATCCAATAATGAAACAACACCCCAAGAACTAAACTGAATAATCTATAGAGAAAATATACATGATTTTATATATCTGCATTCTTGTTTATCCTTATATAAGCTTTCTGTGGTCAAATATTCCTATACTTAAAGGGATAGTTAACCTAAAAATGAAATTCGGATATTATTTATTTTAAGCTTAAGATGTTCCAAATCCATATAAATTTCTTTGTTTTGCTCAAAATAAAGGAAGATATTGGTAATCAAGAAGAAAACAGGAGCACCATTGACTTCCATAGTAGGAAAGGAAAATACTATGGAAGTCCATGGGGCTCAAAAACTATTTGGTTACAAACATTGCTCAAAATATCTTCCTTTGTGTTCAGCCTACCCAGTCTCCTGAGGTTGCGTATAAATAGCACGAAGTGTAAAACTCGTGCAATACATACGCCAAATTCCACTTTGGCGTGCATATGATACGCAAGTCCTTCCCATTCACTTAAACGGGGCATCTTTTTTTGTCGTTTTATTTATTGGTTTCTCAATTTTTTTCTGTTTTTTAAACCATTTTAGCTTGGGTTTAGGGTTAGATTTCAGATTTGCTTAATAAGGTTATTTAATATACAGGTTTCTCTATGTTTTTGTCCATATTTAAGCCATGGTTGCTTGGAGTTGGGGTTATAGTTGGGGTTTGGGTTAGGATGTCATTTTTAAATAACAAAAAGTTGTTCTAACCCTAAACCCAAGCGAAAATGGTAAAAAAATAGCAAAAAAATTGAGAAACCAATAAATAAAACGACAAAAAAAGATGCACAGTTTAAGTGAATGGGAAGGACTTGCGTATCATATGCACGCCAAAGTGGAATTTGGCGTATGTATTGCACGAGTTTTACACTTCGTGCTATTTATACGCATTTTCAGGAGACTGGGCTGGTTCAGCAGAACTAAGAAATGTATACAGGTTTATAACAACTTGAGTCTGAGTAAATGATGACAGAATTTTCATTTTTAAGTGAACTAATCCTTTAATATATAAATTGCTACCCTTATAATTACTGACAATATGAAGGTATACTCTAGAGTTGAAGAATATGGCTGTGAAATAAATCTGGGCATGGTCAAAATGATGCACAGACAGCAAATGTTGACTGAGTTAAGCTTTGATATATGACAAACTGTACAACACTGACATCTGCTGGCGCACTGGTTGAACAACCCTGTCAGAATGGATTAAAAGATTAAAGATAAGAAGGTTAAATTGTCTTTACTAATACAGATCAGTAAACTATTGTTTCTACAGTGAGAAGTCTAACATATTTTTACTATTTATTTTACTATTTTATAAGATAATATAACTATCATATCGTTTTTTTAAGTGAAATTGTCGTTTTAAACCACTAGGGGGTAGCCTACTCCTATTTTCAGTCAAACATTGGAATTAAGCCTAATTAAACTGTTGGAACAGTAGTTATTTCTAATAAATCAACAGGAAATTTACAAATATATTTGCATATACATATTAAAACGCATATTATATCAGTTTTTATTGTTAGACTTTTATTCCTTTCACTAATAGTGTTTATATAAGTTTATTTACATACAGTACTTTTAGGAGCAGTTTCCCAGACAGGGTTTAGATTAATCCAGGGTTAGGCCTTAGTTAAATTAGGACATTTAAGTAGTTTTTACAAACAAACCTTACAAAAACAATACTGGTGTGCATCTTGAGACAAAACAATGGCACTGATATGTGTCAGTGCAATGTGCTTTTAAAGGGATACTTCACCGATTTAGCATTCAGCTTTGTATCTGTAGAAACCCGGCAGTATTACTGAATGACCATGTTTCCCTCCATCATTTCCCCCTGAGAGAAGAGATATCTGCATTTTGGTTCTGCAAAAAAGTCCTCCGATGATGCAAAAATCGTCATATTACATCATCGGAGGACTTTTTTGCAGAACCAAAATGCAGATATCTCTCCTCTCAGGGGGAAATGAGGAAGGGAAACATGGTCATTCAGTAATACTGCCGGTTTTCTTCAGATACAAAGCTGAATGCTAAATCGGTGAAGTATCCCTTTAAATTAAGGCAGCTCAAATATGCATTTTTGTCTGGGAATAGGATAAGTCCTGTCCGGAAAACCACCCCTTACAGAATAGTTTTAAACCAAGTCAAAGATATGGGTTTCCCAGACAGGGATTAGACTACTTAAAAAAAAAAAAATTTAAGAGGTGTCCAAACTAAAAAAACAACTTGCACTGACATCTTAAAAATCTTAAAATACATCAGTGCCCTTTGTTTAGCCTCAAAATGCACACAAAAATGTTTTACACTGCAAAAAATGATTTTCAAGAAAAAAATTCTTAGTATTTTTGTCTTGTTTTTGGTAAAAATATCAAAAATGTCTTCAAATGAAGATGCTTTTTTCTTGATGAGCAAAACGACCCAAGAAAATAAGTCTAGTTCTTAGACCAAAAATATCAAATTTAAGTGATTTTGTGCATAAAACAAGCAAAAAAATCTGTCAATGGGGTAAGCAAAGAAATCTTGAACTTGAAGATGCACACCACTTCCATGTAAGGCAGTGTTTCTCAAATAGTGGGGCGGGACCCCCAGGGGGGGCTTGAAGCGACACCAGGGGGGGCGCGCGAGACCCTGGGGAAAAATACTTTTTCAGGAAGTGATTTTTTTACACTGTCACTTAAAGACATTACACCCCAATCACGCTGATAAGCCGCTTGAGTTTTTATTATTATTTATTGATTATATTTAATTTAATTTTTAGTATCAAATGGTCAAAAATTATTATACTTTAAATAAGGATTGATTGCATTTTAAGTCTTTTCTGTTACAGACTAAAAAACAATGTTAATAAAGTTATTCTTTGCTGTAAGTTGATCGATATTTCTTTTTCTAATATTCTTTTTTCTTGTTTTCTTTAATGTTAATAAGGATACAATGTTTTGCAGATGTGTCATTTTATAGATAATTACACTATTTACAGTCGCGGCGGAGAGTTGGGGGGGCGCGAAATGTTTACTTCTTCCTAGGGGGGGCATGACAGAAAATAATTGAGAAGCACTGATGTAAGGGGACCCTCTTAACAATAAACACATAACGGTTCATTATGAAAGGTCTTATACACCCCTGATTATTTAGTTTTGTATTTTATTTTGCATTTCTGTCAAGAGATCCTTTTTAGATCCTAAAAATTACACACTGCACCTTTAATCAACTATCGTTAAAGATCAAGAGGTTTTACACTCTTGAACACAAAGCAGGTTTCAGTACTTTAATATGAACCTGCATTCAACAGTAAGGCCTATTTAAACTAAATGGACCAAAAATAATGCCACAACACAAACACAACTACTGTAAGATCAGGACATCCAACCTAACTAAGCAAGACAATAAAGGCAATTATCAAAGACATGAGCAGAAGTCTTGGAGAGTGGGAGTTGTCACTTAGCACTGCAAGTGGACCGAAAGGAAACACACTGGACAAATTTCATTAAATGAGTCGTGTAATTCATTCTGCTGCGAGTTTGAGGGGGAATGCTTTTCAATGAAATTCGCTTCAAGGAGTGCTGAATGTTATTAAAAGGACAAATGACTTCAGTTGAACAGGAACTAAATACGAAAAATATTTCAAGAGGCTAAAGTCACTTTATTTCCTTCATTGGTCATTTTCATTGAGTTTTGATCAACTCAACGAGACCACAACATGATCTTTACAGGCTTCAGTCAAACATGTTTTAGCGAGCAGGCTGAAACTGAAGCAATTTTCTTTACTTTGATCGAAGAATTAAAGGCAACCATCAAAGTCTGCAATTACAGTTTCTCAAATGTGTCATAATTACATTCTGTAGCTTTTCAAAGACAAACGTTCATACGGAGCACATTTGCCGTTTGAAAGGGAAAATTAATGCCATTTCCTTTCTCTGCTAATTAATAGATTATAATGGGGATCAACTAAGTAATGGCATCTACACGGGCCGGATATGCTTACACAACGATGTAGCTTTAGAAACAAGCAATCAATTAGCTGTACAGATGACATGGATCAAATTACGTTCAATCGATTGACCCAGAATATTGCTTACCCCCCATACTGTGTGTGTTTCTAAGTGATACAAATGAAAGCCATGCCTAGGAATCATTCTGGGGGTTGAGTTTTAATATCCGCTTTCTTGCGATCGCAAACCAATAAGGGCTAAGATTTGTGAGGTATAGACACATACCAAGACCTCTACCTCCATCTGAATGACTAACAGACCTTAGAGAATATATGGCATTTCCTGCCACAAATCTCTCATTGATTTTCCTTTTAACACTATAGCTAAATGGAGATACGCTAGAGCACTTTGTTTGATGAGACTGCTTTTATATGTGCGTACGCATATATGTGTTTGTACAAAAGCAGACACACAAACCCGCCCAGGTCTAAATTACTAGTGTTTTATTAGACAAGCTAACTATTTGTGTAATTGTACTGATGCTAAACATCAAACACGTGCACTGGGCCTTTAACATTGAGACCTTACACTGCTGCTATACCAAAGAACCTCTCTTTGCAGAAATGTAGAAAATTCACCACTAACATAGGCCTACTTTCTGGCTATCAGCTTCATAATTCATAAATCAATCAGATTTTTCTCTTTAAAAAATGGTGAGTCGTTTTCAACCCATGAAAATATTAAAAAACCCAGCAGATGGTTTTAACCGTCAAACGGTCATTGGGGTCTATATGACCCCAAACGACATTTCATTAGTTAAAAAAAAGGTTCCCTTCATCTCAAAGATATAACATTTTTTGACTTTTTTTCTTGATTTCGGTTGTTCTAAATGTATGTAAAAAAAAATGTCAATATGACCCCAATTGAAAATGAATGGGAAATGCATTTTTTTTCCATTTGTCAAAAAAGAAATATCAATAAATCCAGCATAAACACAGAAATGAAGGCCTGGTACTTGTGCACAAATGCAATGCAGAAAACACATGCTCACACAAACACATACAAACACATACACATACACACACACACACACACACACACACACACACACACACACAGGTATGACTGCCACAGAGAGCATTTGTATGTAATTTGGCCACTAAAATCAGTCACAAATGCAGAAAATGTGAGGGTGTGACCTAATGCACGCACATGTACACTCACAAACACACACGCACAGACACACACATTTACACTCAGTCAAATTTCTGTTTGTTTTCTATTTGAAATTATATTTATTTTGAATGTCCTTTCTAATGTTTATATAAACATAAATTCACAAAATGTATCACTAAAGTAGTGATTTGAGCAGTTGGCCACATCCAGTAAAATGAATGGGTCTCTATGGGCATCTGCTGGTCGAAATGATTTAATTCTTTTATGTTTTTCTTTAAAAACAGATGGCTGAATTCAACACCTAACACCTATATCAATATCTAAAAACAATTTAAATCAAATTTAGATAATAATTTATGTGAATTTTCATTAAAAAATTATATATTTTCAGACAAGCTAATAGTGTAGTTAAGGAATTTAGTCGTCAACAGGTACAAAAATACTTCAAATCTCTCAAAACACAGCTTTATTGTATAGATGAGAAGTAAACAAAAATATATATATATTATTTGTTTTATTGAAAATTTATATTTTTCTTACAATTATGCTTTTAATTTTGGGGTCATTTAGACCCCAAGGCCCAAAAAGTGTTTGAGAGATAATTTACCTAGAAAATGTCAAAATTATTGGACCAAATATGGGTTGAAACAATCCAGCATACATGTAGGTTATTTTAACCCAACCTCGTCCATATTTTACCCTACCATGTGCTAAAAAAAATCCCAGCATTTTTTTGGGTGTATGTAATTTCACTTATTCAAATTAAGCAATCCTCAGTGAGAGTATTGGTAAGAATTGTTTGAGGTTCATGCCTTGGACAAATTTATTACCAGGTTTTAAATGAAGTTAACTGTCTTCAAAAGCATGGCTGGATCAATGAAGGTTCATCTGTCTGATGCTGTTATACGCATTTTCCATCGACATCCGGGATTGTCTTTGATGAACTGACATTAAATGCAACGGACCTAATTTCCTAGATGGTTAGTCTTTCATAGGCAATCTAAAGGTAAGTATTGATCACTCATCGAGTTTCGACTCAAGTTCAGTGTGGCCATGCAATCTCATTAGCCTGAATGCTTTATTACATGTCAAGCGATTGCTAACTAATGATATTGGTTTTGTGTAATACATTTTTCATGTATTCAAAAATTTCATGTAATAGAGAAAATTGATGTTGGCTTGATTCCAGTGGACTGAAGAGCTTGTTAACAAGTAAGGAGCAATCAGTATACAATATACATAAACCAAACATGATTGGATTAACATTTATGGATCAAGCAGTGTAATAAAACATATCTTGAAGTCATTGAGAGGGACAATAGACTAGAGCAGTGGTCTCCAACATGGTGCCCGCAGAGTCTGTGCCCGCCAAAGCACATTCTATTAATATTCTTAATATTTATTTATTACATATTTTTTATTGCATGTTAGCATTTTAAACAATGATAAAAAACATATCAAAAAGTAAAATAAAATAAAATCAACAAGTAAAACAAAAAAGTTTTGAGTAGACTATATCAGAAAGTAGCCCTCCAGATTGTTTAACTATTGTGGTAGCATTTGCTCACAAAAATGTTAGAGACCCCTGAACTAGAGGAAATTACAGTGTTAAATGGAGGACATTTAAAACATTTTTATACTCATACATTATTAAAAAAAAGTCATAAATCACAGTAATACACCAGCTTGAGTGCAGCAACACAGAAACCATTAATTTCAAGGTCGGAAATTGTTTATTGCATGCCTTTAGACAAATAATAAAACCTTAACATGTGATTTATATTAAATAGATAATCAGTGAAGATTAATTTATTATTTAGCCTATACTTGTGTTTGACTGTCATGCAGTCTTTAACAAACAGGTGGCGCTCCTGCGCTTTCTTCCTCCAAGAAATAAAACTATGAAAGGAACAAGCTGTTTGGTCGTTTGAGGTGGACAAGGGATGTGTTACAGGTAAATGTGACAGCTTCATTAGACATTAGTATGGCTTCTTGCTTTATATTCTTTACATTTCAGTGCTATTTACAGACTGGAGTAATTTTGCATGACGTCAAACGTGATTTACGCAAAAGTAGTCTATGCTCTATATCGGACAGAGAGTAAAGATTAAAGAGAATGCCAAATTACTTAAAGGTGCGGTAACATAAGGCTACTCCAGTACTCTACATATTACCCTCCATTCATATGGAGAACAAAAACTCAAATTTACCCGAACTAGATTCACGCGTACCGGGGAGTTTGGATCAGCTCAAAACTGAATTGTTTGAAGTGTCACAGGAAAGTCTTGCTGCCTCAAAATTTGCCAACTATTTTTAATGCACAGTTAACTTGTCACAGTTGTGGGTAATGGTTTAGACGAGTGTAGATCATCTGATCTGGGTACTTAAAACTAGGACACCCATTTTCATTCCATACTTATATAGCGTCCAAATTGGACACACACAGTGTATTTGTTTCAAAATATATTATAAAGACATACCGTAGCTGTATTTAATGAAAAACAGAAGCACTAAAGAGTAACATCACACATTGAAACTATATACGTCAAGTTCACAGGCTCAGAAAAGTGACAACAGAAAAATTGATGATTCAGATTTATTGGCAAAGTGGATCCAATTTCTGCTCGTTCACTCGTTGGACAACTCTTATTAAGCACTGCAACTATTAAGTAAAGTGCTTAATGGTGCTTCATCAGCGAATATTCAACGTCCGACCGAGCCAGAGCCACCGACCTTCTAGAAATACGAGCACATGCGCAGTGTCTCGAACAAAGTGCGCGTACCTCGACCTCAGGAGTCCGGAGTCGCATACTGTCAGTCAAACGAGCTCGCAACAGCACTCATGCCTGACATTAACTGTGACAATAACTTTAAACAAATTTCTGTAGTGCTTATTTTATTTGTTTAGGAACCGTCCCGGTATTTTGAACCAGTGGTAAAGACATGATAACAAATATTTTTCATACGCACATTGCGCACAGATTTGCTGTGTTAATAGAGTTTTTGTTTTAATGATTTTCTCTCAGTGGCGTTTTTTAATCTCTTCTCGTGGGGGTGTGTCGTCAGAAGAGCGGTGAGCGTTTGTTGGAGTATGCGAGTGTGCTCGGATGTGTATGATGTCTCGTGTCGTCTTGTTTCTCACTAGAGCGCAACCGGCGCGCAATGGATTTACTGGGGGAATTGTTATACATCGTTTTTAACCATTTTATGTGCTCTGTAAATGGATATTAATAAAGCGACGATGATATTCGCAACTTTTTGGATAATGTTGCCTGTCCTTGGTAAGTTCTGCGTCATTGTGTTATAAGGTTTGTGTTCAACCAATTGTTGAGGGCAAAAATGAGGGCAGTTTTAAGATATGAATATCCAACATGTTTATATTTTTAATTATTAATATTATGATTTTTATATATATCTCAACTAAGACATGTACGAATTACAATTATTATACACAGGACAATTAACCATGTTTAATGGTTTTATTATAGTAGCCTAAAAGTGAAGTAACTATTTTTATTTTTATTTACTATGTTTACTTAAAATAAAACGAAACAAACTATAGTTAAACCATGAATGATTTTCGAGTAGCCTTGTTTGCTTGAACTGGTTTGTTTCTAAGTACTTGGGTAGTCGCAATTACCTGAACTGTCCGTTATAAACATGAAGAAAGCCGTCATTTTTTTTTTTCCAAATCTTATTAATCTCTTTACCTTATCCTCCACAGATGTAATGCACTTGTCACATGCAGATGTGATCGCAAAGTCTCGTTCCGTTCGGTTGGACTGTGTTAAAGCACATGAACAGTGTTTGGGTAGGTACGGCTGCAGCACTAAATACCGAACCATGAGACAGTGCGTGGCCGGCAGTACGGGTAACTTTAGCCTACTGGCTGAACCCGAGGCACAGGACGAGTGCCGAAACGCCATCGAGTCCATGAAACAGAGTCCACTTTATGACTGTAAGTGCAGGAGAGGAATGAAGAAAGAAAAGAACTGTCTGCGCATCTTCTGGAGTATATACCAGAGTTTACAAGGTACCTGCACGTGCATCTTGAGACGTCTCACAGAACCCTGAGTCTGTACCATGATCAAACCCACTTATTTATAGTTAATGTCATCCATATATAATTTTACTACTGTAGCCAATTTACCAAAATTGTCTGACTATAGTAACCATACTTTAACCATGGTATTTGTAGTAAAACTAAAATTTGTAGTAAAACCAAAAATCCATGGTTACCACACTTTCAATATAATAAAAGCAAAGTTAAATTCCCTAAGGGATGGAAGCACAGAATATCCATTAATGTTTGAATTAGATAAAAATATGCTTTTATTGTCTATATTATCTTACTGGTCGTTTTTGGATGTTCATTTTTCAGCCAATGATTTGCTGGAGGACTCACCATATGAGTCAGTAAACAGCCGTCTGTCTGATATTTTCCGCTTTGCTCCCATATTATCAGGTAAGTCTGATGTTATATTAACCCACCTCACACCTAAAGGCACAAAGGAAATACTTAGCCACATGTTTATTTTGTCTATATTTAAAATATATGCCATATACTAACAGGATCATGGCCCTCATGACCTTATGCAATGTATGACCTTTCTTATGACCCTCTACTGTACATAGTCATATTGCTTTGTTTAGCAATAAACTTTTGTTAGTTGCTATCAGTAGCGTATATGCAATTTCTGTAAATCGTACACCTTTGTACCTACAGTATATAGTGCATATTAGTACCTCAAAGCTACTGTACATGTTGGTACTAATGATATACATATCTGTACCTAAATACAGATTAGGAATGTTTTAAAAGGTATTGTTTTGTATCTGACTTTTGAAAGCATAGAGCATTGCATTAGTGATGCAAAGGTCAAATAAAACACAAACCTATAAATAAAATTGATAGATTGAAGCACTGTTGTTACGTTTACATTCAGTGTACACACGTAAAATGCAAAACGTAAAACCTATGTCATATTAACTAAAATGGCCTGTAGTGCTTTGGGTCTGGGAAGAATAAGCTTATTTGATTTCTTTGCAAATGATGCGTGAGTCAATTCCTGATGCATTCCTATAGAAACCAAATGTAGCAGAACAAGTGATGCTTGATGGAGATGATAAAGATGGAAACTCTGTAGATGGCGCTATTCCTCCCTGTAAATGAGTCATGTTTGGATAAAATAGCATTGTCTCCTCTGTCTCGGTCTGATTTATGCTTTATGGTAGTGATAGAGCGGTGATAGATGGTGTCGTATCATGGTTTCTGTCTGCAATATATTTATTTAAATCAAATTTACATACACTAGTACTGTTAAATTCAAGGGCATGCATGGGACGAGAGACACTCTCTCCTTACAATTCTCTCTCTTTTTACTTCAAATCAATAAAGCTGTACAAGAGACATCACTTCTGAGACTGCAGCTTAGCTCCTTAATGAAACAATAATCAATACGGGTAAAGGCTGTACAAAAGGCATACATTTGTCTGTTTAAACAACCGGTGTATTTTGGCAACTGTTTATTTAGTCATCATTAGTGCATTCCTTAACCTGGGTTTTACTATAGTTAAAACCAAAAAACATGATTTCTCGATAATACACACACACAAAAAACATGGTAACCACTAAAAAAACATAGTTGATTTATCATAATTTTCTAATGAAAAAACATCAAAAGCATTTGACTGGGCTAGTGGACTGCAGGTGTTGAGAGTGAAAGAGAGACATTGCATTAATTTTAAATATTTTGGTATTTGTACCTTTGTGGAACACCCTTACATTTTTTTCATTGCAATTTCATGAAAACAATACTGCATGGGAAAAGCTGCAGCGGTTCTGCCATATCCCAGCAACCTGTGTAATAATTCACAGCTGGGCTATACAGAAGTGAGCAGGATGTTTATGGCCTCTGTCAGTGCAGCTTCAATAAAAACTGATTCGGTTGAGAGATTCAGATCCACAGTGCCAGATCTCTACACATGGTCCAGATGGACAGACATCCCGTTCTTGAGCTCATCAGAGGTCCAGCAAAGTAAGAATTTTTAGGCCTTATAAATCTGTAGAGAGCCTTTTGTATCAAGCTGAAAAGCTACAAGCACAACTGGTACCACATTCATTGTTTAACAGAAATGTGTGGAAATTGAGTCACACTTGATTCCAGTCACAGTTACGTCACAAAGAAAAACCACTCTAGATTCGACATTGACTCTAAATTAAAGAAACATGAAATTATTTGCTCTTTAAAGGGGTCGAGAAATTAAGTTTTACTTTATCTTTTGGCGTATAAAAGGTCATTGTACTACGATAACATCCTGTAAGATTCAGAACTCAAAACTCAAAACAGCTTTTATTAAAACCAAGCTTCCAAAATTGTCAGATATTGTTTCAGTATGATGTCATAGTGTATTCTGCAAAGATCAACCCCCCATTTACACTTACATTTATTCATTTAGCAGATGCTTTTGTCCAAAGCGACTTACAAATTAAGTAAACAATAGAAGTCCACACAAGAACAGCAATACATAAGTGCACTGGAATTAGTCTCATCAAGTCTAACGCAGTATACAAAGCCACGTTTTTTTTAAGGATGTACAAATAGAGATAAAGAAAAAATGGGAATAGAGAAAGATAGTAAGTCCTATATGAGGTAATGGGGGAAGAGATGTGTTTTTAGCCGATTCTTAAAGATAGCTACAGAGTCAGCAGATCGCGTCATGACCGGCAGATCATTTCACAGTTGTGGAACAGATCCAGAGAAGGTACGAATTAATGTTTTTCCCTTTTTGAGATGGCACCACAAGCCGTCACTAGGTGACAGAGTGCAGGGATCGAGAGGGTACGTAAGTCTGTATAAGCGAGTGGAGGTAAGGGGGTGCTGACCCAGTAGTGGTTTTAAAGGCCAGGAGC
Source organism: Misgurnus anguillicaudatus (assembly GCF_027580225.2). Classification (NCBI taxonomy): domain Eukaryota; kingdom Metazoa; phylum Chordata; class Actinopteri; order Cypriniformes; family Cobitidae; genus Misgurnus; species Misgurnus anguillicaudatus. Next base: position 24,306,249 of record NC_073340.2, read on the forward strand.
AGAGCTTTAAAATTGATGCGAGCTGCTATAGGAAGCCAGTGTAACTTGACAAAGTGAGGAGTGACGTGCACCCTCTTTGGCTCATTTAAGTCCACTCTTGCCGCTGCATTCTGAATCATCTGTAGGGGTTTGGTTGTGCAGGCCAGTAGCACATTGCAGTAGTCCAGCCTGGACAGAGCAAGAGCTTGGACTAGGACCTGCGTAGCATGCTCATTTAAGGAAAGGTCTAATTTTCCTAATATTGTAGAGGATGATTCGACAAGAGCGGGTGGTGCTGGCAACATGCTTCGTGAAACTAAGCTGATCATCAATGACTACCCCCAGGTTGCTGGCTGTCCTGGAAGGTGTGATGGTTGAGGAAAGGTTGTGATGAATATTAGGGTCAGACGTTATGACAAGGAGTTCTGTCTTCGCAAGATTAAGCTGGAGATGGTGATACTTCATCCAGAGAGAGATGTCCCTCAAGCATGCTGAGATGCAGGCAGAAACCGTGGGATCATCAGGGTGGAACAACAAGTGGAGTTGAGTGTCATCCGCATAGCAGTGGTAGGAAAACCCATGTTTTCGAATGACAGAACCCAGGGATGTCATGTATATCAAAAAGAGCAGTGGTCCAAGCACGGAGCCTTGAGGCACCCTCAGTATTGAGGCATTGGGGTTTGGGGACGTCACCTCTCACTTCTACATCATTGCCTCTTTAACTTTGTCCACTGATTTGCACATGTAGTGAAAGAAACCAAAGATTACTCAAGCAACAAAACTATAGTGGTGCCTCCAATAATTACAAGGGATATTTGCACTGCCTTTCTTACATAAGGAACGTTTACTGTAGATGAAGTTTCAGATCATGTCAGTAAGACACTGTTGATTTGTTTGTTTCATTTTACTGTCGATTTGTTTTGAAACAAGACACATCAGGTAAACAGTACATCACAGCAGTTTTTGTTTTTCAAAACTGTTGGCCAATTATAGCAGTGGGTGTTTACTTTCAAGTCTTGAATGGATACCTACCAAAATACCATCTTAAAGACAGACTCAAAACCATGACAAAATATAGTCCATCAGTTCAAATTTATAATTTTTTTAATGTAAAAGTGAACCTCAGAAAACACTATAAACTAAAAATGCAGTTTGTGACACATGTACTGATAAAACGTATAGCTTCAATAGACTGTAAATTGCTTTTGATAAATGAGTCAGCCATGTGCATAAATTAAATTACTTCGACGTGTCCTTTAAAAACTTAACATGATACAGAATCCTCAAGGTAAACAAAGTGAAGAGACAGAAATGTAGTCAAAAACAAAGTACAGCTTTCTTGCACCGTTGAGTCCTGACAGAGGTGCCATCTCATGTAATTGCAGCCATTCAGCCATGCAAAAACGTCAGTGTTTCAGTAAATATGTTCAGGTTACATTTCCTGTCTAGAACATGACTGAGATCGATACAAATGGCCGCATTAAGGATCTAATATTCGCTGAGCTAAACAGTTAACTAACCAACTTTAATAGCGTTTGAAATTTTAACAAACTTAGCTTTCTCCATAAAGATGTATCACTGAGGTAATACGAGCCAAAACAGATCAAATCTTTATACATGTTTACTTCATCTTCTTATAAAGCTGGGTTACAGACTTGGGATGCCTTTTTCTTCAGGATTCCTCTATATGCATTATGCTATGCAGGCACTTTCTGTCCTATTACTGTATGTGATACCACGCCCGCAAGCTCTACACCGCTTTTGTCTGTTTTGGGTTTTAGTTACAGATCCCCTTGAGCCATGGGATAATAAGAAAAAGAGAGGGAGAAAAAATATCCACCTTGGTAGGGCAGAACTGTATTGAATATAATTGAATTGTACAGCTGTTGCCTGTAGGCAGGCCAATTAGTGAAGGCTATAAAGCTTATGAGGTTTTACACATAGACGGTATTGCATGTATGCATCTATTTGAAATACAACAGTGCTGTAAGAAAGACAGGAGGAAGAAGAGCAATCATTTATTTACTTTACTGCCTTAGCCAAGCCTGTCTTATCTTAGCCTTGATAAACCTTGTGATGTGGGTCTTATTTTTTATAATTATTTATTTACCAATTTATTTTTGTCATTAAATGCTCTAGTGAAACCCTTTCCAGAAACATGTTTATTGTCCCATAAATCTAAACCACGAACGGTGAGACATTCAGACCGAATAACCACTGGAATACATTTACAGTAACAGGAAGTACTTAGATTAAAATATGTCCTTTCCATGAATCAATAAAGAAGCGGCCATGAGAGAAGAAGAATGATCATTCTGTCACTGAAGCGCGAGAGTTGTGCCACCTGATCTGACAGTAACAAGCTGAAGCAATGAAGAGAAAGCATGTAATTTAGATTATAAGAGGAAAATAGATTGACTGTAGGGAAAGATGAAGTTAAATAAAGAGAGCATGAAGGTCAAGTTTGTGTAGGAACCATAAGCTGATTATAATGTAAACTAACACATACTGTAGGATGATGTTTCACTATGAACCAATACTATCCTTTGAGACTGCTTGAATTCTGCTCAATGCCTTGTTAATTGATTTTCTTTGTGTCCCTGCTTTGGCTTGTCAATAGTCAAGTAGTCCCATATGGTACCATATCGTTTGTCTACAACATATATGCTACTAGGAGTGATGTTTTAAAGTTACCAAAGTAGAATGTTTAACATGATCAAATAAGTAATATAGAGACAGACGGTTGTTATCGCAGGATTGTTATCGCACAGTGTGATCAGTTTTGTTTTACACTAAAGGGGCTTATTTACCTCATAAGTAAGGTAGGGGATATTAAATATTGATTTGAAATATTTTATTTGCAAATTTTTAACGAATGCTTCTCAACCAGTGTTCGAATTAAGTTGGCTCCTATAAGCATTGAGGGACCTTTTTATTTAATTAAAATACTACATGAATTTAAAATTCTCGTGCTGTGCTGACACAAATCCATACTGTCCATAATTTCGCAAAAAAACTAATCCAAAAGATTTCTGTCTGCTTTTTTGGAGTAATTGACAGATTGTTAGATTTAGGATTGGATTAGGGGCTTTTAAAAAATCTTCTCAAACTATTATTTTACACTAATTTAAGTGGTGAAAATGGTTAAGGTTTGAGCTAAAAAAAAGTGTTTCTTTAAAGGATTAATCTATTTTCTTAAAAAAATCCAGATAATTTACTCACCACCATGTCATCCAAAATGTTGAAGTCTTTCTTTGTTTAGTCGAGAAGAAATTATGTTTTTTGAGGAAAACATTCCAGGATTTTTCTCAATTTAATAGACTTTATAGGACCCCAACACTTAACCGTTTTAATGCAGTTTAAAATTGCAGGTTCAAGGACTCTATTAAACGATCCCAAATGAGGCATAAGGGTTTTATCTAGTGAAACGATTGTCATTTTTTGCAAGAAAAATAAAAATATGCACTTTTAAACCACAACTTCTCGTCTTTCTCCGGTCGTGTGGCGTGCCAGCCCGACCTCAAATAATACGTCAACACATCAAGAGGTCACTGATGACTTATCGAAACTACGCCCCAGTGTTTACAAGTGTGGAGAAAGAGGACCGTTCCGACGTTGTTGTATGTGGAATGATACTAATTAATGTCTTTGTGTCAGTTTATTGTTTAAAATGGTCCACAAATGTGCGTTTCATATGTAACACGTGACCTTTCCGCAAGATTACGCAATTACGTGAGTTAAGGCTGGCGTGTCACACATATGGAGGAAGAAGAGAAGTTGTGGTTTAAAAGTGATTTTTTTTTTCTTGCCAAAAATGACAATCGTTTCCCTAGATAGGGTCTTACACAAGACCCTTATGTTTAGTTTGGGATCGTTTAGAGTCCTTTGAAACTGCAACTTTAAACTGCATTAAGAGTGTTACGTGTTGGGGTCCATTAAAGTCCATTAAAAGGAGAAAAATCTGGGAATGTTTTCCTCAAAAAACATAATTTCTTCTCGACTGAACAAAGAAAGACATCAACATTTTGCTTGACATGGTGGTGAGTAAATGATCTGGATTTTTTTTCAAGAAAATTGACTAATCCTTTAATTAAGGTGGGCTTGGTCATGGGGGGGTCATTAGCTAATTCATAATCTTTAACATAATTCGAACAATATAGCCAACTGTTTAGCAGGAAAGACAGATAAAACAAACAGTGACATCCATTTTATTTCTCCTTGATGCCATCTGAATTATTCACACTCTCTGGCTGATCCAAAACATAAGAAATCCAATGTTAAGTCCCCAGAGACTGTGTTCTTGCCTCACATATAGTCTGGCCAACACCCTTTCATGGGTTCAGTATAGTACCAGTTAGTGTATTTTAAGGAAAATCACAGCGACCTAATATGGATTTAAAAAAATCTATTGAAAGAATATAGGTGGTAATTATAAATTTGTATAAATATTTAATTAAAATCCCTTTTCACAGTTTCTCCATTTATTACATATATTAAAAAACACTTTCAAAGTCTGGCTAAATTATTTCAGGAATTATTTGACTTGAAGCTGGTTTTGATCCAAAATTCCCTAGAGTTAAGACAATGCTGCTATTGTTTTGCATATTCGTTAGGATAAATGCATATGCGTAATGTTCACTTGAATTGGCAAAGTTTGTTTTAGAAAAATCAATTCAGACTTCACTGGTATTGGCACAAAGACAATAGGAGAGGAAGAGGTTATTAAATTTGAAAAAATGGCCCTGTCAGCAGTTATTGTTTGGAAGTGCTATTTGATTTCCAATCTCATTTCACATCATTGACATGGATGCCAGGACTGTACGGTTTATGAATGCCAACCAGCTGCCACACAGCCCGAGGAAGAGCCAGACGGCGGGAGAGCATTTTATATTTGCATAGACATAGAATGCATTCCACATTAGATATGGTGCACCTAATAAAGCCTAGCCATGAGGTGAACATGTTAACATTGTCAAACATTGTCTCAGATCTTCATTACCTCACACTATGAGAGGAAACACAGAAAACAGCTTGATGATTGCTGGAGGGAAATTTCACATTTAAAGTTTGTGCATGCTGTGTTGTGTATAGCTCATAAGCGTTAAAAATGTGTGATTACAAACCCAATATATCTGTTAAGTGTTATGGGGGAAAAGTCTTAAATTCAAAACAACTATACTGTACACCAGTATATTATACTTACAAAAAAATACTAAATTATCTAAAAATCATGAATGACCCCCCTAACCCTATGTATATGTACCTCTGATGTAATATAAACTTTTTAGATGCAAACATGCACTTTTTGAAACGTGACCGCCCCAGTGATCATATGTTAATAGCATTTGTTGGATCAATACCAAATATCGGCACAGTAATGCTGCCCGTTTCTTAATGCTTCAAACATGAGGATCATAATTCATAAAGCTGATGTCAAGGACCCTGTCAAAGATCAGCATCATTAACTGCAGGTCATCGGATAGGTCAGACCCAGAGCTTTGCACACTTTTTCTCATCAGTCCCTTTAATGACAATGTTGATATCTGATACGCCATCGTGACGTGACTCTACCCATGTGTATTTTTTTATCCGATCATGAAGTGCTTGCGCCGCAGAAATGAGCAACTGCACAGTTTCAGGTCAACCAAAAGCCCCATCATCTGTCATTGCAGGGATTAAGGGCACGCACTGTATAGTGATGTACACACACCCACATACACTCAGGCAGTCGAGTGATTAGTGGAAATGTATTGCCTGTCAAACGTATATAATACAATTCTTTGGAAGAGATTTTGGAAGGAAGCCTGGGCACGGAAAGCGGAAATCCTTTATTTTAATGGGCCGGTTTGACAGCTTTATGCTGACAGTCCCCGAGCAATGATCCCCTGCTGCGAATGTATGCTTGTGTGTTTGCAATGTTTAAAGCCTTTAGTTAGTCCAATATTGTTGAAATGGGGATGGAAATGAAACACACCCCCACCCTCTTTTTCTGCGTGCCAGCATTCATCAGAGGATTTATAAGCTATTGTATCCCTTAAGCTCACCTTATCTCACCTTTAATATGTTTCTGCACCCATTTAAGCTCTACATTTCTAAAAGCATATACGTGCGTGCCCATTCTAGCCACCTATTGAAAGCATGTGTTGATATTCAAGTGCTGCTTTTAACTATTAAAATGTACTGTTGATCAATGAACAAAAGGGAATTGTGAAAGGAGTGTGGGGCTAAAGGAAGTCTGGCTTGTTCATTCTTAATTTATTAATGGCCCTGTCTTGGCATCTCCTCTCACAGATTAATAAAAAGGGGGTTATATTTTACTGTCAATGTGTAAATTTAAGGCAGTTGTTGATGATCAGACATCAAATAGCAGTTTTGTATCTTAATAGACATAGATTTTTTTATTCTCTGGATTGAGATTTCCGTATTAACACCGTATTTGTATTCTTTTGCATGCTCCTTACCATGTTTGAAAAATTCGCTCACAATGCAATGCTAACAGGAGTTAACTTACAGTGAGAGGAATTATGATAATTTAGACATTTACATTAGAGACGATAACTTGCATCATTGTTTGTACCTTTTGCATATCGTTAACATGTACTAATACACACTTACACACCAAAAGAAATGTAAAATCGTGAATCGGACGATAGTTGCTCTTTGAGAAATAAAATATTTTAGACCATAGTCTTGCACGACTGAAATAACTTGCAAACACAGGCACCTAGTGGCACGACTTCCCTAAAAGTACTTTGATATTAAGTTGCTGCTACTTTCCAACTGCTGCTACATTTTATTAAAGCTGCATGTGTAAGCTTTAGATTGATCAGTTCTGTACACTAACTCGGATCAGTGTGTTCTTTCATTCATTTCTTTTGGGTCAAAGACATTTATCAATAAATCAATAGACTCTACATCTACTGGATATTTTTCAAAAAACTGTTGGACTGGATAATTCCCTTAAGGCACGTTCAAAAGTTCAGCCATTGGCAGGCATCAATTCAGAGGCCCATTAAACGTCCCAAGGCGGCGGTTTAAGTAAGCGGTCTTTTACGTGGAGCTCACGCTGTTGTTTATCTGGCCAGAGAAGGTTCATCTCGAAACAAACCCTTATTGTGCTGTAACTGCACTTTCATCAATTAATAGGTTACGGTCTCGTCAGCTCATCTGCTGATTCTTTCTCAGAAGAATCTGCTTGTACTGTGAACTACTCAAACAATGTGTGGTTGCTCATTTATAGCTCAGGAGATTTAATAGAGTTCTCCAAATGTATATTTTATTTAAGCATGAACTTTGCTTGTCTATCATAAAAATCATTTGGGTAAAAAACGCATGCACAAATTTAAAAAAACAAGTTTTGATGAACAGCAGCCGTACAGTATAGAGCCATGAAATGCTTCTGTCTCTGATGTCTTCTAAAAACATAAATACAGTAAGGAAAATAAGTATTTGAACACCCTGCTATTTTGCAAGTTAGAAAAGTTAGCCCTTTCCAGCCTTGTGGAGGTGTACAATTTTGTCTCTAGTGTCTATGAACAGCTCTTTGTTCTTGGCCATGTTAGTAGTTGGATTGTATGGGGTGGACAGGTGTCTTTATGCAGCTAATGACCTCAAACAGGTGGATCTAATTTAGGATAATAAATGGAGTAGAGGTGGACATTTTAAAGGCAGACTAACAGGTCTTTGAGGGTCAGAATTCTAGCTGATAGACAGGTGTTCAAATACTTATTTGCAGCTGGATCATACAAGTAAATAGTTAAAAAATTATACATTGTGATTTTCTGGATTTTTTTTAGATTGTCTCTTAATTAGACATGTCTAGATTATGGGCATCTAGCGGTGAGATTGCGAATTGCATCCAACGGCTCAGTCCACCGCTCACCACTTCCTTTCAAAACACATAGAGAAACCACAACAAGACAAACATGTTGTCGTCTGAGACAATATAGTGACGAAACAGGCTAAACATGGTGCTGCAAAATGGCGACTTCCATGTAAGGGACCCATGAAATGTGTAGATAGGTTACAATAATTTAGGGCTGCAGCTATCGATTCTTTTTGTAATCGATTAATCTAGCACTGAATCGATCGATTAATCGAGTAATCGGATTCAAATTTTGTGTGTGTTTTAAAACAACCAAAACAAATAATGCATAAGGAAAATGACGTGGCTGTAAAATGTTCAAGCATTTGGCTTTTATTTCTAAAAAAAAAAAAAAAAAAAAATAGGTATTGACATTTAGCTCCAAAAAATAAGCCCATTTATTTCAAATTTTACCCATTTAGTGTTTATTAGTGCCAGTGCCAACAATTAAGCACTTTAATTTATTAATATGCACGACAGGTTTCGTGCTGTAATCTAGCTCTGACATCAAAGTAAATATCTGTTTTATATAGATATTTTATTTTATAAATATCTGAAATTATTGTTGTGTGGCTACATAAAAGTTTAAACATATGTGATGCATTGCGCGATCGGTCTGACTCGTGTGAGAGAGACGAGGGTGCATGCGTGTGTGTGAAAGGGTTCTTTTTAAGCTATACTCCCTTGCAATTAAACGTGAATACGTTAACTACTTAAAAAATCAAAGCTAAACATCATATCTAGTCAAACCGCATAACAACATCGCTACAAATACAGTATGGGATTAAAATTAGCGAAAGCTACGTTGCCTTGTTTCATAGACGCTTAGTGAAACAGCAGTGGATGTAATGTAATGATAAGAATGTAATGATCACAAACTTTAGACAATCTCTCTCTGCCGTTTACGGACATATTTACTCTCCGCCATTGCGCCAACTAAATTCAAAATGTATCATGCGCTATGATGTGCTTCCTGAACATTGAACAACGGTCTGTGTGAATCAGATCTGGGCACGTGTAGTGCGCGTCAAAGGAATTTAACGAGGCTTTGAGGGAGAATTTTTGCCTCAAGGAATTTTTTGAATCAAGTTAATCGAGTAACTCGGTGAATCGTTTCAGCCCTACAATAATTGTTTATTCTAAGGTACAATAATAAAAACATAACAGTTCATCAATGTCTTTATGCTGAAAATATAGTTATGTGTTATATTGTATATTTTATATCCTCCTAAAATTCACACACTGCCCCTTTAAAGATATAAAGTTTTTCTAACCAAGTTCGGGAGGAGCATAATCATGCAATCCAACCAATCTCCGTGAAGAGGTCTGTTTATATAGCCGTCCCTTACCTCTGTCCCGTGACAGTTTTAAAGCATCCCTCCTCCACCCCATCCCCTCACTATCGGCTGGTTTCTATTCAAGGAGGGCGAGTACTCCAGGTTCAGGCTAAAATTTGAAGCTCAGAGTCATTTTCTTCCCTAGAGGTAGAATTTGTGCTTTTGAGAAAGAAAGAATGAATGAATGAAAGAATGAAAGAAAAGAAGTAGAACAACAGTTGGACAAAAAGTTGGACAGGTAGAAACAGAGACAGACTCAAAGAAGAACGAGTGGGAGATCGATTATAGAGGTTGGGTCCTTGTATGATTTGATTTGTTGCAGTGCCATGTGTTTTTATTGAATTGGAAGAGTTGGGGGAAAGCTGTGAGATTATTAAGCATCCGCTTGAAAAGCTCCAGGTCTCTGCCATCAGCACTTTGTGTCTCTGCAGCACTCACCATCTCTCAGGCCACTTAAGGAAGCGACTGAAGAGCACACTTATTATTCCTGTGCCCAAAGAGCAATAAACAACTCACTGCAGTCTGTGCACACACACACACACACACACACACACACACACGCTCATTATTTTATGTCACACTGGAGTTCTAAGAGGTAAACGCATTCTGGCTTTCAGCCCAAGCAGCCTTTGGCACAACAAAACTCTAAGCTTCTCATGCATACAGTCACAGCAGTAACAAAAAACATGGTATTACTGTGTATTTTTGGACATAACATGGTAATCCCTTAGGGTTTTTTTTGGATAAACAATGGTCCCAAACATATTTAGACACGCCATCCTTAAATATATGAACCTAAATAACAAAATAATAAACCAAGTGGCAGTTATTTGAAAAACACACCAAAAAGCACAGACCACAATACTATAGAATTATAAAATGCGTACTATGAATATGAAATATGAAAATACTTAAGTGTATTCAAGCTTAACATTTTATTATTATGTGTGTTCCCTGGCAATCAAACTCCCAACCTTTGTTCTGCTAATGCAATGCTCTACCAGCTTAGCTCTACATGAACACAAAATAATACATACAATGAACAGTTAAAGGGGACCTATCATGAAAATCTGACTTTTTCCATGTTTAAGTGCTATGATTGGGTCCCCAGTGCTTCTATCAGCCTAGAAAATGTGAAAAGTTCAACCCAGTAACTTAGTTTTGGTAAACCATTTTCTGCAAGCATGTGAAAAATAGGTCATTGAAATCTGGCTCCCCTTGTGATGTCAGAAGGGAATAATACTGCCCCTTAATCGGCACTATCCAACCACGGCACTGCCATTTAGTGCAGAGATCAGCTCATTTGCATTTTAAAGGACACACCCAAAACGGCACATTTTTGCTCACATGATATAAAACATTTTTTATATGGTATTCTGAGCTAGAACACATAAGCACTCTGGAGACACCAAAGATTATTTTAAATCTTAAAAAAGTTTTGTGAAATGTTTAATGTAAAATACTATTGTTCAGTCAAATACCAGATGGATGTATACTTTCTGGCTGTCAGAGGAACATATAGTATGGTGGTTACTCTTCTGCTAGAACTTTATAAATTGGAGCGAAAATGAGGCACTAAAACCATCTGGTGAACGGATACATGGCTCAGGAAAATACAGCTTGGTTTGGTATATTGTCATCTAATACAAAATCAAATGCTTTTGGGGAATGCTATTGTTCTTACTGGACGAAGCCTGCTTGATGTGAATACATTTACATTATGCATTTGACAGAGGCTTTTATCCAAAGCAGCTTGCAGTGCATGTGCATGTTCCCTGGGATGTAACCTATGACCTTTTGCATTGTTAATGCAATGCTCTACCACTGAGCTCTACAGGAGCATATGTGTGTATATATAAATACACTCACAAGAGGATTAATGTTGTTTTTATAGACTATGACATGCTGCGGTACCTGCCCACATCACTGCAACTTCTAAACAACAATTAAAAATGCTTTCAGTAAGCTTGATCCTCCTCTAAACGCGCTTGTCAAACAGAAGTAATGGTTTTTGTAATAGATGATTAACCTCATGGATACAGAGTGCTTTCAAATTTAATCACATCCTACCATCTCATGAAAACTCACAATAAGTACAAATTCCTCATCAAAAAAACATAATTGCAAAAGCAGTGTTGCATGCACAGGGGCTGCAGTGCATGCAAAAAGGTGAATTAGTGAATGAAGCAGCCAATGAGAAGAGAAGTCATCATTGGATACAGGAGAGCATCCTCATTTGCAACAGTAGAGAGTCATAGATAAAATCTGTCTTTGATAATGTCAAACACAACATAGAATACATTTCATCTTTATATTACATATGGTTTACCATGTAACTTTTACTAAAGCATTAGAAGAAAAAAAAAACCTATTTTGCATAAACTATTAAATGTTGGCCTTCCTTTTTAACTAAAAACTTAAATAACACCCAAACATTGTTCATGTGTTTTCCCACAAGCATGCGTTTCAAACAGCTTAATGCTATAGGTACATGATTTTCTGCACAAAATGAAGCATTCCTATCTTTAAGGAAGGGTTTTTTCTGTTAACTCTTTCCCCGCCAGCGTTTAAAAAAAAAGTTGCCAGCCAGCACCAGCTTTTTTATGATTTTCACAAAAGTTTAATGCCTTCCAGAAAATGTTATAAACATATATAAACATATTTAAAGAACAAAAAACAATGTTTCATCCTGGTGTGTCTCATAAGTCTTGAAAAGTGAAGCCTCTGGCTCTTTGATCGCCCCCTGGTGGCTGGCTGCAGTACAAGTCATAACCCCGCCCTCTCCATTCAAACGAATGGGACTCTGCTCTAAATAAAAAAATATTTACACTTCCAATAAAAGTTTCCGAAAGATGGGTTTGGTCCAAATAGTTGTTATCACGCTGATATATATTCAAGTGTTCATTTTTGTGATAAATTTCATTTTAGCTAGTAATTTGATGCTATAGAAACGGGGCGTGTCGTTAAGATTGGTGTGGTTGAATTGGTCGCGCGAGCATTTGGGCGGAAGTTTGATACAGCGACTCCGACTCTGGCTCCACAGACGATTCCTTCTGTGCATGCCTTGGCTCCAAACCGACGTTTTTACGTAACATGGTGGCGACCATGGTCGGACAATTTTTGCTTCAATTCATTACAATGGAGGGAGGCGACGTCACGTCGTCCATCTTTTTTTACGGTCTATGGTTTCATCCTACCTTTATTTGTTCTTTTTTATTACCTCTCAAATATGGGTAGGTTTTTTCAAAAATACAAAATTTTGAGCAAAAAGCTTAGATAATTGCATTTTTGTTAGCGATGATGAAACCATACATGCAATTTGACCTGTTTGCTTTAAGTGGCTACTTAAGGGTTTTATAAGTTGGGTAACCACCTGGTGGATAATAGCGGAATTATGGATTGCCAGAAAAACTCATCAATGGCAGGGAAGGAGATTCAGGCCAATTCAGGTGCCATTTCCTAATGTTAATTAATTTTGCATGACTGAAGGGTCTGTATTCTCCTAGGAAGGTATGTTGAAGTAAACAGATAAGAAAAGTATGGAAAGACAAACACTGCTTGTGCAGGGTTGTGAAATTATCCATGCGAGTAAAGGCGTAGCGTTCACCTGAGGATGTTTGTTGAAAGATTCAGATGCCGTGTTGATTGAGAAAGGGGTAAACAAGGGCAAAAGTGTAACTGCAGTACAGAGAAAGCTCTTCAGGCAAATTATTCAAATGTGACACAAGTAAAACTTATTTTAAACTGAAGAGTTTAGATGCTGTTTAATTGCAAAGCTCTGTTGAATATTTTGAAATAATATTTCGGTACGCTTACGGCATTTTGTGTGGGATCAGCTGAATAAACAATCAGATCAGAATATTTAATAATACACAATTGTAGGCATGTATCAGATGCAAAACCTACTAAGTGCATCTGATATGTTTTCTTTGTAAATTATATTTTTTATCATTATGTTTAGGTTTAGTAATTTCAGTTTAATGACAATGAAAAGGTTATTAATCAGTAATTGAAATACCTTATTTTCACAAATGTCACTTTAGTCATTTAATTGGTATTAAAATAACTAGGGGTGGGTTCCCTGACAGGGATTAGCTTAAATCAGGACTAGGCCTTAGTTTAATTAGGAAATATAACTAGTTTGAAGAAACATGCCTTACTAAAAACATAACTGATTTGTTATCTTCGTGATCGGCCGATACCGATTCCAATACCGATTTGTTTGGCTGATATGCAAGCTCTTTGATGACTGTAACATTTTTTTCTAGATAAAGTAATACCACAGATGTTGCCTTTGTTATATTACTTGCAGTAATTAGGTATATTACTGGTTTAATAGAGAATCAAATAAATAAGCACAACAAATATTTCTTCTGCAAAGAAATACTGAATATCTCTTTTAAAAGGTTTATGTCTGTTAAAAGTAATGAAAATAAAACACTTCACAGTCTTTACTGTATGAATTAAATATACACGCATTCATATGAAGTATAACAGTTCCTAAGTCAAGAGCAGAGAAGGATTTTATTGAGAGTTGAATTAGGTTACTGTAGCTTTAAAACGTGAGAGAGATCGCTCTGTTCACGTGCACTGATGACAGGCTGCTGTTGTGTGTGTCGAGAGCAGCTGTGAGGAAAAAGAAAGTTTAAACGGTCAAAACTTTAAAACGTATGCAAATAATAATCTTTTGGCATGATAATGCAATTGTCCGCGATAGAAATGTGTTGAATACGCTGTTGGATGGGGAAGTGAAGACGCGTTGCGCTGTTACAGTGCATTCACACGGGGCGTAAGCGTTAACGCTTAATAGAAGGCTTGTCTGAAGCGTGGCCAACAGCCAATCACAGTGGCCGCTACACATGCTCCGGTCTTCCATAAACGTAATTGGCTGGCTCTGCCTAGGTTATTTGCATAAGGCGATCTGATTGGCTGAAACACGCGCTGCCGCTGAATGAGAAATGTTCAACGGCGCCGACAGATCCACAATTCAGTTCGGCAACGCATAACGTCACCCATTAAAAGTGAATGGGAAGCGTTAACGCTTACGCTCTGTGTGAATGCACCGTTACGGCGCATTCACACAGGGCATAAGTGTTAACGCTTAACGGAAGGCTTGTCTGAACGTGGCCAACAGCCAATTACAGTGGCCGCTACACATGCTTCGCAACTTCTGCCGCGAGCAACGGGACTGACGCGGCACCGACAGATCCACAATTCAGTTCGGCAACGCATGACGTCACCCATTAAAAGTGAATGGGAAGCGTTAGCGCTTACGCTCCGTGTCTATACGCCGTTAGAACCGGAGCGCATCCTCATAGAAAATACACATATCTCTATAAAGGCAGACAGTGAGAGAGATTCAAAAATCCAAATCTGCACGTCGCACATAAGCAACAGGTTATAAAAATGCTTGCAGTACGTAAAAAATGGTCTCTAATTGCAGCCGCATTCAGGATTCCTATGATGACAAAAGTAAACAGAAAGATCGGTTCACGAGATCGGCAAATTTAGCAAGTACCGATCGAGTCATTAAATGCCGTTATTGGCCGATACCGATCGACGGTCGATCGATCGGAGCATCCCTAGTCAGTGCAAGTTGTTTTCAGTTTGGACAGCTTACATTTATTTTAGTCTAGGAGTAGTCTAAAATCTCCACTTTAAAAAAAATCTCCAGTTACTACTGTGAATAAAAGTTAAAGGCTAGAAAATGTGGTCAATATCATAAATATTCACTCAGTTTTCTTTAACCGGGTAAAAACTTTTGCACAGTGATGTACGCATGCCATCATTTATTCAATTCGTCTTCTGTGCACTTGAAGGACTTTGCTGATTGAACGTTGCTACATTCCATTTACCTTATTTTCCAGACTATAAGTGGCTCTGAAGTATAAGTCGCATCAGTCAAAAATGCGTTTTGAAGAGGAAAAAACGTATATAAGTCGCAGTGGACTGTACGTCGTGTTTATTTAGAAAATGATTTCACCAAAGCGAAGAACAGACATTTAATCTGGAAAGGCAAGTTATTCAACTAAACAATAGCACAGAACAGCAGGCTGAATAGATGTCCGTACATGTAAAAGTTACATATTTACACCTTAAGAAAACCTTTGTTTTTAAATGTTGCCATTTTATTGCATTTCACAGTTAATTACAGTAGTAATATAGTAACTCAAAGTCTCTTAAATCAACAGCATAACGCTGTATGTCATCTGTGAATGCTTTGTAGCTACTGGCTAGTGGACAGTCCTGCAGTGTCCTAAAAGGTCAAAACTGCCCAACATTCACCAAGTGTTCCTTGACATTTACAGTCCCTGCATAAGTAAAACCAGCCTGTAGTCTTTACAAATCCCATCTCTGCCCGCACAGGTGAGGCAGCCCTTTCGAAGGACAACAACTGCCTGAACGCCGCCAAAGCTTGCAACCTGAACGACACGTGTAAGAAGTACCGCTCGTCTTACATCAACCCCTGCACCAGCAGAATCTCCACAGCTGAAGTGTGCAACAAGCGCAAATGCCACAAAGCCCTGCGGCAATTTTTCGACAAGGTGCCACCCAAACACAGCTATGGCATGCTTTACTGCTCCTGCCCATCGGGAGATCACTCGGCCTGCTCTGAGCGCAGACGTCAGACCATCGTGCCAGCCTGCTCCTATGAAGACAAAGAGAAACCAAACTGTCTCTCCCTGCAAGCCTCCTGCAAGACCAACTACATATGCAGGTAGGACAGACTGGTAGATGAATTTAACGGGTGGTTTTCTGGACAGGGTTTATCGTAGTCCCAGACTAAAATGCATGTTTGAGCTGGCTTAATTTAAACACATTTAGAACCGACATATCTTAACATATTTCAGCGCCATTCTTTTGTCTCAAAATGCACACCAGTATTGCTTTTTGTAACTAAGGCCTAGTCCTGGACTAATCTAAAACCTGTCTGGATAACCACACCTAAGTGTTTAGGAAGTCACAGAAGGAGAAAAGTAGTGGATTTTTACTTTTCAGTCTCCTTATACTGTAATGTTCTGCAACTTTAAAGATGGACTGTCAATGAGGTGCTGAGTCTGTTTAATGAAGACTGTCTGTACTTTCCTTTTTTTTTTCAGATCTCGTTTAGCTGACTTTCTCACCAACTGTCAACCTGAGACTCGCTCGATTTCAGGGTGTCTGAAGGAAAACTACGCTGACTGTCTGCTGGCATATTCGGGTCTTATTGGTGAGTTGAATAGTCTGATTAAGTGTGTCATAAAAGTACAGTATGTACATGGGTCGCATAGAGACAGAGCCCAGCGCGTCACAACCTGAAAACCACGCCCACCGGGGGGGAAAGCAATCCAACAGTCTCCATTGACTTTGTATTGCAAAAGGCCGCCTCCTTGTCATTTCTGGCTTATAACAAAAAACTGAATAATGCCTAAAAGCTGCTTTGGGACATTATGTACAGCTA
Organism: Misgurnus anguillicaudatus; assembly: GCF_027580225.2. Classification (NCBI taxonomy): domain Eukaryota; kingdom Metazoa; phylum Chordata; class Actinopteri; order Cypriniformes; family Cobitidae; genus Misgurnus; species Misgurnus anguillicaudatus. The sequence goes on from NC_073340.2 coordinate 24,322,870, forward strand.
ACAAGCCAAAGAACACAGAAATTAGTTTTTATAAGCTGTCGAGCCATAAAACCCAGTCTTTAAGGAGAATAAAGTGGATCGCCGATTGCGTTTCCCCCTATTGGACGCAGTTTTACTGGTGGGAGTGCTGTGGGGGGTTGCCTGTTTCCATTTCTGTGTCTAGGCGCTCGTTTTTTGGAGTCGACAGCTTATAAAAAAATATTTATTTATTTTTTTGGCGTGTTAGATGTACACCTTGTCACACAGCAGCTTTTAGGTATTATTCTGTTTTTAAGTTTAATCTGTAAATAAGTTTTTATAAGCTGTCGACCCCAAAAAACGAGCGTTTAAAGACACAGAAATGGATACAGGCAACTTTTCATAGTACTTCTATTAGTAGAACTGCGTCCAATAGGGGGAAACGTAGTCGGCAATCCACTTTATTCTCCTTAAAATCTGGGTTTTACGGCTCGACAGCTTATAAAAACTTATTTCTGGGTTCTTTGGCTTGTTAGCTGTACATATTGTCACACAGCAGCTTTTAGGCATTATTCAGTTTTTTGTTATAAGCCAGAAATGACAAGGAGGCGGCTTCTCGCAATACAAAGTCAATGGAGACGGTTGGATTGATTTCCCCCCCGGTGGGCGTGGTTTTTAAATTTGCATAACGGCGCTCTGTCTCTATAGTCTAGTTTTCGCTGCTTTTTCTGGACAAAGCCCGCCCACGAGCTGTTTGACCGACATGTCAAACAACCAATCACAGTTTGTTTCGTCTAGCGTCACGTTTTGGACTCCCCACAATAATGAGCCGGCTTGCAACAAGTCAGTTATTAAAATAACCAGCCGCAACCGAATAGCATCTAAATAAACAACATTACTCACCATAGAACAACGCTGTGCACTTCATCAACAGCCACACCAATGAGACGCTCCCGTTAAACGTCTGTTTGAAGCATATCTGTTCACTTTGTAACACCTACAAGCAATTCAGGAGAAAAAAAAAACGTTTTGACTTAACTGCCTCATGCAAAACTCTTGGACGTCTTTTAGAGAGTCTATGCCGCGAACGTTGCATATTTTTGAGAATCCAATGTTTAGCTGATCATGATAACTGGTCATTATTATCCACGTGAACACAACTGATTCTCTTCCTCAATGGAACGTCAGAGCTTTGTTTTCCAGGGACCGAAACTAATGCGACACTCGCGGCTCGTGGAAATCCGGTTTATTTCAACCAATCAAAACGACTTCAACATTCTCACAGGGATTCCAGAAAAGTGTACGAAAAACATCAGACGTTTAGCCAACAGTCTGTGGGCGTGACGTCTGAGGCTGAGACTAGGGGTGTCACGATTCTCCAAATCCTTGATTCATTTACATTTTCGATACTAAGGTCACGATGATTTACGTGTTAAGTCAATGCAAAGACGCGATTAGGCATCCTCCGGAGGGGATGGCGCGTTCCGCGCGAATTGACCGTTGCCGCGGGAAACGCGTGAGTTGAAAAATCGGATCTTTGGCAGATTTCCGTGCCGCGTGAACCAATCAGGGCCTTGCTGTAGTAGTGACATGATTACAGAAAGCGAGTCGCAGAAGCCCCTGCCATGACTCGAATGTCCACGTGAATGTTTTGAATGACTACAATTTCACGCGCGAATGAAGCGAGTAAACTCAAATGTTTTGCCGCCTCTCCCGCGGCTGGTGTTAATGCACCATTAAGCAACTGAAACAAGTTGTTGTGAAACTTAAACAGATCTCAGTTCATTTTTTAATTCGAAGTTCGAGGTTGTGACTTAATTTCGATCAATTTCGATTTTAAATCAAAATTGTGACACCTTTATTAAACGGATAGTTCACTCAAAATTATATCATCATTTACTCACTCCTGTGTTGTTAAAAAAAACCTGTATAAATTTCTTTGTTCTGATGAACATGAAGGAAGATATTTTGAGGATGGTTTGTATCCAAACCGATCATGAGTCCAATTCACTTCCATAGTAGGAAAAACAAACACTTTGGAAGTGAATAGGCCTCATGAACAGTGTGTTTACACAATGTTCATCAAAACAAAGAAATGTATACAGGTTTGTAACAACACAAGAGTGAGTAAATGATGACAGAATTTTAATTTTTTGGTGAACTATCCCTTTAAAAAGCACCTATTATGCAAATCCACTTTTACAAGGTGGACATAAATGTGTGTTTCCAGTGTGTGAACACAACCACCCTACAATGAAAAAAATCCTCATTTTTTAATCCCTTATAAATCAAAGCAGTCTCATTATACATGCTTTTGTGATTCTCTTATCAATGTGAGGTCACACTGATAAAGCCCCGCCCATCGCATTACCATAGTTTCCGCCCTCAGCGAGTTGTATGTTGTCCTCCATATCTGATTAGTGAAATACTGTTATCTCAGATTGTATTCACAGGAATCAAATCTATTTTAACTAAATACATTCACTGTTTGTTGGTAAGGAAGTGAGGAGCTGTAGCTGCACTTAAAGGCACTTTTTGCTCCCACCCAAACAGGGGCATTTTAGACATGATATAACAAATGACTGGTGTGGTATTTTGAGCTAAAACTTCACAGACACATTCTGGGCACACCTGAGACTTATATTACATCTTGTAAAAATAGGCATAATAGGTGCCCTTTAAAATGCAAATGACGTTACATTTGGCAGAGGCTTTTATCCAAATGCATTAATGTAAATGTAAGTATATATTGAGCCACTGTCTGATTGCATTGTTTTATTAAACTTCCGTTAAAACACTTTGTTCCTTTGCACATATGTTCCAGGTACCGTAATGACTCCGAACTACCTGCGGGCACCCGGCATCAGTGTGTCGCCCTGGTGTGACTGTAGCAGTAGCGGAAACGGCAAAGCGGAGTGTGACAAGTTTACCGAATTCTTCACCAACAACCGTTGCCTTCGTAAGTATCGACCTCATTCACGCAATCGACAGATCGCTTTATATTATTGTTCATATGGTGTTCTGTTCTGACTGACAGCAATGCAAAACTCGAAGTTGACTTCTGCTCTGCTGCATCAATATGATCGTCATTCACAGTCTGCACCAGTAAATCTCTCTGATTTGTGACGCTTTGTGGTTCAGGGCGAGAGACAGAGAAATCCCTCTTAAATGGGGTGGCTAAAAGGGGGATTGACATAAAAAGACAATAAAGTATTATTCAGGTGTCTATGGACCTGGAAGAGGGGAGAAAGCATGTATTATTTCGTCAGGAAGTTATTCAAAAACATCCATTTAGATGAAATGCATGCAGGGAGATAGACAGGAGGGAGATGAGAGGGAGGATTTGTCTTCATGAGACAACGGCCTTTAAAACGATAGACCGTGTGATGTACTGACACAAGCCGCGCCTTATCCACACCACATATATGACGCATTCACAGCGTCAGGAGAAAGAGAAGACGGTCAAACAGACATCAAAAAGCTCAACTTTTAATGGCTTTTTCTAGTGTAATATTTTTTAACTATTTGGTCCCTAATATTAGACACATTGGAAGGCTAATGTGAGAAAACATTGGTTTATTATGAAAGCAATGCAGTGTTGTCCTAAGAGGTAATAATACAATAATGGGAACGCAGAAGGCTACTAAAGTCTATATGAGTCATTAGCTCTTAACAAACAAATTGAGTTGAGCCCGTGTATACATCGTATCTTAATCTTGCTCAGGCACACAACACTTACTCAATAAAAAAGGGTCACACTACCTCCTTCCTGTCAATAGACAGTGCTTAATACACACGACTTATTCTTTACCTGAGTACCCATCAATAATCTCCCACTTGCCCTTTAGCTTTCTGTGGCATGAGTAAATAACAGGCTGTGAAAGTCAAAGTGCTCTTGAGAATAAAGTCTATTTAAAAAAGCCTGTTGAGTCATAGTGGCCGCCTCCAGTTTATCACCAGAAAGGTCCTAGAAACTTTCGAGTTTAAGTGGATGATCTTAATGCTGTTAAAAGCAAAGGCCAAGTGCTCTTTATCAGAGTTTACTTGCTTTAGTATTAAAAGCACAGAGAGCACTTAATATCAAATCAAGGGCCAATAACTTACACTTACTTGGTTTGGGGCTACACTGTGGCTGCGTCTGAAATCGCATACTGTACTGTGACAGTACGTACTGAATTAGATGAAGTACCTGCTCATCGATCATACTATGTAGTATGAATATGGATAGTATGAATGAATTCGGACGTACTACGTACATACACCATGTTGATACATCACGTGACACACATCAACATAAGAAGAAGTAAGTCGTTAACTGGAATGATGTAAAACGAGCCAATTTACTGTAAGCAGAAGGGACAGATATATATGAAGAGTTTGGTTCCAACACGCAATAAATCCATTTTGACTAATTTGGGTAAAAAATTTGTTTTCTATACCAAGAAAGTGACAAGATGAAAACCACTATTTTCTGTTACATACTTTCACATAGCATCTTTAGGTTATAATAACATTAAAAATTCAAATCCATAATTTGATTTTCAAAGATTTATTATAAAAACTGATTATTTTTGAAAACTGATTATTTTTTCTGCAAAATGCAATTAAGTTTTTTTTCAAAATGCTATAAATCTATTGAATCAATATATAAATGTGCATTCGTCTTTGCCATGTTATATACATTTAGTTTGACTAATGGTATACACTGATTAAAAAAATAAACATTAATGGCATTCATCAAAACACTTTGTCATATTAAGAACACTGTCATTGCTGCTATCATTGGGACGTCGTCGCTGAACTTTTTTCACATCGATCAGCTGTAAAATGTTTTGGTCCTGCTCGATTTTCGTTGACTTCGAGTAAAATAATTGAACGTTTTTCATGAGATCCCCTGGGGTCAATGTGTTAGCATGACAAACGCTTGATGCTGTCGGGAGAACAAGCAACAGCTGACATTTGTCTGTCTCCCGAGTGTCTCTCACGTAAATTATTTGATTTTGATGGCTTGCTTTCATCCTCGCCACAGAAATCAATCACAAATTATCAATGCCATCAAAGTATTATTTTGTTTTTGTTTGTTTTTTGATCACGAAGTACAAAGTAGATGAGGAAAACTAGGATTCTGTGTGTATTCAACGTGCCGCCATGATTGTTTACAATGCGTGGAATGGTGCGCTGTGATTGGTTAAGCAGATTTAGTGCAGAAAAGGAGGACTGGTGTTTATCGCGTTTTGAGAAAAAAAGAGAGAAAAGATAACAGAATAACATGTCGGATATTGGATTTTGCTTAAAATTAAGAATTTACTATTTAATACTGACCTGATACAATACTGATTTTGGTGGTAACACAAAAAAAATGCAGTTTATCGCATTTTGGAACCAAGCTCTTCATACTGCATATATTTGTATTTGAATAGAGACATATTACTGCTCTTACATTTTTGAATACAACACCTCTCCTTCTTCTTCTTCATTGGATAACTCCTCTTCTGGGGGCTCACAGGATAGTAAAGTCCATTGAATGAATGAATGAACACATCGGGATCTTGCCGAAAGTTACTTTCCTACGCCTACTGTTTCTAAAATACTACAAATTTGAACATACTACTTGCCTCGCATACTGATTGTCGCCTACTATATAGTATGGAAGTAGGCGGTTTCGAATGCAGTGTGTGCCCACCCCTTAATTCCCATATGAAAAATATTGTAGAATTATCTATACTGAAATGATACACTACTGTAGGACACCTAGATAGTGTGTATAAGGTTCAAAAACACTATAGTATCTAGGAAGTTTACTACAGTTTAGTATAGTAAAAACTAAAGTATACTACAGTATTTTGTGATGTAACTATGTGATGCCAGTGAAAATATTTTGTTTATCAGAGTATCACTTTTTCTTAATTTTTTGATCATTTATTCTTTATTCTAGCAAGGTAGAAATATATCAATATTATTGTTTTTATATTTGAAATATTACTGTTATTTACACAACCTAATTTATACATTACAGTACATTTAACAAGGTCAATAATAGCATACAGAATAAAGTGACAAATTGTACAGTACTGTGCAAAAGTCTTAGGCCACCACCAGACTGGTTGTTTTAGAAGTTTTAATGTCCATCCATATTTATTCTTCAATCTATTTTATTAAGATACAATCAGGAAATATGAAAAAATAAAAAAATATTTTCAAGACTAAATGTCGTTTTAAGGCATCGTCAGTATTTAATGTGACCTCTCTTGGCACTAAACACATCTTGAGCATTTTGAGCCGAATGAAGTAAATCTATCAATTTCTTTAAAATTAGGATTTAATTTTATTTAGGTTTAAGAGATCCTGCTACTGCTTAAGTGGAAGGGGAGTTTACCCTAAAAACATTTTTACAGTTTTTAATACTATATACACATTTCCTGTATTTTCTGGTTGTATTATATTAAAGAGACTGAGAAAGAATTATATATGATCACTATAACATTGCAAAAACAACAAATCTAATGCTGGCATGGTGGCCTGGGACTTTTGCACAGTACTGTATGTCCTCCATTTTTTTCATTTTCAAGTAATTCATCCTGGCACTAATCTAATCTGATATAAAAAGTACAGTATAGATAGTGGGCAGATCAGTGCCTATTGTATTTAAATAGTGTCTTTCTCTATTTATGCAGGCAATGCCATCCAGGCATTTGGTAATGGCACAGATGTTGGGGTGTGGCAACCCCAGCCACCCATCATGTCCACTTCACCCGACCCTTACACTCCACAGAGAGGGCGGGACAGGACATCCAACACACTGATTGACTCCACCCTCAACAATGACCTGGAAACAAATGCAGACCGTCTCTACAGCTTCTGTGGAAATCTGCAGGTAATGACTCCAGAGCTATCAAAACAGTTATGTTAATCTAATTATGATGCTATGTTATCTATGATTATTCAATCATTGATTTCAGTCTTTGACACGGCCTTACTCGGTCAGTATTAAAGATATCAAGGTTATATTTTTACCAAATGTTCTTTGCATTATAAAGGATGACCTAGGATGTAGGAAACAGTAAATCACAAAAAGTCTAAGTCTAAGGACAGCAATTTTGTGAAAGTGCAGTTTTGACCTCAAGATCTTTAAAAGTCATCATAGATTAATCTGTCCGTTTCTCAATCTGAAGGCTTGCATATGCAGGTTGCATACGTCATCAAGCCTGGTTTATTTAAGTGCACTGATGTTACATTCGCAAGTCATGAGAATATTACAACAATTTACGATTAACTAAGAATAACAGTCAACTTTATAAATAATAATAATATTCTGAAATAAGACTTGAAGCAGGCTACAAATGCAACCTATGGAGGTTTCAGCCTTTGAAATTGAGAAAGGTTTCTGTTTCAGATGAATCAAATTATTTATCATGATTGACAGCTGTCATTCAGCCATTGGCCCACACAGATGGTTAAAACCACAGCGTTTACGTCAACTTCACAAGCAGCCGCCGGTTTGTTTGGATGCTTTCAGGCGTCACTTGCACACAATGCCTTTGATTTTCTGAGTAAAGCGTTTCGGGGTGAAATGAGGGCTTCCAATTGATTGATGGGTGCGAGTTGTTTTGGCGATAACACACACGTGGGCCCTCTGGGTAGAAATGAGATACATCAAACTGCCAGAGCTGTCATGTCAGAGCTAATTGGCTGGTACATTAACATGTGGATCCCCTTTAAGCCGCACAAACCCACCCATTACAACTTTTTGGAGGCAAACAGGTCTTCTTCTGCATCATCAGACTTCAATAATGACAGAGATGCAGTCTGTAAAACAGCTGTGACATATAAGTCCACAGTTGGGTCCCAAATAATCCACATGTAATATGTGATCTGATTTTTACAGTTTTTATTTATTATATATTTCAACTGTTTTCTTTTTTTGCAGGCGCAGAAACTAAAAAGTAATGTGACGCTGGATGTACTTTGTGTGGTAAGAACAATTAATATTACTTAAACACCTGCTGTTTGACTTATTTTAGTTTATGTTTATTTACACTGTAAAGAAATTCTTGGATATTTCATCCCATGGTGGGGTTTTTTAAAGGTTAGTTTAAATCAGTTGGTAGGGTTTGCCCATATTTTAGCCAACGATGGGTTGAAACAACCCAGCATTTTTATTGTAGTATTATTCAGTTTATTTAATGATGTAATTGAGAATTAATACAAAATAAGGACTGTATACGAAGTACTATACAGACTAAAATAATTCATTCAATTAAAATGTCCCCAGCAAGCAATTTTACATTTGAAAGACGTCTAATAGGCGTCTAGGCTACTATCCCAGATGTCTAGGCTAGAACAAGGCAAAATTGGGGCTTAAAGGGACACTCCACTTTTTTTGAAAATATGCTAATTTTCCAGCTCCCCTAGAGTTAAACATTTGATTTTTACCGTTTTGGAATCCATTCAGCCGATCTCAGGGTCTGGCGCTACCACTTTTAGCATAGCTTAGCATAATCCATTGAATCTGATTAGACCATTAGTATCGCGCTAAAAAATAACCAGAGAGTTTCGATATTTTTCCTATTTAAAACTTGACTCGTCTGTAGTTACATCGTGTACTTAGAAATACGGAAAATTAAAAGTTGCGATTTTCTAGGCAGATTTGGCTAGGACTATACTCTCATTCTGGCGTAATAATCAAGGATTTTGCTGCTGTAACGCAATGATATTACACAGTGCCTGAAAATAGTCCCCTGCTATTGAAAGTAACCAAGGGGACTATTTTTGGGCAGTGCGTAATATCACTACGCCTGCTGCAGCCATGTTACGGCAGCAAAGTCATTGATTGTTACGCCAGAATGAGAGTATAGTTCCTAGCCATATCTGTCTAGAAAATCACAACTTTTAATTTTCTGTCGGTCTTAGTACACGATGTATGGATTCAATGGATTATGCTAAGCTATGCTAAAAGTGGTAGCGCCAGACCCGGAGATCAGCTTTTTTAACTCTAGGGGAGCTGGAAAATTAGCATATTTTCAAAAAAAGTGGAGTGTCCCTTTAATAGACGTCTAACCATAGCCCAAAAACAAATTTAAATAAATAAAATTAAATAAAAAAATAATATAATAAACCAAACACCTTGCACTGTAAAAAGTAAAATTTGGTTCAACATAAAAAAATTACTTCGTTTGGTAACCAAAAAAATAATAATTTTCAACTAAAGTGAAATTAAAATTTGTAAATTTTTTAGGTGTTACCAATTGAAGTATTTTTTAAGTTGATCAAACCTTTCACTTTTTACGGTGTGTAATTGTTGACTGCTTAAATAGATTGCATATCATACAAATTTAGCAAAAGCGAGCATGTAACCAAATTCAAGGTTATTTTGCCTAAAATTTTGTTACTGCTGGCTGTATCAGGACAGTGAAATGACGACTATAGCAACTAGAAATATTTGTGCTAAAATAACATAACTAGCACTGCTAACATGAATATCTCGTGCTGTTTTTTTCAGAATCCACCACTGAATGACCCCAATAGTTTTAATGCCATATCTCAAAGCTCAACAAGCGCCATCTGCTCAATGGACCTGACCGTTATTTTCCTCTGTCTGGTCTCTATTTTTCATCTCGGGCAGCTAACAGCCCCGCAGACATTATAACTGATCACAAATCAGACTCACCAGACTACCAATGCCGTTCTGTACCATACAATAATGTCGTATTTGAGTTTTTTCCACAAGTGATGCTGTGTGCGGTCTGCTGTTTCAGTGTGATAAACCAATTTCCGGTCCATCTTGTTTTTCTTTCTCACTGAATGAATAATGGACAGACATGGACGTATTAGGACATCGGTGCAAGGATTATCATTTTTGAAACCTTCTGAAAATAGGTGCAGCACAGACTCTTATACGTTGCATCAGAAGGTTGGACTGGACTTGAATAAGGAAATACATAGAGCTGTTACAACAACACTGGACGACTGCAGTATGGCCTCTGTGTTACTGTGATGATGTCACACAAGACCTGCAAAGTCCAATTTGTGCTGTAACATTGCGTCAAGCAGCACACATTTATTTGAAGGCTTATCAGCAGAACCTGCTGGACCAACAAACTCTTCAAAGTGGCAGTGCTGACCTCCATCTTACAACATGGGAAACTAACATCTGGATAGGCAAGATGCTTTATAACATCAGAACATGACGGGCGTGTTTTTTAACTTTCTGTCCAGTAAAACATGCTCTGAAGGTGAGAGCCGAGCGCTGGTTTTGTCTTTCATCCTTGTAAATATTACCTTTGTTTACAATGATTATATTGTTCATCTCAAATTTCATTTGGCCTAGTGAAGCTTTCGGCTGTTGTATAAAATATGATTTATGTTTTATCATTAGTGATGAAACTCAGAGTACGAGGGTCCAGTACGCAGTCCAGTATATGTAAAATGTGCTGTAAGAATGTTTTTTCTCTTATTTAAAGAAAGTTCTTTATAACTATACATTTTTTTATTGTTGTTCTGGTTAGCTGTAAAAAGAAAAAAGTATATACATAAAACAATATACAGTATGTATTGAACAGGGATGTACGACATACAGGAAAAAAGAAACTTACATTAAACAAAGTAAAGAAGTCATTTAAGTTGTCTTAATTTGACCTTTATTTAAAGTGATGGGTTTGAATGAAGGAATATATCTAGTATGTAATGATATTTTAAAAAAGTATGTCCAAGTATACATCAAACGGGACTGCTGGTAAACAGTGCTACAGTATTCATGCTATAAAGACCCCAGTTAAACACATTATCATTATAAGCCGCAAAATGATTGTCTACTGCACCTACAGTCTAATGGTCTCATGATCATACTGTATGTTTTACACTTTACAACATCAAACTGACACATAAACAGAGATATAAACAGCTTTCGTGATGTATTGAGGTGCTGTCAGTGTGATTGATGACACTCACCAGCTAAACAAATATTCGCTGGCAGAAAGAAGCTGTGGAGTAGAATATGAGTTAGTTTAAGATCCCATGAACTGACTTTTCTGTCCTATGGTTATGTATTATGTATTGTGTATTTTAAGTTGGGTGAGGTTTCACGATGAGATGTACCAACGCTATCTCATGGCAAATTGTACGTATTTTACGAGGTGACTAATTTGTATGACCACATTCGTACATTTTTGTAAGATTTGCTTTAGCCCCTGTGACGTTGGGGTTAGGGTAGGGGTTTCATTATTGTTTTGTTTTTTATGACCATAGTATGTTTTTGTACAATTCACCTCGTACAAATTCTCCTAAAATACGTACAAATTCTTGTGAGATTAGGCTGGACATACAGTTTGAAAGGGCTTGTCTTCTTTTTAGTTAACCATATTTTCATTCTATACAACAATTAATTGGAAAATCATCGTAGTGCGAAATGTGTCAATCGATAAGAAAAATATCAACATTATGAGTGTGTTAAAAACATTAACATTTTGATAAATTATGGTAAGCACACAGTTAATGGCACCCACTGACTTACATAGTAGGATAAAATACTATTGAAGTCAATGGGTGCCATGAACTGTGTGGTTTCCATCATTTATAAAAAATATTCATGACAGTATAGTTATTTAAAAAACGAGAAATATTTATAAATGATTGTAAGCACGCAGTTGACGGCACCCACTGACTGCCATAGTATTTTTATCCTACTATGGAAGTCAATGGGTGCTGTGAACAGTGTTGTTACCATCATTTATGTAAATATCCATAACAGGATAGTTAAAAAAAGAAAAATATTTATAAATGATGGTAAGCACACAGTTGATGGCACTCACTGACTACCATAGTAGGATAAACAACACTATAAAAGTCAATGGGTGCCATGAACATTGTGGTTACCATCGTTCATAAAAATATTCATGACAGTATAGTTATTTAAAAAATGAAAAATATTGATAAATGATGGTAAGCATGCAGTTGATGGCACTCACTGACTTCCATAGTAGGATAAAAATACTATTGAAGTCAATGGGTGCCGTGAACGGTGTGGTTGCCATCATTTATGTAAATATCCATAACAGGATAGTTTTAAAAAAATGAAAAATATTTATGAATGATGGTGACCGCGCAGTTGGTGGCACTCACTGACTTCCATAGTAGGATAAACAACACTATGGAAGTCAATGGGTGCCATGAACAGTGTGGTTACCATCATTTATGTAAATATCCATAACAGGATCGTTTTTAAAAAAATGAAAAATATTTATAAATGATGGTAACCACGCAGTTGATGGCACCCACTGACTTACATAGTAGGATAAAATACTATTGAAGTCAATGGGTGCCATGAACTGTGTGGTTTCCATCATTTATAAAAATATTCATGACAGAATAGAATTCTTAAAAAAATGAAAAATATTTATAGATGGTGGTAGGCACGCAGTTGGCGGCACCCACTGACTGCCATAGTATTTTTATCCTACTGTGGAAGTCAGTGGGTGCCGTGGACGGTGTGGTTACCATAATTTATAAAAAAATATTCATGACAGAATAGTTCTTAAAAAAAAGAAAAATATTGGTAATGATGGTAAGCACACAGTTGATGGCACCCACTGACTACCATAGTAGGATAAAAATACTTTTGAAGTCAATGGGTGCCGTGAACTGTGTGGTTACCATCATTTATGAAAACATTTCTTTTGTGTTTAACAGAATAAAGGAACTAAAATTGTGGTATTGTAATAGTGTAGAAAAGCAAAGTTTTAAAAAAAAACGATCTTAAATGGTCATTTTCTGCATTGTTTGAGCCTTTTGGTCACATATAATAAAAATGCTGGTTTGTTTCAACCCATGGTTGGGTCAAATATGGACAAACCCAACCATTTGGGTTTAATTAACCTAGAAAATGTCAATATTTGACGCAACTATGGGTTGAAACAACCCAGCATATCTTAAACCCTAAGTCTTAACCCATTGTGACCTAACCCTGCACTGGTTTTAAACAACCCAGCATATTTTTTAAGAGTGTACAGCAGTGTTTCACAAAAAGCTTTAACTTTACCTTTTCTGTCACTGGGGTGGTACCTCAAAGAAATGTTTTGTACCTTTACAGGTATATAAAACATAATACAATGTTGTAGATTTTTGGGTACATTACTGTACCGTAAGGACCTATTGTTGACCTTGACGGTATAGTTGAATGTTTTGTACCTCTAAAATTTAAATGGTACAAAATTGGTCCTTAAAGGTACACAAAGAGTATAATAATGTACCCCTAAGGGTACAACATTTCAATGAGTTGTAAACCCATAAAGATACCTTCAATGTACCACCTCAGTGACAGAAAAGGAACAGTTTTAAATCTTTATTTCTGACAGTGTACCCTTACAGTAACCTTTTATTTTACATTACTGCATAAATGATTTCAGATTAGACTATTTGTTTTAGAAGCTCAACAAGTATGAAATATCACCCAGAAGCGTAACAAAATTTACAGTACAACAGGTGTAAGCATACTCTTAGAATCTCCTTGTGTATCCCAATTCATTTCCCAGTATGAGAATTACTCACACATAAACTCATCAGTTATGAGAAAGCGGTACTGTACGGGGGTGCAGTGCTGTATTTTTGTGTTTTTTGGCTGAAGTCTCCCCCGTGCCGGAGCCCGGAGGGCAAACAGTATACAGTAACCAGGCTGGCATCATACATGCTTTAGTTTCGACCGCTACTTCAGTTTGACTCTGCTTGGCCATCTTATCAGGCTGGATTAACTTTCGCCTCTAGCAGGCAGGACGGATAAAGCGATAATGGGGACACAGCATGATTCTCAGTCAGATCACATCAGTCCACTTCCCCCAGTACAATAACACACAAGGACACAACCCAGTTCACCTGGCACTCGCACTCGATGTGCTTGACCGAGATGATGGGAATATGGTTTAGACATAGTGATTGAAAGTGTCCAAAAGATCGGTTGAGGATTTATTAACGCTGTCACATTTGGTAAAAAATGGGAATTTATGAGAAATCTATGCAAATGGTGAAAAGCAAGATTTAATAATAAGCGACGGCGGAGGCTGCTGGAAACAAAGAGAGCTATTGTAATTGCAGAGCAACGCAGATTTGCATCACACACATTATGAGCTGTGAAGCTGTAATGACACGGCATCAAATGAATGAAGGATTTTATGAGCTGGGTGTCTGTTTCAGATAAATGTTGAATAAGAAGCCTGATTAAAAAATACCAACAAGCATAGCCAGACTCTAACCTCTATGAAAGAGAGTAAAATAATTGTGTCCTTCAAAAGAAAGAGACGCAGAAGATCCAGAACAATGTAATCAGTGTGTACTGTCTGCTCTCAGAGAGGAACTCAAATTTAATTTCCTCACCCTTGACCCCCGTTGCCTGACTTCATCCCTCGCTCTTTCTGAAAACCATTTCCAAAACACATTCCTTCTGTCACCTTTACCGTTCTACAAAAGTGCCACTTCTAAACTTACGACTTCACTTTTTATCTTATTTGTGGTAAATGTCAAGGTTTCGGTGGCTGTTTGATGTGGCTGTTTGGAATTGATTTCCTTCAGAGCTACTGAAGGGCACAAGTAATAAAGTGAGATAGTGATTTAAGTCGATGATAATACCAAGATGTGAAACTCTTTACAACGTTCACACTGGAAATAACAAAAGTTGGAATCTTGGTGGAGAAACTTTCCATAAATAGGGCACAAACCAAAATAGTGAGGTTCATTTATTACATGAATACTGTATAGACTCTAATAAAAGCTGGTTAATATAACCTAACATCAACTTTTTGACTCACCCATGGATTGAAAACAACCCAATTTTTTTTCAGTGTATCAGTGCCATTATTTTGTCTCAAGACAAGTACAATTTTTGTAAGATTTGTAAAAACTACATCTAGTCCTGCATGGCTTTATTTAAACCACCTCTACAGATAAACTAAATGTTTAAATTGAATGAAAATGTGCCTGAATTAACAAGATTGCAAATTCAGACTAAAACTTAACAAATTACAAAAGTTAAATGATAACACTTTACAACAAGGTTGCATTCATTAAAGGAAAACACCACGTTTTTCAATATTTTATTATGATCGTACATCAACTTAGACGAATTAATACATCCCTATCTTTTTTCAATGCCTGCTCTTTATCTTTGTACAACGCGTCATGAATGTGTTAGCATTTAGTCTAGCCCTATTCATTCCTTAGGATCCAAACAGGGATGAATTTAGAAGCCACCAAACACTTCCATGTTTTCCTTATTTAAAGGATTAGTCTGTTTTCTTAAAAAAATCCAGATAATTTACTCACCACCATGTCATACAAAATGTTGATGTCTTTCTTTGTTCAGTCGAGAAGAAATTATGTTTTTTGAGAAAAACATTCCAGGATTTTTCTCATTTTAATGGACTTTAATGGACCCCAACACTTAACAGTTTAAATGCAGTTTAAAATTGCAGTTTTAAATGACTCTAAACAATCTCAAACAAGGGATAAAGGTCTTATCTAGCAAAACGATTGTCATTTTCGACAAAAAAAATAAAAAATATGCCCTTTTCTTCCTCCGGCTGTGAGACGAGCAAGTGCGATCTCACGTAACTGCGAAATGCCGTGGAAAGGTCACGTGTTACACATATGAAACGCACATTTGTGGACCATTTTAAACAATAAACTGACACAAAGACTTTAATTAATATAATTCAACATACAACAACGTCGGAACTGTCCTCTTTCTCCACACTTGTAAAAACTGGGGCGTAGTTTCGCATAAATCATCCGTGACCTATTGACGTGATGACGTTTTACGTGAGGTCGTGCTGGTGCGTCACAGGACCGGAGGAAGATGAGAAGTGTTGTTTAAAAGTGCATATTTTTTATTTTTCCAGCCAAAAATGACAATTGTTTTGCTAGATAAGAACCTTATGCCTCGTTTGAGATTGTTTATAGTCCTTTGAAACTGCAATTTTAAACTGCATTAAAACTGTTAAGTGTTGGGGTCCATTAAAATGAGAAAATCCTGGAATGTTTTCCTCAAAAAACACAATTTCTTCTCAACTGAACAAAGACATCAACATTTTGGATGACATGGTGGTCAGTAATTCGATTTTTTTGTTTTTTAAGAAAATGGACTAATCCTTTAAAGTAATTAAGAGTAAGTATGGTGGCACAAAATAAAATGTGGCAAATTTCTAACCGGGTAAAAATGAGAACTATATTGTATGGCGGAAGAGCACTTAGTTTGCAGCACTTTGACCTCGGATGCAGTAACATCATCACTCCTGATTTCGGAAGTTTGAGCACTCATGAGTGAATTGACTTTCAAAACCAAGTTGTTTTAACTTCATGCTGCATTTCTTTTACGATGTATAAATCTCTATAATATGTACTATAAAATATTTGATGTGTTGAAGAATATTGTACTTGCATTGATTAGAACAGCACTTGAGAGCGCTTGTTTATCAGACGTATCCAATAGTTCTCGTTACAAAAAAGGATTTTGTGTACCTGTAATGTTTTAGAAAAGTAATTGGAGAACAAAGTGTGCCTCAATAGTAGAAAATGTACAATGAATCAAATGAACCTTTTCCATTCTCGACAAGGCCCACTGCATCATGGGTACAGCTGTAATAGGCTGGGTGAAAATGACTATCCATCTAAACATCAGGCAGATGAGAGCGGTAGAGAAAGAGAACAGAGTGCGATAATAACAAGGAAAAAGTACGACCAAAACACTTCAGCACTCACTGTGATCTAAAGAGAGATGAATATCTATCTCTATATTCACTATTGTAGACTGGGAATGTAAGAAGTGTGTGCTCGTCTCTAAACTTTGACCTCTAAAATGTGAAAACCCAGCTAAATTATTTTTTTATTTACTGTTTCTGCATAAAATCATCCTAGATAATGTAAAGAATATTAACCTTGACATCTTTAAAGGAAAACACCACCGTTTTTCAATATTTTACTATGTTCTTACCACAACTTAGACAAATTAATACCTATCTTTATTCAATGCATACACTTAATCTTTGTATGTGTCATGAATGTGCCAGCATTTAGCCCAGCCCCACTCATTCCTCAGGATCCAAACAGGGATGAATTTAGAAGCCAAAACAATTTGAGGTCAAAGTGCTGCAAACTAAGTGCTCTTCCGCCATACAATATAGTTCTCATACTTACTCATGTAACAGTCCTTAAACAGAGAAAACATGGAAGTGTCTGGTGGCCTCCAAACTCATCCCTGCCTGGATCCCAAGGAATGAATTAGGCTAGGCTAAATGCTAACACATTTACAACACGCTGCACAAAGATTAAGTACACGCATTCAATAAAGATAGGTATGTATTAATCCGTCTAAGTTGAGGTAAGAACATAGTAAAATATTTAAAAACTGTGGTGTTTTCCTTTAATATTCCTTTAAGATTGAGTAAGGCCATGACAAACATAGAGTAAAATCAATGAGTGAAATCAAACATTGATGCTAATCTCATCATTAGATTATGAGGCTGAGCAGATTTATGCATCTACATGCTGTACATGGTAATTATTCGTGGGTTATTTTATAGCATGAGAGCAAAGACGGAAGTGACCAGAGGGACAGAGAAAAGGGCAGGACAGCCGAAGATAAGGGACTCTTTGTTATTACCAAAAGCAATTAGAAATAACGTCTGGTTTCAGAGTCCTCTGTGCTTTCTTTTAAGGGTTCTTGAATACAGAAAGACAAGCATCAGCTTTGTGACCAGATGACTTCCGTCCATGTCATTTGCAATCAGCCTGCAAAAATGACCCGACATCAGAAGGGAAATAATGCCACGAGGGTGACAATTCAGAGGGAGTATTCATGTTCTGCAGGGTCAGCAAGATTTCATGAAGGGTTTGTAGTTTGCATCAATCCCCTGATTGTTTCTGAAGTTCAATGAAAAGGCCTTAAAACCAGCTGAAGGAAAACAAGAGGAACCAAAGACTGGAGTCACGCACATGTTGTCTCATCTTTCTGTTGTTTTCCTCAAAAGTGATTATTTGGGTGTCTATACAATATAGGACCTGTGGCATTGTTACCCTTAAAAATACTTGTGCAGTAATACACTTACTATGCTAGTCAATAGAAGATATCAAAAGCAGAAATGTGAAGGTCTTATCTTTTGAAGAGGCTTTTTAGCACCATTTTTATTGGGTAATGTAGTTGTTAACAAATGGGACCGTATTGTAATGTTACCGACACATTAGGGGCGTTTCACATTTTGCACCAAAAGGTTTCCTTCGTCTTTCCGACGTGGCATTATAAAAACTTGAAGTACTTTCAACAGGCTGTGTCTCCATACGCCAAAAAAAAAATATTATTTGGCCAGAAATATGTTTTACAGGTATATGCGAAATACATTTTGTAGAAAGTAAAGCTTCATTAAATATTTTTGAATATGAAAATATATGACGAGTTTGCTTCCAAAACGCAATAAATGCCATTAAAAAAAATAATTTGTTACCACCAAAATTATTATTCTTTGTATCAGTTAAATAAAAAGTAATAAGTAATAAAAAAAAAAACAGACGGACGTCAGTTGTTATATATAAATAAAGATTAATTGTTTGGTTGAAATTATTAATTTCGACCAAACAATTATTCTTTATTCATATATAAATCAAACGTACGCCCTTGAATTAAAGTATAAAATGTATAAGTATGTATACAAGTATGTTTTTGCAATTAAAAATATATTTAATTTGAACCTTTTTAAACCAGTTATATTTACAGGTTTGTAACATACAAAGTTTTTCTTCCAATGCAACGTGAATATAAATGCTTTAAAATTTAAAACATATTTCAAAATATATGAAAAATGGCCAGAAAATACATTGGTGAAAAATTTATTTTTGTAAACTTAATTTAAATTATATATTTTTTGTATATTTTGAAACATTTAAAATTATGTTTGATTTTTTTTTTGACGTACGGGTCTATACACTGAAAAAAATGATTCATTGAATTTAATCAATTTTTTAAGGTAAGTGGTTGCAATAAATTTATTTAAGCTACATTTAAACAAAAAATATTAGTTTTTTGTTTAACTAAATGTAGCTTAAATAAATTGATTGCAACCACTTACCTTAAAAAAAATAATTAAATTCAATGAATCATTTTTTTCAGTGTACATTCAAATAAAAAGGTTAACAATATAAAAATATTTGGAGAGATATTTATCAAAAAATGAGCTTATGAAAATTTACAATAGTTACAAAATACTGTCCGTTTAAATAAAGGGCAAATATCTAAACCTAAATCATGCTTTACTACACTATACATCCACAGATACAGAGTTGAACCGATCATCTATAATAAAGTATCCCGTACATTCACACAACAGCATGAGTAAAACTCATAGCTCCTCCCCAGAGGTGTGGGTATTATACTGTCTGACCCATAAAGATGAATGATTTATCCAAACCCATCACTCACTATCTCTCTAACCTCCAGCATTACCAACAGCAACAGGCCTTATTAATATCTCCTAATGTTAACAGCAGACACCTTGATTTACGCTGCACATTTCCTGCCAACTAAAAGCAATGAAGAGCACGATGCATTTCTCACAGCACTCATCCTTTGAAACACCTGCACGAGATATACGGCCACACCGGATACACCCACAGTACACCCCACTCATTGACTTATATGACAGATATTGACAGATTCCAAATCGTCCGTATGGAAAGCGGATGGGGTCGGATGAAATATAGGCCGTGGGGGGAGTCGTGATGATGAGGGAGGAGGGAAATAAATTATTGGGTGATTTTATATATCTTTTAACTGTCTCCACTCTGTCATTGATCGCAGCACACTGATCATGGATGTACATTTTATTATGAGTTCTTGCAGCATCGACTAGACTGAGTAATGGAGAGATATCAAATTGATGTCCAGAAGAAACAGCACAGAGCTCAACCAAATGTCAACACGGAAAATGCAAAAAAACAAAAAAAAAACAAGCCGGGCTTATTCATCACCGTCTCTGACATGGCACGATGTTACGGATGTCTCCCATCAACAGGCTGGAAAAACACACATACACGCGCAGATCTGCAGAGAGTTATCCGTACCTCTCCCCTGAGTGTTTTTATGGGCATTAGTCAGCCGTGACAGCTCATTCTGTCTATGTCAGCCTGTGTCGTGTGTCTACCTGAGCAGACTGAATGACTAGTCTAGTACGGTGACTGTCACAGCCGGGTAGATAGAAAAATAGAAGATTGTGTGAAATAGTACAACCTTCAGCAATCTAGCAAGTGCATTCCTCTAAAATCAGACTGGATGAGTCAAAATAAAGCATTAAAGCATGTGACAGTGCATTACTTTGGTAGGCTCTGGCTTGTAATCATAGGGCTTTTTTGTGCTAAACATCAAAACGTGTAGCACCTGAGTAGAAGTTGCACAAAAATAAACACATACAGTACAGTGCAAAAAATCTTAGGTCACTATGCCATAATCAGATTTGTTGTTTTTGCAATGTTATAGTAATCATATATAATTGTTTCTCAGTCTCTTTAATCCAGAAAATACAGGAAATGTGTATAAAAACTATAAAAATTTTAACTGATTTTAGGGTAAAGTTTTTAGGGTAAACTCCCCTACCACTTGAGCAATAGCAGGAAACTGCAGGATCTCTTAAAGCTAAATAAAATTAAATCCTAATTTCTCATTTTAAAGAAATTTGTCTTTTTACTTCATTCTGCTCAAAAGAGATATTTTGTAAATGTCCTAACATAAATGTGTAAAAAAATTAATTTATCATTAGTAATATATTTTTGCACCCTCAGATTCCCAAATAGTTGTATATTGTCCTATCCTAACAAACCATGTACAATTGGAAAGCGTATTTATTCCAAAAAAAATTAAAAATTACCCCCATGACTAGTTTTGTGGTCCAGGGATACATATTAAGAGCCAGGTGCATGTACACGTTTAAAAAGGATGATCAGGGTCTGTTATTATTTTGTGTTTAAATTCATATAGTAATGGCTTTCTGAAGTTGTAAAAGATATTTATGTTTTTTTAATAATTTACACCAAACATCCAGTTTAAAGGTTTAAACAGCACTACTGTATTAATGTACAGTGATGGCATCTTGAGCGTCAGTGAATTTTCTCTCAAATGCGCTCAGTGTGTAAAAATGAATCTCAACATCATCCGGTCACTGTTGGAAAGAAGTCAAATATGCAAATTCAAACAAGACACTAATGGTCAACTATCATAAAACACAAAAACAGGCATTGTTTATCCAGGTGACATTGTACAGTATTAAGAATAATTGATTAACATAAACTAACAATAAACATTACTACTACAGCATTTATTAATCATCATGTTAATTACTAATACATTTTTAAAATTTGAAGTTGTAACTGTGAACATTAAAGCGGACATTTGACTTTTTCCATGTTTAAGTGCTATAATTGGGTCCCCAGTGCTTTTATCAACCTAGACAATGTGAATAATATCAACCCAGTAACTTAGTTTTGGTAAACCATTTTCCACAAGCATGTGAAAAAATAGGTCATTGAAATTTGTGATGTCAGAAGGGGATAATAACCCCACTCTGCACTATCCAACCACGGCACTGCCATTTAGTGCAGAGATCAGCTTATTTGCATGTTAAAGGACACACCCAAAACGGCACATTTTTGCACACACATACAAAGTGGCAATTTTAACATCATATAATAAATCATCTATAGGTTTTTTGAGCAAAAAATTTAACATACGTACTCTGGGGACACCAAAGACTTATTTGACATCTCAAAGAAGTCTTGTGAAATGACCCCTTTAATGCACAATGAATTAACATGAACTGTACTGGCATCAACTGACATTACTAATGTTAATAAATGTTGATAATGCTCCATATTTCTTCATGTTAGCTAATGCATACGACAAATACAACCTTATTGTAAAATGTTACCAACATTTGTTTTTTAAAATAGCAAATTTAGGAAGTACTATATATATATATATATATATATAATTTTACACTATAAAAAATGCTGGACTATTTTCCACCCTCGTTGGGTAAAAAGGCCTAAATAAGTTGGTGGGTTAAATTAACCCAGTAAAATGTTTACATTTGACCCAACAATTAAGTTACAATTCAATGGGCTGGGTTTGTCCTTCTGTGACCCAATGCTGGGTTGAAAATAACTCAAGTGTATATATAGTGTATATAGTAAAGAACATATCAACACTCTAAAAAAATTCTATAGAAATTACAATGTTATTGCAGCTGGGTTGCCAGTAACCTACAGTAGATTTAAATTAGTTACCCAATGGCAAAAGTTTGTTCAAAGTTAAATACATTTCAAATATTAACAAGTCTTTATCTTTACAGAATAAAACCATACAATAACAGCCTCATGCAAAGCATTCCGGGAACCAGAAATCATCATCAACCTTTTTCTGTTTTTTGCTTCAGATTTTGTTTCCCAGAATGTTTTGCTTGATGCTGTTTTTTTAGTTTTACTCTGTAAAGACAAAGACTTGTAAATGTTTAATGTTCATTTAACTTTGACAAAATGTTGCCAGTAAATAACATAAATTTAAATCTACGGTAAGTTACCGGCAACCCAGCTGCAATTTCAAAAGATTGTTTTTACAGTGAATATTATAAACATTTACTGTTTTACTGTAGCATCTTTTCTGTAATACACAGGCATTTTACACTGTAAAAAAGTTGCTTCAACTTAAAAAAGTAAGTTGCCTGGTTGCCTTAAAATTTTGAATCAATTCAACCTAAAATATTAGTTGACAACATTTTTACACAAAATAGAAGTTAACAGATATTTTTAAGTTGAATTAACTGAATAAATTTTAAGGCAACCAGGTATCATCTAAAGTTGAACCAACAAATCTACTGTTTTTAACAGTGGAGACTACACTGTTAACCCACATATTGTCTTTAGGATGTGTTCCTTGGCCTTATTTCAGCAACTTTTCTTTTTCTTTTTTTTTACTTACCACATATAAGCATTATTTACTTAAAAAAACAAAACATACATTTTACTTACATACTATTGTAGCATAGTTTGTGCTGAATACAGTGTTATGTGATATTAGCCATTAATATGTTTTAAAGCAACTGAAAAAAGACCAAATGTAAGAACATGTCAGAACCTCTGCCAGTGTCCCAAAATGGTTGGACCCCAGAGGGTTAAACAATGACACAAACACCACTTAATATTTTTAGATGTGGACATATACTTGAAAAAACCTTAGTTCATTTAACTGTACAAAGTTCATACTAAAACATTCAAGTGAAACGAACTTAAAATGAAGAGTTTCGTTGCAAAACGAGATAACCACCATTTTTTAATTGTTCAGAAGTCTCGTTTTTTGGTTGTGCATTCCAATTAATTTCAATTCAACTGCAGTAGGTTTGTTTTGATTTAAACCTTCATAACTTAAAAAATACAGCTAAGTAGCACCATAAAACAAAATAATAACATGATAACATAATAATAAACATGTTTTGACAAAAATGTAAAAAAATGGATTTATCTCGTTTTGCAACGAAACTCTTCAAATGGTCAATACATGATGTAAGGAATACCCATAAATCATATTTATGTATAATCCCTTATGCCTAAATATTTTGATAAAATATGATAAAATGAGGTCTAAGCTCTTATATTATTAATGTTGCTTTGTTGAAAATTATAATTGTGTGAAGTCACCGTTCAGGTGATCAGTGTTTACTTGCATAAACCCTGTTCAGCACATTTTATTGTAGTTCTCTTCATAGACAAGGCACTTATAGTCAGTCATGAATTTTGTGTAATAATACAATTATAACCCTTAAAGTAAAATAAATGAATATAAAATATAAAATCTTTGAACTCAGTTACTGGAGATGTTGGACAGATTCATTCATATTACAAATTATTTCAAGTTAAACTTAATTTTTAAGTTTTAGTTCACATTACATAAATGTTTTGCAACAACTTTCCTCCATTTTTTTTTTTTAAGTAAATTCATCTTTTCCAGGTTTACAGTTTATTATTTGCTAATATCAATGAGACCTGGTGAGGGCCCCTATATGATAATTTAACGGATACTTGAGTTAAAATGATTGATAGTCTTCTTGAATATTCAAGTGTTTTATTTTCCATTCATCTTTAAAATACAATGAAGATTAATGATATGCACTGAGGGATGAACGAATGTGTTTTTATGAGTTACAGCAAGATGATTCCTGTACAATCCGTCTGTCAATACCTATACGAGTCTGTAACAGATCATGGCTTAAAAAGGAAGTTTAAAAATGCCCAGAATAACCTATATGAGCAGCTTCTGTATATCCCAACAAACATACAAACAAACAAACAAAAAAAAAACATAACCTCCATAAGTTAGTTAAATGTGTGACCAAAGAATCAATCACAGAGGAATTACACAGGAATCAGTGTTACAAAAACAATCCAACGTTTCTTTTTTCCACAAACGATGTAAAAGACGTGATTATGTGTCGTGTACAGAGGGTGGCCCTAAATTAACCATTGACCTTTAATTATCCTTTATTAAAACCGGCAAAAAATACAAACAAAAACATTGAAATAGCTACATGTAGAGAAAGAGCGATTCACATTAGATTCACGTGTTCAAGTCCATCTAAAGCAAACGAGTTGTAGATTAAAATGCTGTACATTTTCTTGCTCACCCAATAGAGATATGTCACAGTCTCCTGCATGTCCTGTTTTCTCCGCAGAGGGCTCGAGCACACTCCTAGTGTTGGGTTGAAGCTCGCTGTTTGAGGAAACAGTTTATAATTGCACGCTCTCCTCCAAATCAAAATCGTCTTTTTCCTCTTCCCACCTTCACAATATGTGAAACTTAAAGAGTACAAAAGATCAAAGAGATGAAGTGTTACTGCAAACATATGAGACATTGCTCATTTAAACCTGTACCATTGCAAAACAAAAACGAATAAGAAGAATAATATTGACAGCTTTTCTACTAGCATTCTGTAACAAAAGACTATACACAGGTTGCGATACAATCCTCCGGTGCGTAACAAGCTTGAAAACTCGATGTTTGTCGGGTCAGGGAGACACGACTCCCTAAAGTCCAATTGGTTTACTCCAGCTGGCCCTTCCGATTCCTTTACATTTCGGCGTGTTACGTGAACTGCTTGTGCACACCAAACCTTATATTTCACAACATGAAGACACTTTTTGTGTGACACGTAACCCACAAACTATTTAAGGTTTTCAAGCATAGCGTGTATATGTGTGTGTGCTCCATGCAAAGTCTTCACAAGAAGAATAAAGATGAAATGTAACTTCTCTAGCTAAAGACAGATTTGATCCGTTCATAACGTGAGGTTGCCGGATGCAGAACTTCATTAGCTTACGTAACAAATTCAAATCCTGTCTCTTAAATAAAACGTGAAATATCTAAAATTAATCTTACGTTATTTGTGAGCAGCCTTATGAGCAAAAACGTCTAGTTGGTGAGTGAGCATTTCAACCCGTACACAAACCCAGCGACCATCCCAAAATCCTAAAACACTGCAACTTTTAAAAGTCTTGTGGTCCTCATTCTTAACTTCATTGATAAAGTTTACCATGCGAGAGGCACATCTGTGCTTGGTGTAAAGCTGGCATTAAAAATGGGAGACGTCCATAGGAGAGGCACTCTCAACATAGGAAAAACTGGAAAAATGTTTAAACGGGGAACGAAGTTGGAAGTGGTGAATATAGCGAACATTTTGGAACAAGTCAATATAGGTGAGAGGCACTAGAAAAAGAACAAAGTGTTGCCCGAGCTAAAGCAGGTGGAGATGGCATGGGTCGTTCGAGACGGACGGCACTGGTGAGGTCTATTCATGGTTTTATTGGCATAGAGGGATATGGAGTTGAAATAGAGGGCACTCTGTCACCAAAATAATCCCCGCGCATGGGGTCTCTCTCTGATACACCAAACCTCTGTTTGCCCACAGCAGCACAAGAGAGGTCACGCTGGTAAAAGACGGCCCACAAAGGCTCGGATGGTTCACACGCAGGTGCCCTGGTGAGCGGGAGGCAGAGCTTTGCGGTTCTTCAGGCCTTGGCTCTTCTCTTTGAAGTCCATGGGCTTCTGCTGGGACGTGTCGATAAGAGCGCTGGCGATGGCTATACCTGCAGACCACACACAACAAAGCAAGCCAAGGGTCAGAGAGGACTAAAATTCAACTTGGTGCCATTCAAAAAAGCTATTCATTTCCATGACAAAGCAAAAAAAGGATACAATGGTATCTTTAAGCTCTCTTTTAAAAGAACGGCTACCGGCTCATTCGACTTTCATTTTTTTAAGATGGATTCCTCTGGGCCCATTCATGTAGACAGAAAAAACTAAAGTTTGAAAAGCTTTGCTTTCTTTAGTGGCTCTACCTATCTGTCAACAGAACTATGTCCTAATGTATCTGTATATACATTGCATTGATTTACATACAGTGAGGAAAATAAGTATTTGAACACCCTGCTATTTTGCAAGATCTCCCACTTAGAAATCATGGAGGGGTCTGAAATTGTCATCGTAGGTGCATGTTCACTATGAGAGACATAATATAAAAAAATAAATCCAGAAATCACAATGCATGATTTTTTTAAACTATTTATTTGTATGATACAGCTGCAAATAAGTATTTGAACATCTGTCTATCAGCTAGAATTCTGACCCTCAAAGACCTGTTAGTCTAGCTTTAAAATGTCCACCTCCACTCCATTTATTATCCTAAATTAGGGTAATGTTTGAGGTCTTTAGCTGCATAAAGACACCTGTCCACCCCATATAATCAGTAAGAATCCAACTACTAACATGGCTACTATATATCTACAAATTAACCATACACGTTCTGTCAAAATCTTCATCTTTTGTTACTGAAAAAGACATTTTGTACTCACACTACATCTCTTTTTAAGTCAGTGTATGTGTAAACTGTAAAGAAAAGCAGCTCCCGGCATAACCTATTCTAATGAACGAGCTTCATGCCAAGATTCTGTCACGGACCTCTGTGACCAAAATCATGGCCGCAACCCCAAAGCCATTTTTCAAAGCAGCAACTCACAAATCATCCTAAAAACACAACGGTGGCTTCTGCGCTAGCCTGGCACTGCTCCCGCTCTTCTATTGAAGCAATACAATTATCCGAGAGGGAACAATTCATTACTTCAAACAGGCCAGCCAAAAGGAATTGAATTCGGCATCGGTGTGTATAGTCACAGTTTCGAGCATTCAGGCGAAGAGCATTTACATGCAGGAACAACCTGAGCTTCAGACCCTCATCGATTTATTACCCATCACACCTAGGCTGAAGAGGGAGGGATGTGACAACTACACATCTGTCAACAGGACAGAGTCTTTGACGGGGTTACGCCTACAATCTTTGTGCTTTTAAAGTCTCGTTTACATAAACTTAAACTACACATCGTTCAGGTTAAAGGGTTTTGGATGTGAGCCAGGAACTGCATTATGGGGCATCTATCTAAGTGTTTTTCAATTGATTCTGTTTAAGAAAGCGAACACTCTAGTCTCTAAATACTACTGGGTTATTTTTAACCCAATGCTGGGTAAATATTGGACAGCAGAACACATGTTGGGTTAAACAAACTTATGCTGGGTTGTTTCTAGGGGTGTGCAGCGGAGTCAGTATTTGTATCTGTATTTGTATCTGTAACAATCTCAAAATTATTTGTATCTGTATTTGTATTCGGATGGAACCGGAAGTGGGCGGGTCTTAAACTGGAAGTTTGTCGTATTACATGAAAATGTCATTTTAAATGAAATGTTGCTTTTATTATAATTATAACTTAAATAACTGTAAATATTTATTAAAAATAATTATACACAATTTAAGTCCAGCCCTACCTTTTTGTCATTTCAGTAGCCTTTTCTATTTATATATTTATAGTAGAAAATGTAGTAAATATCCTTATGGAACATGATCTTTACATAAAAGAAAAATCAATAACTTTAGCCTTTTTCTTCAAACATACCCGTGCGACTTACGGTTTTGTGGTCCAGGGTCACATATAAGGTCAGTGCATACAGTTATTTGATCACACATGCATACACTGAACAAACGTTTTGTGATTTTGTTAGCAGGTGCGAAACAAGAAAGACCACCGGCACCGTGGGGATCTCGTAGGATCTGTGAATATAATCAATATGATTAGACACGGCGGTCTGCTTGCTCATGACTTCATTATAGTGTGTCAGTCGTGTGGGAAAAAAAATAAAAAAATAACATAATTTTTAGGATCACACACGTATCACACCAGGTAGTGGAAGAGACACAGGCACAGCAAGGTGACAGCTGACAAAAGCAAGCTGCTCCAACATCAGTCAATGCTGATTGGTCGGCTATGTGAAGGTGATGTACTGTTTTATCCTGGAAGTCAAACACCTACACAACAATCCTGCTGCATAACTTCTAAAAGAGTTTTCAAAGTGTGATGACAAAGAGACGTCTGTGTATGAAGCTCTTGCGTACTCTCTAAAAAGAAGTCTTTTCATTTCTCTCTGATGTACCTCCCTCCAAAAGTGTTCATGAAAAACTTCAACAATGCACCATGTAGGCACTCTGAAGTTTTCAGAAGCATGCAATTACATCAAAGCTCCCTTGTCGACAGATATCACTAAAAATACTGCTTTTTGCATATCGGTTATGCTGTTGTTGTGGTTGTTATGTACTGATGTTTGTTACTTCTTTTGTGCTCGTCACATAGAAAGAGAGCCATTAGAGAAGCTTTAGTTGAAACAAAAGTTCAGTCAAGGTTCTGGGTTGAGCCAATGGTGTCCCATAATGCAGCGAGATGACTGACAGGCCTGCTGTGAGATGGTGGGGCTAAAAGGTTTTTTCTTAGCCCAATATTATCACTTTGTAGCTCTTAAAAGTCTTTGATAATGGACCTCGAACTGACAACGCTTTTAAAGTGCTGCAGACTAAATATATGCGTGCGTGATCCATGCTTCTGTTGCACTGGGAAAAGATGTCGTCTGTGAAATGTGAATGACAAAAACATCCCAGACAGAAACTGGACACCATCATTATTGTATTGATCATCTCTCTTTTTTTTTACGTTTGTAAGGGTGTGTTTTATTCTGTTGGGAACAAGATAACCGTCAAGGACAAGGACACTTTGAGGTACAAATACAAAGTGCACTTGTGAGTCTACTGATTTGTTTTAGTCCAGAATAGAAGACATTCAGACTTGGGGGTTATAGTGGTGTAAAATGATATAACCGGCAGTTAAGGATTGACATACATCAGACCACCTCCAAATCTGAAGTTTGACTTCCTGTCTGAAATTAATTCCCACATGTAGCACAAACCATACTGCAAAATACTATGCAAGCAGCATGCATGTTAATTCCTTATTCCTTCTACATAATATTGCTAATTTCCTCAAAACCAATGTTTGAAATCGTTTCGTTTTCCTACATCACAAACCTGTAAACCGCTGTATCACCTTAACACAGCTCAACGTGTGGATCAGTAGTTTGAGCTTTAGATATTTATGAATGCCACGTAGACTTACGGTACATTCACACGGACGTAATCGTCGATGCTTCCCATTCACTTTTAATGTGTGATGTCATGAGTTGCCGAACTGAATTGTGGATCCGTCAGGTTGTTCGCGGCAGAAGTTGAAGATTTCTCAACTTTTTAAGCGGCAATGCGTGCATCAGCCAATCAGATCGCCTTATGCAAATAACCTAGGCAGAGCCAGCCAATAATGTTTATAGAAGATCGGAGCATGTGTTGTGGGCACTATGATTGGCCGTTGGCCACGCTTCAGACAAGCCTTCCGTCAAGCGTTAACGCTTTTGCCCCGTGTGAATGTACCGTTAACGTTGAAATGAAATTCTTTAAAGCAAGCATTCACTTCTCACATGTGCAGTGTAAATGCACATGTAAAAAGATCATCAGTGACTAAAAAATATATGCAGCAAACGTGCAACTAGCGTATGCATTATGTTACTATCAGCTACGTCTCTGGAACTGCTGAATGTGGCATCTATGTACTTATATATCTATGGTCTGAGCTGGTGCGAATGAGTGGAGGGGGAGGACTAATTTTCCTGTTTATAGATCCGTGTGTACTAAATAAGAATGTAAAGTGACATTCAAACTATTTTATAGCATGAACTGTTGGGTTTGTTCATATTTTACCAAGCCACTGATTAAAGAGCACCTATTATTCGATTCACAATTTTAAATTTCTTTTGGTGTGTAAGTGTGTGTTAGTACCAGGTGTGCGGTTTTTCGGTTTATCCATCCAAATCTGTCCGTTTTATACTCCTTCCACTTCGGTTACTGTGTGTGCGCCCGCATGATCTGTGCGCTGGGATATATAACTTAAACGCCTTACAGCGAGTTGATATCCAGTCACTATGCGCCAGCTGCTTTAACTGCTGGTGGCAGATTTCATTTGCGCACACACACAACATGGTAAACAGAGAAGTCCGACAACAAAAAGAGGCAGCACCACTGTCTTTTAAATCTGTGGTGTGGATTAATTATTTGCCAGAGTAGATTACATACAACATTAATGTAAAGACGCAAATTCGCATGGGGCAATGCGAATGACGCAAATTGGGCTTTGTTATTGCCGCAAACACGCGTTATTTGCTTCAAACACGTCTTCCGCGCAAGAAAAATCGAGAAAAGAATTCGTATGATGCTAAGGAAAATCTCACCAGTAATCTTGACGCTTTTTTGGTTTCTAGCACAGAATAATGTTGGACTTAATAGAAGTGCAGTAAGGTATAGCCTTGATTTACAATGTAAAGTTTAATTAACTAAGTACAGGTATTAAAAAATGGCCAATTTTTGTTTACATGTGTTTATTTTCAAAATGTAAGAATTCACGTGTTCCTCAGTTTGACTATCATTTTTATATCTCTTTATTTAATTATATCTTATATTATTTTATCAATCCACTAGAAATGTGTAAGATGATTTTTTCATTTACATAAATTAAAGAGAATTGCAATTAAAACCAGTATCTCACTGTTCCTGTTACCCAAGCATAGAATAATTTAAAAACAAGCCATCAGAACCGAACCGAAAACCGTGGACAAGAACCGAAAATTTTATTGAACCATGGACTAACTGTGTTGTTGCATCCCTACTACTGACTATTCAAATCATGACTTAAACGCAAGTTTTGTGCAGTGTAGAGTAATGTTGTTTGTTGATCACAGACCCTTACTTTACCAATCTTTTTACGTTATGCTAAAGTCGTGCTAGTTATTCGGCTCGTATTGATAAGGTAGTAAAGACGATAATAACTCCTTTCAGTATTGCATTGAGAGCTGATCTTCCAAACATGGTAAGGAGAGCCACATTTCCGGCAGATGAAAGAGGTGTTCAGGTTAATCACAACGTAATGATTAGCTGGCAAATTGGAGGAATCTGCGCCTTTCAGAACGATGAGCTTTGCATTGGCATAGCGGAGAAACAAATATGTACAGTATGTTAAAATTAATGTGTTTTTAACCATAAACCACGCAAACACTATTGCACCACATACACAAAATAACGTTGTTTTAAGCAACTTAACAGGTGCTCTTTAAAAAAACTAGCATTTTTATAGTGTTGTTTTTCACCTTATATAATTTTAACATTGAAAAAAATGACATGGTTCCCAGTTTTTATTTTAGGGGAATTATTTTGCGTAGTATTTTGCAATCTGGGTTGTATTTCGTGTGGTAATTGATTTTAGACGGTAAGATTTGGCACAAACTGGAATTGCTCAGTATGGCATCTATGTACATATATATATCTATGGTCTTGACTTTGAGAAATTGTCTATATTTGCCAATGTCCATATTTAAAACAATCCAACATTTTTAAAATGTATTTTTACACTTATCCTGTAAATTAAAGCATAAATAATGTGCCAAAGAACAAGCATAAACATTGCACAACAAAATGTTTCAAACAAACTTTAACATGATGCAGATCAAGTGTTGTGGCACTTGTTGCTGTTTTTAGTCGATTTCGTTCTCGATTATGACAGTATGGCTGTTGACAAACAAGTCGGTGGATAACAGGTGTCAAGCTTTTAGCACCATCTCACATTTATGTCACTCAAAGGGAGAAGAGATTACTCACACAGCAGACATCATAAATACTTAGAAACAGGCTGATTAAATGAAGACATATGAGACAGACATCCTCCATATGATGAAGAGGAAGTATAAGAATGAATCATATAGAACTCACAGAAGTGTAACGTCAGTCAGATTAGCGCTTACTAGATCGAAATAAAGACTTTCCAGTTCACTGTAGTGACTGGGAGGCTACTGACCTGACTGTCCAGGGGGCGGTACACCAGACGGCCCTCGCGGGAGGCACAGTAGCACCGTGAGCACTGCCGCTTTACCTCCCGAACACGGTTCCACTGCAACAGGCTTGGGCGGTCCCTGCGGAGAGATCAAACGAAAGGAAATGTGTCATTTTCTCAACACGTCACCATCAGTCACAAATGTCACGGTCGTTGGTGTGGGCTGACATGGTAGGACGTCTCTTACAAGTCAACAGAAAAGGACAATTCACATCGTAATAATCTCGGTAACAAATCGGCTCCCTGAGCTCTTGTACAAAGGCGCTTTTCAAAGTTCACATCGTCTGTGCGCAAGCGGAGAAAATCTGTGACATTTGAGGTTGTTGACTACCGCCTGGTCTCCCTCCCTGTAAACACCATCTTAGTTAGATTTCTGTATCTTACATGGCATAAGAAGCAGAAAAGTGTTGAAATGAGTAGGAAGAAGCCACGGGCAATCACAGTGATCTTAAAATGTCATCTTTTATCTCTCATTTCAGATCATTCAGCTACAACACCCTCTGATCAGAGCACCAGTCCACTTGAATACATATACAAGGATCGGTCTATTGTTTTATGTCTTTAAAGGCAGCCGTAAGTGTGCCCGCCATTGAAAATGCGTGTGTGGTATTGTCGTTTTAAGCTTCCCTGAGCTCATTAAGACACACTCAACTCTGGCCCTCCACACACTGACTCAGCTATAGTGGATTTATTCATCATTTAAAGAGAGTGCCTCTTCAAGAGCATTTCCAATGCACTGCTGCACGATCACAGGCATTGGCAGCCAACGGCTCATCTGCAAAATGAAGCCTTAATATCTTACCTCAGTGCCAAAATGCTTTTAAAAAAATAAAAATGCACAAGTAAAGGGTAGAGATGCCAACTTACGATCCGTGCCAAGAGCTGCCCTCTGCGGAGCTTTAATTCGCGGCAGACCAACAAAGCTACCCTATGGAAAAGTTTTAATCTTTAATACAAACCTAGCTATTTCACAACGTCAATATAATTACAACAATTACTGAAGCGCAGAGCAGACCGAATGAGCTACCGACTGATAAGCCGATCGTTAAAATTAAGACAACATGTTTTAGTAGTGACTGTGTTATTTTGTGTTATATATATCACAAAGATCTCTCCGTGTCCATTTTCTATTAATACTAAGTTTACTATATTTTTTACTTTAGTCTACCAATTTGCTATTAGTTATGTCTGTGGCACAAATTTAGCAGGATGAGTAAAGTCCAATTTATTTTCATGCCGTAGGTTATCTGCCTCTGCGTAGCCTGACGGGCACCTCTGCAAATTTTTAACAGCGGGTCAGTTCTACGCAGACTGCAAGCACTGTGATTGGTCCACCAGAACCCCTCCCGTCAGGTAAAAAACCTGCCTGTGTTTACGTGAAAGTACCCGTCAAATCAACTCGTAATGTGCAAATCTTTTGCCAACCTCACAGTTCCTCCTCACGTGTTGGTGCACGCGCGCGCGTGTGTGTGTGTTGCGGACCATTTAGCGCGACAAGCAAAAGAGAAAAGCCGCTAATAGAGCCAGCTTCATTTAAGTCTACTGCAGCAGCGATGCTCATGAAAACGTGGACAAAAAAAGTTTAAAAGAAAACTGTAAAATTCACGAGTGCCGTATGCTGCAAGGCAATACATCTAATATGACGAGTCGCTTGCTCCGTCATCAACAGGGTGTTGTTGATAGCACGCAATCGCAGGTGAGACTGAAACAGCACACACTGCCTTCTGTTTTTAAATGTTAACAAACATTTCTTGCGAAAAACTTAAAGATAGTGGCATAGATTATAAAAAGTAACCCTGTGTTCTAAGCTCTTTTATGTTCATTTTGAAGTGCACTGTATGTTAGTACATGTAGTATAATAACTCAAGTGCTCTTAACTCTTTCACCGCCAGCATTTTTCATGATTTTCACAAAAGTTTAATGCCTTCCAGAACATGCTCCTTTTTAAATATATAAACATACAATATATGAAATAAAAGAACAGACCCTCTGCTTTCAAACAAAAAAATCTGTTTCATCCTACCTTCATGTGTTTTGTTTTTATCACCTCTCAAATATGTGTAGGTAAAAGCTGAGATAATTCCATTTTTGTGAAGGACTTTTGATAGAGATCTTTAAAACATACACGGACATACAGCTGTTTGGCCTAAGGCAATACTTCCGGTTTTTATAAGTTGCGGAACTTATAAAAAAAGCCACCTGGTGGATAATAGCGGTTTTGCAGATTGACGAGATAACTCGTCAATGGCGGGGAAAGAGTTAAGTGAAATTGTTTATTTTGGCAGAGGTTAAAAACTGCTTAGGTTTTTATTTTTGTAAAGAAGCCTGTTGTGACCAAAGTGTTAGGTGTTTGTAACACACACACAAAAAATTTCTTTAAATTTGACAGTAGCCTTTTTGTCCCCATAAACATACACACACTGAAACGTACCGAAACCGTGACCCTAGAACCGTGGTACGCACCGAACCGTTACATCCCTAGTGGATACTGCCTACCAGTGGTCTGCATGTGTGTTTGCACGTCGACGCAAAAGTATAAATAAAAACCTACACGTAACCTACACCGTCGCGGCTACGCCGTAGGACCTACACACAACCATAATGAGCCCTTTAGGTGCCAAAGTTAACCCAATGGGGTCTGAGGGGGTTTTTGGGCCCTGGAGAAGGTAATAAAACTTTATAAATGGAAAAAGTCTCATTAAACAGTATTCAGCACAAACTTTATATGTGAGCAGCATGTACACGTTTGTATATAGAATAATGTTTATGCGTGATTATTGAAAAATTAAAAAAATATAAGTCACTGAAATAAGATAAAACCCATACTAAATATGTTTTGGCAAGATGTTTCTGAACTGGAACTTGTTGTTTAGAGTTTTTTTCAAAATGATGTAAAAATGTTCCTGCCTACTCATTTACATAAAACAATCTATTGATTAAGTTTATGTTAGACCTAAAAGGGGAGAAGAGACTGCAAAAGAAAATGTATATTTTTTTGCTCCGCTCCTATAATCGTCACCAATCTTTGAAACAATCGATTCAGTTACAAAACTGTATAAAACGAAAATATTCCTGAGCCTGTTGTTCTCTCTCACTTCACAAGATAACTCATGGAGCGTGATACACAGGCATGGAGGGGCTTGTGAAAGGTCAAATTAAGCCTGTGCTGACAGTGATGTCCAT
This sequence comes from Misgurnus anguillicaudatus, assembly GCF_027580225.2. NCBI lineage: Eukaryota > Metazoa > Chordata > Actinopteri > Cypriniformes > Cobitidae > Misgurnus > Misgurnus anguillicaudatus. The sequence continues at coordinate 24,358,381 of NC_073340.2, forward strand.
CAAGCCCAGCGGACAGAGGCTGTTATCAGAGCAATATCTGTCTCTTTGAGGAAAAGAGGCCACTTGTGCTGCACTTAAAAAGTTCAAAGCCATTGTTTTAGAGTGACAGGGGGTGGCAGGGGGCGTCTAGCTTCCCTTTCAGCGCCTACGTTTTCCATGTGCAGAATATTGCTGTTTTTCCTTTTGATTTTGAATGCTTTTTTACTAAAAATGAGTCAGTAGCCTGCAGAGATCTTTCTTTGCCTTGCTAAAGGCATACTTGAGTTTAAAGTCCCCTTGTAGTCGACAATTGTATCTCTTAAAACTCATCTTTGAGCATCAAAATAGCAGTTTTTTTCCTGTGAAGATAATTTCTTCATGCCTTAAAATACTTTGAGTGTAACTCTACACCCTTCCCTCGTTTAGTATACGCGGATCTATGAATATGCAAATTAGTCCCCGCCTTCACTCATTTGCATCAGCTCAGACCATAGATATTTATGTATAAAGACACGGCCTTAAAGGCGGGGTGCATGATCTCTGAAAGCCAATGTTGATATTTGAAATCACCTAAAAAAACACGCCCCTACCCAGATAGAATCTGGACCTTCTTTTGATAGACCTGCCCCACACATACGCAACCCAGGCAACGATGTCGGTTAGTAGACACGCCCCTTACTGCTGATTGGCTAAAAGTGTATTTTGGTACTCGGCCTGACTCCTGGCACCTCGAATATTTGACTTATCTGAGCTTCATTTTTTTTTATTCATGTGCCCTCAAAATCTTTAATCAAAATCGCAAATCTCCTTCACTTCTCAAAACGATCTCTCTTTACTTGCACTCATAAGGTATAGCAGGTGGGTGGGCTTCGGGAAAAGATTGCGATTACCGTATTTTTCAGACTATAAGCGGCATTTTTTTTCATAAATTGGCTGGTGCTGCGTATTATAGTCAGGTACACCTTGTAAGTCAGTGTGAAATAATTTTGACATTTATGAGGCAAGAGACAACATTAAGGTTTACAGCCGGCAAGATTCCACTATATGCTGCTCCTGTATTTATGTAATTCAATGGATTCAGTGATGCGGAATGACGAGCATGCAAACTTCACGCTAGTTGGCTTGTTCGGTTAATTTAGACTATTCCACGCTCCAGGTAAGTTTTGTATGCTATGGTTTATCGTTTAAATAACTGATAATATTACTTTAACGTACAGACATCTATTCAGCCTGCTGTTCTGTCTGCTATTGTTTAGTTGAATAACTTGCCTTTCCAGATTAAATGTCTGTTCTTCGGCTTGGATTTTGTAAAATAATTTTCTAAATAAAAGCGACGTATAGTCGCATTTTTGAATGATGTGGCTTATACTCCGGTGCAGCTTATTGTCTGGAAAATACGGTAGCAAATAGCAACATGACCCAACTTCGAACGATCCAATCAGTTCTTAATAAACAAATTCAAGTCTAGCCCTCCCTTTTTTTCATTTCTGAAGAAGAAGAAAATTTCACTAGTATATACGTCACCATGGGGAAAATAAGACCATCACTACTTCCGTTTGATGGCGACTTTAAACTCCTGTGGTGCTTCGTATTTTCAGAAAACGATCAGGATGTCGATGCAATGCTTTGCTAACAGACTTTGAGAGTTTAGTCTCAAATCCACCATATTCTGGTTATGATTACTGACAGACAGCACTAACCGGGAGTGCTGAAGACTTCTCAAACTGCTCTACATGCATCTTCCTCGTAAATGACACAGTAAACCACATTATTTCTGGCAGAACCCACCAATCAAGTGATTCATGCTAAATATCGCACTTAATTACATATCTCCATTCCCAAACCTATACTTATGTATCCGTTTCTGGCTGTGGTATTGTCTGAGCTTGGTAGTTATGCATAATGTAGAGATCCATTACAGTTTCACACCCAAACATCCTTTTACAATAGACTCTGAGAAAAGTGGTGACCGCTTCCAAACTTTTTTGTTAAATGTTAGACAGAAGCTTCAACTTAAAGGTCTTAACACGACACAGAAAAATATGAAATGATTTCATGACAGACTATTAGGCACATTTTGAACAGTGATCATAATGAGTGCCTGCCACTGAATCACAAATATTGATTTAAGAACAAGCACCAGCATATGGTCATTTATGACGCATAAGCACTTATATTCAAGTACATTACAAGAATACTTCACTGTGAACCAAATAAAAGTTCTAGTGCACTAGGAAACAGCTGGTAGTAGACTACAATACAACAAACACCTAACTATGATAAATCACTCAAGACGTATGTTGCAGTTAAAAGAGGAAAAGGGAACAAATCTGTCAAACGTACAACCTGAAACAATCAGTAATCTTAACTGGAAAGAGACATACTGTTAGATCATTGGCGGGTAGACATACAGCCCTTCTCTTGTTCTCTTGTCATGTGCCAATCACATGTATAATAATGAATGACATCATCATGATAATAAAAAACAAAATCACTGGGTTAAAGTAAACCAAAGGTAGATTTAGAAAAGATAAAATTATTGAATATTCTTCTGTACATAGGAATCTATAGCTAAAGTGCATTTCTCTTGCACTAAACGTTTCACAGCCACTTTCTTTTTTAAACTAAGCTACTTTTACAGAACACAGGGATAAAGCTCCCCACAGACCCCCTATAACACACCCATCCTATAAAATCTGTCACACAATGCCCCTTAAAAGGTTCTCATTAGTCTGTTATGGGTTTGAGGGACCATGTATTCAACATATAAACCCTGTAACGACGCCTTCATTCTAGCCAACAACTCCGAACGACCGACAAATCCATTTTCATGCATTTACTCGTCCCCAACGGTTTCGAATTCAGCGATATTCGTCTCATTCACATTAGTCTTGCTCCATGGAGATCCGAGTAATCCAATTGCAGGCCATTTGGAGAGTATTGCCATGACACAGCTAATGAATAACGATAAAGTTCAGAGCGCTACGAGCAAGCTAAGCGTTTGTTTGTGAAATAAGATTACAGTGGATTCCATTACAACACACATGCTGGAAAGATGCTTTGGGGAAAGTCATTCTAGGGTGAGGTTTTCATGTTTTACTGTATGAATAATATCAAACAAGTCATTAGTGGTGCTTGCTACTGGGAAATGGATGAATAGACTTGCATTGACACACAGACCATTCGGCCATATCAGGCATAAAAAGGCGCTTAAGTTAACAACACCCATTTTAAACACCTTTGCAACTGCCTAGCCACATAGTTGACGCTACCCGCTGACTTCCATACGTTTAGTTTTTCCTAATATAAATCAGTCAATGGATGCCTTTCTACAAATTAAAATATTTGGGTGAACTTTAACTAAATACTGGCAAAACTATCAGATATTTTCAAATGAATGATGGTAAGCACACAGTTGACGGTACCCACTTACCTCCAGAGTATTTGTTTTTTCTACTATATCAGTCAATGGGTGCCAGTGACCAGCTATGTGTTTGACAAATGATGACAAAATTCAACATGATCTCACTAAGCTCCATGGGATAGTCACGGAATGTTTTGCTAATTTTTCCGTGGCATTCTCACGGATCTCCGCATTTTTCCGTGGCCCTGCCACGGACTTTCTTTTCCGTGGCATTCTCACGGATTGGTTACTCAAATGCTTTTTCCTATTTTCAAACCATTGTCGCTTCGGTTTAGGGTTAGATTTGGTGTTTGTATGTCACTTTAAGTATTGGTTTATACTATTTTTTCGGATTTATTCTTTTATATTTTCTAACCTTTAAACAATTGTCGCCTGGCGTTGAGGTTTGAGTGGGGTACAATGGTAAGAAAATATAACTATCCCACGGAAATACGTGAGATCATGTTGAATTTTTTTTTAACTATCCTTAAACTAAATACTGGAAAATCTGTCGGATATTTTAAACTGAATGATGGTAAGCACACAGTTGATGGTACCCACTGTATTCCATGATATTTGTTTCTCCTACTATGGCAGTCAATGGGTGCCATTGACCAGCTATTTGTTTGACAAATAATGACAAAATGATTTTTTTGTAAACTATCATTAAACTAAATACTGGCAAAGCTGTCAGAATTATTAAAATTAATGTTGCTAAGCACACAGTTGACTACGCCCATGACTTTTATCAAAAAATTTCTTCCTACTATGGCAGTCAATGGGTGCCATTGACCAGCTGTGTGGTTGACAAACGATGACATTTTTTGGGTGAACTATCCCTTTAACCAAATAATGGCAAAACTGTCAGATATTTTAAAATTAATGATGTAAGCTGACAGTTGACGGTACCCATTGTTCTCCATAATATGCGTTTTTCCTACTATAGCAGTATATGGGTGCCATTGAACAGCTTTGTGGTTGACAAAAGATGACAACATTTTTATTTTTGGGTGAACTATCCCTTTAACCAAATACTGGCAAAGCTGTCAGATATTTTAAAATTAATGATAGTAAGCACACAGTTAATGCTACCCACTGTTTTCCATAATATGCATTTTTCCTACTATGGCAGTCAATGGGTGCCATTGACAAACTGTGCACTTGACAAACAATGACTTTTTTGGGGTGAACTATTCTTTTAACCAAATACTGGCAAATGCACCTGCACTCTGGTCTCAAAATAAAAACTGAAAAGTCTTCCTAATCACAGAAACACTTTTCAACATGACAATATAGGACAAAGTCTTAGGGACAGGCTTAGGGATAAGTTTCAGAGATGGACACTGAACAAGAACACCTAAAAAATGACCTGATGACTTGACCGGTAAACAGATGTCTCTCAAACAGGCCAACTGATTTACTACTAACTGAGGGCCAACTTCATCCGCCTCCTGCATTGACTAACCTGATGAAAACAGCTCAGCGCCAGCAGTGATCCACATTCTAATTAGACATCAAGACGAACAGGCTGTTGAAAAACCGCTTTATGGGCCACGTCTTCATCTTGCGCCAACTTGACGGACGCTTCTCATAACTTGATTTACCTTCTATATCATCTAATCTTTCATTTACTGCCTTTCCTGCAAAATCGCTAATGCGACCACTTGTCGAATATCTTCTTTATTATCATGAATTCTTTATTCCACCACTCTTTCATTTCATCCCTCCTGTTCATCTCGCATTTAAAAATATGTATCGCAGTAACCGGCTGCGGTTGAAGATGAGGCCGATAAGCTGCTGCAGTGAGCATTAGGCAGAGAATAGAAATGGCAACATAAACAAAGCCATAAAGCAACAGGACGATCCTCTTCATCTACATGTTTCTCCAGCTCTTAACGGCCTGCCGAGCATCTCATTTGCATGGCTAATAGGAGCGAACGCAGAGACAGGGCGTACGAGAGCTGGTCTGTAGATAACAGCTCGCCATTGAGCGCTCTCAAAAAGAAGACGGGCTACACACACAGTATAATTTAAAAGGCCCTCTCTTTGTTGCCTGGTGACAGCCTCCATCCATCATACTCTGCCACTGTTAACGGGCCCATATGTTGCGCGCTGGCTATGGTGGCGGAGCAGCATCTGTGTCATCTGTGCTGTTTTAAAAGGGCTGGCCTCATTTTGGCTCTGTAATGCACTCCTGGTGACCTCGGCGCACAACAATTCTTTCTTTTAGTTTAGCCAAGCTCAACCCAGACCGACCAAGGCAAATGCAGCTTTACATGACCTGAGGCCGACGCCAGGGATTGTAAATATGATAGAGCGCAGTTCTCACTACAGAAATGCTCTCTGTGATTTCGGCTCTACAGAGAAATCCCATATTTACATTATAAGACTTTAAAGGATTAGTCCATTTTCTTAAAAAAAATCCAGATAACTTACTCACCACCATGTCATCAAAAATGCCGATGTCTCTCTTTGCTCAGCCGAGAAGAAATTATGTCCTTCGAGGAAAACACCCCAGGATTTTTCTCATTTTAATGGACTTTAATGGACACCAATACCTAACAGTCCTAATGCAGTTTAATATTGCAGTTTTTAAAGGACTCTAAATGATCCCAAACGAGGCATAAGGGTCTTATCTAGAGAAACGATTGTCATTTTTGACAAGAAAAAAAATGCACTTTTAAACCACAACTTCTTGTCTATCTTCGGCTGTGTGACGTGTCAGCGCGACCTCACGTAATTGCGTCGAAAGGTCACATGTTACATATATGAAACACACATTTGCAAACCATTTTAAACAATAAACTGACATAAAGACATTAATTATTATCATTCCACATACAACAATGTCGGAACGGTACTCTTTCTCCACACTTGTAAACACTGGGGCGTAGTTTCGCATACGTCCTCCGTGACCTCTTGACATGATGACATAATTACGTGAAGTCGCGCTGGCGTGTCACAGGACCGGAAGAAGACGAAGTTGTGGTTTTAAAGTGCATATTTTTTATTTTTCTTGCCAAAAATGACAATCGTTTCGCTAGATAAGACCCCTATGCCTCGTTTGAGATCGTTTAGAGTCCTTTAAACCTGCAATTTTAAACTGCATTAAAACTGTTAAGTGTTGGGGTCAATCAAAGTCCATTAAAATGAGAAAAATCCTGGAATGTTCTCCTCACAAAACAGAACCTCTTCTCAACTGAACAAAGAAAGACATCAACACCCTGGATGATGTGGTGGTGAGTAAACTATCTGGATTTTTTTAAGAAAATGAACTAATCCTTTAACCTGGAATTCATAGGCATGGTCAAATATTCAATACATTTTGTTGGTAGGTCAATACAAAAGCAAAACACCTGTATCTTATAAATATGTTGTGTTGCCCTTGGGCGAGCCAGTCTATGTTAACAACAGACAAAAGATAAGATACAGGCACACATTAGTTTGGTGAACCGTCTGGATTGTCCTCTTTTATATTAGCAGGTTATGCTTAACAAACCAACGGCACCAGATGCTGTCTCATTAACCTTTATAGAACAGAATTGCTCTCATTTTCCTCCTTTCACCTTCAGCTGCTGCCAGATCCCAGCAAAGTGGGGCCAACATCTGGATCTGCCGCAACAGACTCCAAGAAGTGTCAATGTTGATCACTCTGCATATGATGAATCCCGGGGAAACAGCGACATGAGGGGCCACATATGCTAAAGAAAACATTAGCCAGACTGTGTGCTTAAAGACTAAAACTTCCTTTGGATCTAAGAAATGCACAAATTTGCTCATTCACGCGAATTATAAAAGTGCTGAGAAGCTCTACTAAATATTGATTTTTTGGGGGGCCTGTCTGCGCTTAGTTAAATATTCCTGTGCTAAGCTCTATATCTTCAACCCGAGCTTAAAAAGCTATTGTAATCAAAGCTTTGGGGGACTGAGCGGAGAGCTGAAACAGATGTCTTTGAAATTGACGGTTCCAGGCGGGTCTCCCGAGGCAAGCCGCTGTTCCATTGGCAACTGTTTGGGAAATTCGCACTGGTGGAAATTGAGCCTTCAAGAGGCTAAGGGATAAACAGCAGGAATCCAGTCACAAAAGACATCTCTCCATCTAAAGGTGACAGCACACAGAGCCACTAAACAACTGCTTGTATTTCTGGTTACATTCTTGACTGAAGAGCTTTTGAGCTAACAGACTCTCTTACCGTATAACACACATAACACGTGTATATTTATCCACTTGGCAGTAGGGGTCACCCCGAATAGTCGAAGATTCGATGCATCAATAGGAGAAGCCTGATTCGACTACCAATCTCACAGTCGAATCGTCACAGATGTGTTATGAAATGAGGATCATTCAATTTTGGCCGTATATGGGTGCACACATCTGATTTCACATATAACAGTTTTCTCCAAATATATTTATTTACAGTCTATTATGATAATCCTATGCAAATAATATGTGAAGAAATAGCTTTAATTAATATTTTAAAAATGCGTTAATAAATCCAACAACCCCGTGACAGGGCTACTCGTCCATATGGTAAGAGGTTTCCATGCATTGCAAAGTTGTCTCTTTGTTTCTGCAGTTAAAAAGACAAAGCTATACTTTCGTTATTTTAACAATTTCTTGGTTTTATTTTATTTATAAATCACTCAGGGTTATCTGATTTAACTATTTGGCTTGCGTTTTGTTTCCATGCACTTCAGGCATTTTACACATATTTGTTCGGCACCTTGTTACTTTATTATATATCTTTTATTTATTAAAGACGTAAATTTTGGATTGCTTTTCATTGTATCATGTGCTGGCGCATGCAATTTAGCCGAATGCGCTATAGTGCTCTCTGCGTGTCATATTTAGGATTTATATTTAGGAGTTCATCAAACTAAACATTAAAAAAGGATTTTTTTTGACAGTCATAAGTTTTAAAATGTATTTAAAACAGGGTGGATATCTTGTCAAAAGTTAAATTTTAAAACAGGTAAGCCGTTTTTGTAAATTTCGGCGATGACCGAACCTATATTTATTTATGCCAGACACGACTGTCTCTCTTGTGATTTAATATTATGGTCGTTGTTCCCGTTTAAATGACAGAAAAGAAATTCTTGAAATAAATTATATAAGAATCATCAGGTGTTAAGTGAATACAGAGATTATTAAAGCAAGCAAGCAGGTATTTTTGTGCAAAATAATAAAGCGTATTTGTCTATCATTAATTTCAGTGTTTATCTTGTTATAAATTAACATTTAAGGAATTGTATATAAAGCTTAGTTTTTATAATTTTCAGTAACAATCACAAATTATATGTCATTTGTATTTTTTCGGTCATGACTGCTTTGACGCGCTAAATCTCAAAATTATATAAGGATTGCTGAACTGTAGCCGGGGCTTCCCACAAAATCACATATTTTTTTAAGTTAAGTTATCAAAATGATTTGTTATATCTTTGTTTTATGTTATGTAGATAGTGACTTTAAAATAAGAACTCATTTAACATATGTTTATATTGCCTTTCATTTTAACTTAAAAAGGATTAAAATGCATTGTCAGTTTTGTCTTCCTTCATCACTTGAAAGACAGTTTTGGTCACTTTATCAGAAATTGATTTCTGTGTGCTGCTTGTGAAAGAAAATAAAAGTTAACCAATTGTTGACTACCTAGTGCCCCTCCCAACCCATGCGCACACATATATGATTAGACTATCGGTCGACTATAGAAATATTCGACAATTCTGATTCGAATATGTAAATCCTTAGGTTGAGAACACCCCTACTTGGCAGATGTTTTCATTTCAAGTGACTTATAGTGCGTATACATTTTATCAGTACGTGTGTAGCCTGGAATCAAACCCATACGCTTTGCTAATGCAATGCTTTACCAAATGACACAAAAAAGATGCTGCACTTCACTTATAGTAGAGAGGATGCTTGATAAACAAGCGCTGTTAACAAAAACTTATTTTGAACAGCTGGCTTGTGGATGCAATTTCACGCAACTTAAGTGGCTTGAAAGGCAGGCGTCTCAATAAATGAGAAGTATGTGCTGATGAGAGTGCGTCTGAAGTTTGTGTAAAATGGTCCGTGTTTAACTTGTGTTCAGCTGGAGGATTGACGACAATGTTGTTTTCTGCCGCCTTCATTTGTGGCATGTCCTCCAGCAGCCCGTAATGTTTGCAGAGCACCACTTCACTCTGCACTAATGGATTCTGGAGAGATGCATCAAGTTCATCAGGTGTGTGTGTGTGTGTGTGTGTGTGTATAATTGCTATATTTATATATAGCTGCACTTATATTAGAGTATATATTTCTGCACTTATATTAGAGATGTCAAATCATAAACTGTTTCTGTTTGGAAACGCCACAGCAAACAACATAACAAAAATGTTAAAAGTTTATATGCGCCACACAAAAAAAGTCTATTTATTTGTCTGTCTGTTTGGTACTTTACTGCCATGGCAAAGATCTTAAATGCTATGGGGATACAATGCAGTACCATATACATATTTATATTCAGTGGCAGCCGGTGACTTCTTTTTTTTTGAGGGCGCACGATGCGAAGTTCGTCACGACATGTATGTAGCCCGTCATGTGTGTGGTTCGTAATTTCAAAATATGTGCTCGGCACGTCGAGTGAACCTATGCGCATCACGTGTCTTGTCAAAATAAGTGCCTGCTGCAGATGTGTCTAAAGGGTTTATGATAAAAGGACGCTCGCGTTTGCTAGATACTGGCATAATCTCATGCATAATCAGAGTTTAGTGTTAAGGAAGTGTCTTGCGTGTATTTTGTGAACGTGATCGTCTCTTTTATCATAAAAGGTTTTAAAGTGTGTGGAGCAGGCACTTATTTTGATAAAACACTTGATGCACATGGTTTACATGACGCAACAAACACATATTTTGAAAACACAAGCAACACACATGACACTCTGAACACATATTTTGAATTTGCGCCCCTCGGAGGAGCAGTCACGAGCCGCCACTGCTTATATTTAATTTTTGTGTAATATTAAACCGTACCTGTCAAAATAATTTGCAGCATCTGGCTTACGCTGAGTTATTAGTTTCAGGAAGTTGTTATCTCAAAATGACATACCTTGTAATGTCACAACTGGCCAATCAGAATAAAGCATCTTAGAGTGCTGTTTAATAATGTTTTCTAATGTATCTTAATAAAAATAGTCAAAATAATTTTGTGTTCCAAATGCTCAGTGTCTGTATATCCATCTGTCTGAGCTTGTCCGTCTATCTATCTGTCACAGCCATCTAGCTGTTTGTTTGTCTGTCCGGCCTTAAAATAGTTAGAGGAAATGCAAAGGTCAAATAAAACATTTGCATTAAAGTGACACTTTGTAGTTTTTCAACCTTCATAATATATTTTCAAGACACTTGTGATGGTACATCGACTTAAAATAGGTTGAATGATATGTCCATCATAGCCTGACGGGGTCTGTATCGCTTTTACTTGTACTTTTAAACTTGGGGTTTCGGGTAGTAACCCGAGCACAAAACAAAAAACGAAAAGGCTGCTTTACGGCATACGTCACTTTCTCCACTTCCTCAAATTCGGACGTGAGAGCGCAACTATTAATTTTCCTGATGTTTTTGTCATGGCCGAAGCAGCAACTAAGAAAAAGAAACCCAAGGTTTTGTCAGAGAAGACCAGAAATAGAAAAGGGGAGAGTGACAGAATAAAAAGAAGGACGAGGATCAATTATATTGGGCCAGCGTTTGCTTGCTGGCGAGAACTAAAGAAGGAGGAGGGGTTTCTGACCGATGCTGACTTGGCCTTCAATCTTTTGTACTAGTAAGTAATGTTATAATGCTTGCATGAGTCCTGTCTGGCGCCCGAACACTATTTTTTTTTACGTGAATTTTACTGGAGGCTGCTTGGAGTGTTTACAGAGAGACTTATATCACGTGACATTGTGGCACCGTGGTAGCGTCATGGACCTACGACACGGGCGATCCAGGTTCGATTTCCCTTTAGGGTAATATTTTTTTAAAATATAAACTTTAACCAAGCGACCACCGTTACAACTGGATTTTTTTGGCGTTTGATGAAAATAAAACCATGAAATTATATTATATGACACATGACATGTTGGAAGGCACACTTTGTGAACTAAAGAGTTGTCTTCTTTTCCTTTGCGACAGTGCTGCGGCGCTTGTGGGCTCTAGGGGCGCTAGACGTGAAAAATACATGTCTAGCACCCCCTAGTGGCCAAAAAGTTCCATGGTGTGCCTTTAACATAAATGCAATATTTCATACATTTTACAGCTTCCCCACAAACAAATTATGAATATTTAATGCATCAGCAAGACCTATATACTTGAAGTTGTAAAATAAGTAGTAGCAGTAAAACTCAAAATGCTATGGGTGAATATTGAGTTCACAGGTCACACTTACCTCGATCCCGCCCTGGAGCAGCTCTACTTGTGCACCGGCCACATCCAGAGTCACCGCGACCGAGGCGAAAGGACGACTTGCCATCTGCTGCCTCTCCCTCATCAATTGCTGTAGTGGGCAGAAAGAAACATAAATAAATGTACATAAAACTGTCAGATAACTGTCTAAAGCTTCAGTTGACTCTTAGCAACTTTGCCTCTCTTTGTTAAAAATATCAACAGCAGAAAGAAAAGTGGTTGAGGCATTCAATCTGACAGTATAAGTGAAACGCTTCAGTTCTTGGACTGACATGTTCATTGAATGCATACAGCATCCGGTTCCTGGCGCGATTCAAACAGGTGTGAAGCACTTTACAGGGATGTGATAAGTTCGAGATAAAGAAAAGGTTGGAGGAGAAAGAAAATGAAGTAGGAAGAAGAGAAGTGAGCAAAGACAGAAAAACAAAGTGAAGGGAGACAAAGAGAGAGAGGGAAAAAATTAAAGCGAGTGAGGGCATTGATGGCACTCTGGCTGTATTCCAGTGCCGACAGAAACAGGTGGTTGAATAATTCATTTGTTCCATATAAAAAAGTTTGGAGGACCTGGCTAATCAAATGCCTGTGAAGACTGGAAGGAAATTTCTCTTGCCACAACATGCATGACAAGCAATTATTTTGCCATTGATTGCGTGGCCATCAGTATTCCAGTGGTGGAGTTTAATTAATGATGCATTGCCTGTAATTTCTCCATTCCACTGACTGGCTTGCTGCCCCAGTAGGGCTCGCAACTTTCATACGAAACCTCATCCATAACAGAAGCCGCGGTTTATTTTGTCTCTATGATGGAGCCGGTTTATCTATTACGTGCACACTTGCATGGTTTTCTTTGTTTGTGCATTCAAAACATACTGGAGTAATATCTGCCCACAAGCACTTTTGAAGCCGACAGCAATTTATTTATCGATACCAACTCTTCATCTGACATCAGAATGTGTGGATGTCAGTGCGTATTGGTCAATGTTTGTGTGTGTGTGACTGTGCCACAAAAGATCAATAAAACACAATATAGAAAACTCAATCACATGCTTCTACTTCATGTTCATGAGAAATCCACAAGGAGTATGAACACAAATGTTCAATTAAACATTCACTGAGCATTCAAAGACTGTGTAAAGTGTGTTTCATTGCATTTCATTATCAACAATAACATTACAATACAGGAAAACATATCATAAGAAAGATAGGAGACAAACGTTGAAAGACTGTTCCACTATTTCAGAAAAAGATTTCAAATCAGGAGTCCTAGATGATGCCTCTATCATCTCTAGATAATTAATATAAAAAAAAATGGTGTGTCCCTCACCAGTGGTCAATCGATATCTAAATGCAGGCTGATTTGGGTACCAAGGACGAGGCTGATTGTTATTGGTTTTGTGACGAAGTGAAATGCACTGCATTAAACTCTAATTGTTTCACAAACTGCCGACGTACTGTCACTTGCTTGATTTCACAGTCATTTTGCATCATCTTCACCTCCTCACAAATTTACTGGATTCAATACACACAGGCGTGCATGCACATAGTTTTCATACACGGAGGAGAGCACAAGCAAATGGCACAGAGGTCTAACAACTGATTTGCTTAATGATTTTGTAGGTTATATGTTACTTAAATATACCTGAATTCACAAGGAACATATAGACACCTTAATCGCCTACGTCACTTTGACGTCACCGCTCTAGCTGGAGGCAAAACATAAGTAGGAACTTATAGTAGGCGTACAAAAAGTTAAGGCTGGTACAGACGGTACGACTTTAAAATCGTCGGCCGATTTTCCAACCCTGAGAGACCCCACACACGGCGATAAAACATCGCGGGTCTAACAGTTTTGGTCGTACAGTTAGTGGTGCGCTGCCACATGGCAAAATCAACACATCACACACGAACCGATTTGACTCCCGAGCAGTCCCAGGTCAGACGGGAAATCTCGCAAAATCTCTCGCGATCAAACGTGATTTCAGAGTAAACAATCATGGCGGACGAAGAGGATGCAGTGGCGATAGTTTGCAGTTTGTTTTTAACCGAAAATTGCGTTTGCGCGCAATTTCTGTTTTACCCTTGGTCTAGTCCATAGTTGGATGCATGAGATGCAGTAAATATGACCCGTGACTTCCCGGTACTTCCTCGCTGCTTCGTCACCTCGCTTTCTGATTGGCTACATGTCACAGTCCACAGGCTGCGTGCTCGTTTGTCCGCAGGAGACACCACAGACGAGAAGAAATCGGGCCAAAAAAATCCAACATGTTGGATATCCCCGATTTGAGATCTGAGCGGTCCCGAGGTCCTTCCGAGTAGACGAGAGCAGTCTAAACACACCACACACGGCAAGAATATCTGATCAGTTTATTTTACGATTATCGGAGCATCCTTAAGATTGTCGGAAGGGGTGAATCGGGGCTAAAATCTGCCTAATTATCCTGCCGTGTGAACCAGCCTTTAGAGGTTTTGACTTTAGTTTAAAATGTCATTTTGTTGTGTTTTTGGCTGCCAGAATAGAAGGAATTTTGCATTAAAGGAATAGTCCATTTTCTTAAAAGAAAAATCCAGATAATTTACTCACCACCATGTCATCCAAAATGTTGATGTCTTTCTTTATTCAGTCGAGAAGAAATTATGTTTTTTGAGAAAAACATTGCAGGATTTTTCTCATTTTAATGGACTTTAATGGACACCAACACTTAACACTTAACTCAACACGTAACAGTTTTTTTCAACAGAGTTTCAAAGGACTCTAAATGATCCCAAACGAGGCATAAGGGTCTTATCTAGCGAAACGATTGTCATTTTTGACAAGAAAAATAAAAAATATGCTCTTTTAAACCACAACTTTTCGTCTAGGTCATCTTTTAAGAAAATTGACTATTCCTTTAAGCTTTCTATAGTTAGAACCCCAGTCATGTTTTTGAATGGTCGTGCATCATTTCCTCAGTTGCCGCTGAGACAGGAGGAATACAGATTTCAGTGTTGCACTTCCTTCTTTCAATGATGTAAAATCATCATTTTGCATCATTGAAAGCAGAAAGTCCAATATCTTTGTTGAGGGGGTGAAACTAGAAACACCCCTTTTCTCTGTTAAATAGGCACCAAATTCAAAATGTATGTTACATTTCGACTATAAATATAATGCACTTTACTTCTCTACTAAAGATGACTGATAAAAGTGTCTTTTTAAAGAAGTGGGGGATCAAAAAAAGCTTGCATGCACTTAGAGGGTTTTGTAGCGAAAGACAATCAAATTTGTTAAATACCAATAAAGTGACATTTCTGAAAATAAGGCATTTCAATTACCGACTAATAATCTGGTAACACTATTTCGATAGCCCACTTTAAACAAGTCAGTAACTTTGCTAATACTTTTCAACTACCCAATTGAAGTTCACTTAACAGTACATGTGATCTTTACAGTCCAGTATATTTAGATCACTTTACTATACATGTCAACTTATTTTACAAACCATAACCTCTTCCCTAACCTTACACTTACAGTATACTAATAATCTTATAAAAGTTAGTTGACATGTAGTCACAAAGTTATTTATACACTTATTAATTTAAGTTGTTTAAACTTAAAGATTTAAGTTATTTCAACTTTTTTGACTATTTAGAAGTTGCTATAATTTATAAAAATAAAGTTGTAATAAGCCATTTAACTTAAAAAAATTTAAATTACTTGTTGCCCTTACATTTTAAGTTTAAACAACTTGAAATTTGTAGTGTAGAATATGTAAAGTGAACTATCAAAATAAAGTGTAACCAATAACCTTATTTACCTTCATTGCTATTAAGGTAAAATTCCTAATAAATAATGATTTACAAGAAAACATATCAAACGCACATAGAGGGATTTGGATCTGAACTCTTCATATGTTACTTTGCAAATGAAGAGAGAAAATGAGCCACTCCTCACCAAAAGGAGAAAGATGCATATTGGAAACATCTCACGTTATAGCAAAGTATTTAGATTATATAGGTGCACCTCCTCTAAAGTGATTTAAATAGATGATTACTGTCACTTAAACACAATTTCACTTCGAATCTCTCAAAGTCAGTCTAACCTCAGAAATTACAGAATGAAGTTCTCCCTGTGCTCATGATAAACATGAAACGCAGGAAGGTGGCACTGTCCTTGACAATGCACGTATCGCACCGGCGACCCTGTCGTCTGTGGGGGCGTCTCTTCAGCGTTGGCACAAAGAGGTTTCCTCAATGACTTCCTCTCAAATGGGCCCTGATGGTACCACAGTAATTAATCATTCATTATCTTTTCTATTAATCACCACTTGAGGACTGTAACGGCTGATCCTAGCGTGACCACGTTCATAATGAATTTATCAAAGCTGTGCACACTCCTCGTGCCACAGCTTTTCAAAATATGATCTGATCATCTCACAATAGTGAGTGACACCAGCACACAAACAAAATGCATGTGAGGATAAAATCTTGGAGATGTGAGTTATATTGAAAAGTTATTTTTGAAGAACTGAACATATTTGAGTAAGTACAGCCATGGTACAGATATAGATAAGTCTTGCTTGACCACAAAGAATCACTTCACCCAAAACTTATTTTAAAGGGGCCATGACATGAAAATCTGACTATGATTGGGTCCCAGTGCTTCTATCAACCTAGCAAATGTGAAAAAGATCAACCCAGTAACTTAGTTTTGGTAAACCATTCTCTACAAGCACATGAAAAAATAGGTTGTTGAAATTTGTCTCTCCTTATGATGTCATAAGGAGCTCTTATTATAATAATACCACCCCTTAATCTGCACTATACAACCACAGCACTCCCATTTAGTGCAGAGAAAAGCACAATTGAGTTTTAATTGCAACAAATCAACATCATTGTGATCAGTGTTTGAATTTCATCAGCTCATTTGCATTTTAAAGGACACACCCAAAACGGCACATTTTTGCACACACCTACAAAGTGGCAATTTTAACATGCTATAATATATTATTTATATGCTAAAACTTCATATATGTGCTCTGGGGACAGTAAAGATTGATTTGACATCTTAAAAAAGTCTTTAACACCGGGTGTAACCCGGGCCGAAGTAATAGCAGATGAAAAGGGCAGAATTAAATGACATCGATATCGGCTGTGTTGTTTGATTTCATCGCAATGCAGTGTTGCCTTCAAACACAGACGACAAAGATGGAGCAAAATCAGAACATCGTGAGAGCGCGTGCGGCACAACAGTAGAGACTTGTGGCATGCTCTCATTTGTGCTAATAGATCTTCTCTCGGAAAACAGCCTGGCTTTGTTGACAGCCAAAAAGCACCATCTGCAATTTATCCATCTCTCTCTCTCCATCTCCATCACCAGCTATTAGTCATCAGCCGCACTGCCTTTACTAGATCAGTGGCATCTCCATAACAATTATGCCCGACAAAGCCGGTCCATCACTGAAATATCTGTAGATGCATGCATGTCAGCGCACACTTGAGGATGCAGCTGCCCTTTTCAACTATTGAAAACATAAACAGTTTACGCGTTAGACAAAAACGAAGCCAAGAGGGTGTGCCAGCATTTCAATCAACAAGTTTTTCTGCAAAATGTTCTAACCTTTTGAATACCAAGCGCCATTATGGCAATGGTTTCCTCGGTGGTATAAACAAGCTGAACACGAAAACACACAACACACGTTGTGGGGGTTCAAACTAGAGTTAAGGTCAAATTTGTTTTATTATTCTTTGAAACGCTCTTAAAACCTTGCCCCGGGGTAGCACTGTGAAAACTTCACAGATGTGAAATTGAGATTGATTGTCTATTGATTTTTACTGTAGGCATCATGTTAAACCCTACAAAACCTCTTCTTTATAGCATTAACTTTGCTGTTAGACATTAAGCAAGGGCTAAAACTTCGAAACCTTTTTGGCCACCAATTGCAAACTTTAATTAAAAAATTTTCCTGAAAATGACAGACCTATACAACCCTCACAGAACATGGTAGATATAGAGAAACACAGTTCATAAATTAAGATCAAAGTAATTCTACACAGCAAATAGTTGCCACTTAAAGGTCCCGTTCTTTCTGTGTTTTTGAAGCCTTGATTATGTTTACAGTGCGCAATTTAACCTCAGTTCATGTTTCATGTGTAAAAAACGCTTTTTTTTATTATATGTATACCGCCTGTTTCACTGTCCTCAAAATGGGCTGATGTCTTCCTTGTTCTATAAAGTCCTTCCTTCAGAAATACGTATCGGGTTCTGATTGTGTAGCTTGTTTAGTGTGTTGTGATTCGATAGCAGCTTAGCTTGCCGTTAGCTTAGCTGGTGACTGACGTATTTCTGTGGGCGGAGTTTAGTCAAAAAACTGTTCTACTGACATCATTAAAGCAGGAAGTAGAGGGCTGTAGTCCAAACCGGCCGTTCGCTGTAGGCTTTGAAAGGCGAATTCTGTCAGGGTTTATACAGAAATCCTTAAGTTAAATTTACTACTTTTTACTACCTTTTTTACTACCTTCAGAATATTTTTTAAAACCATCACGACACTGAATTGCAAGTGTTAATCAGCGACCTTTCTATTATTTACACAGATTTTGACATATATAACATACAAAAAAGAATTAAAGTGAAAAAATTCTTCTGACTGAAATATTTTTCAGGCCAAGTCATATTCCTTTACCTAACACTTTATGTAGGCGAGACCAATAGCATTTTAAGGGAAGATTTTTTTGCCATAAATTCCATATTGAAGTCTCATGTGGCATATAGGTAGCTGTAGTTTGCAGGGCATTTCAGATTAAGGCGAAACAGCTAAATAACTCACTATACTGTATAAAAAGAAAACATGAATATCACCACCTTTAATTAATCTTTTATTAATTATTTATTAATTGTAAATGTATTTATTTTAGCATTTACTAATAATTTTTTAATCAAAGTTGAAACTGTTAACATTAGTGAATGCACCATGAACAACCATCAATTACTGTAATGACATAAACAAGAATTCATTAATGCTTATATACTCTATATTTTTCATTAATTCGCACAGGATGTCTGTAACCATAGTGACAGTTGTTAATTGAATAACTGTACATTTATCAACAAAATATTATGTTACAATAGAGGCAGCGCTGATGTGCTAGTTTATGCGCAATGTTTCTGCTGTTTACTTTCTCCTAAGACCTAAATGGTCGTGTTTATATGAGGATATTTGCAAAGACGGGATTTTTGAGGCATATGTGTTATTTAAGGCCAATAAAGCGGCAAAAATACGTAAAACACATGCTCAATGAGAATCGAATGCGCGGCTTGCGTGCTCCTCTTGCACAGAAACAGCGGACGCACTGTTGTTTGTGTTTGAATGGCTTAAAATCACCTGTTTTTAAACTGCTGTGCTTAAATATATGTACAAATGTTACGTTTTTGTGACCACACGCAAATGCAACTGCAAGAACCGACAGGTGGATGACATCAAAGTCCCGCGAGAGCATTTCGGAAGCAGTCTCCTCTTATGATTCCTCGTCAATCGCTCTCAAGGGATGTGGATGTCATCTGACCTTTGGTTGTTGTGGCGCCACATAAAGTTTACCCACGAGTTAAACAAACCCGTTGTACCAGCCACTGGCTATATCAGCATAGCATTAAAAAGCGTGCTGCGGATGATCAGTAACGTGAGAAATCATTTACCCCCAAAATACAGGACCCCTTACGTTAGTCATACTGTGCAAAGACACGCAATTACCTGTTTGGTTTTCTTATCCCACGAACTGAAAGGCTTGCCAATCTTCATTATTTCGCTAAGCCAAGTCAATCGTCTTTTACACCTTTATCGATCTTCAAAACATCGGAGCCTTCCTGCATTATAAGTTTGTCCATGCTAGCTGAAAAAGTTTTACCTCAGCTTAACGTGATACAGTCAGAAAACCCGGAGTGGATCCGGTCCGTAGTGATTACAGAACGCTTACAGCGGAGAGAGGAACGTGATTTGGCTCCACTCCAGGCTTTGATCACATCCCAGAGACGAAAGATCTTTGATTATTTGCCCAGATATGCAGGTGATTTGAACTAATTTCAGGCATCATCACAATACAAAAGGCAATCGAAAATTTACTACCTCGTCAAATGACGCTTACTACTTTTTACTACTTTTTACTGGCCTTAATTTGGCATAATTTAATTTACTAACTTTTACTACCTTTTACAACCCCGCGGAAACCCTGTCTGTTAAAGAAAATATATCGCCTGACAGTGAACTTTGAGCATTATCATTTTACAGGTATTATTCATACTATTATAGCAACATTACACACTAACTAGGGTTTAAAAAATGGGATCAGAAAGAACGTGACCTTTAATATAAGTAGAAAAACAATAACTTTATTAAGATATGTCTGAATGACATGTAAAATTAATGTACTATTCGCGTATTCGTGCGCATTTGAAAATGTTAATAATCAAACTAATATGGAGCACCATTCACTTCCTTTGTATTTTTTTCCTACAATGGAACTCAATGGTGCCCCAGCTCTGGTTGGTTACAAACATTCTTCAAAAAAAATATTTCTTTGCATTTAGCAGAACAAAGAAATGAATACAAGTTTGGAACAAATGGAGGGTGAGTAAATATAATGAGAGAATTTAATTTTTTTGTTGAACTATGCCTTTAATATAATGTTCTTTGAGCAATTTCATGACCCAAAACAAACAAACTGATAGTGTTTTCTTCAGAACAGAAAAAAATTTATAAAAAGCCTAACTTATCAAAACAACATACATAAACTCTAACAAATTATTTGGTGTAGCAGTTTTGTAAATGAAGTAATCATTCACATCTCAGCAAATTAAATAGTATGTCTGTGTATCGGCAAGAATTTGGCAATACGAAACGTGTCGCAATACAGGGGTTGCGGTACAATGCAATGCGCTACATTGCGGTACTGTACGCAAGACAATATATTGGGATATTCTTGTATGTTTTTATGGAATACAATAGGAGATCTTTTAGAAAAGCTGTCAACATATTCCCATATGCAAACCTTAGAAAGTACCTCCAGTCACTCTTCAGATTTAGAGATGACTGCTATAGTATCTAGTGGCTGGGATGTACCCACAAAACATTGAATCTTTTAGGGAAAAAAATTATATTCCGTTTTTGAGACTCAATACAGTATCGAAAATATACTGATATGCCCATGTATTGATATTTCTTTATACTTTTATTAATCAGGGCCTGGAAATAAGGTTTTGAATTGGCTGGGACATTTCTCCAGAATGACATGGAAAGATAACTTTTCAGACATCAAACAGATTAAAATCTAGAAGGCAAAAAAAAATCGAAGCCCTCCATGAACTCATGACAAAACAAAATCTGCAGACGTCTGTAGTCTAAATTAGGTTTCCCTGAAGGTATACTTTCAGTACATTTGTTCCGGAGTATATTTAAAGCAATCCACTTAGAATCACTGAAGCACCGACCTTTAAAAATTCATCTGCTAACTTTTTCCAAGGAACATCACATGGTGATGACCTGATTAGCTCTTCAGAACATGGATTATGAAATTGGCTCAGTCGGTTATTCAACAAAGGCCTCCCTATTGACTGCTAACATAAAGGACATGTCACTTTCATTGGCTCAGAATTGAGTATGACATTGATCTGTTATTGTTACCAAGTATGTAGTGGAGAGCCATTTAATTACATGCTTATGGTGACCAGGTCTATAGTGGGCTTGCTGTCCACACAAAATTTTCTTTGAAATGCTGTAGCTTAAACAAAAGAAAAAGCTGCAGATTCTTCATGCCATAAAGTTTTAAATTATTATGCCTTATTAAACGGCTTATCAACCTCTCAAAACTGATAACATATTTTGACAGGTACAGTTTAATATTTCACAAAAAATACATATAAATATGTATGTAATATTAGATTTACAAATGATTCAACCAAATAGTGTGTTCATGATATTTGAAAGTGTTGTCTTATCTTTAACCGAAAGTAAACAGGTTTTCCTTCGCGGTAGAAGACTCATTCGTTATAAAATATTTCAAATCAATACTTAATATTCCTTACCTTACTTATAAGGTAAATACCTGTAAAAAGCGGGATAATGCATAGGCAGCAGGTTGTTATTGCGAAATAAGCCCCTTCAGTGATACAAGACCCTCCGCTTTCCTTTGGGTTCAGTTCACACTGTCAGGGCTATTTTTGTTTACAAATTAATTGTCAGACAATGTAACCAACAACCTTTTCATTGTCAATGTCAGACACCATGAATATGGTATTCATATTTGCCCGAAAAATTGCACTTTATGGTGAGAACAACATAATGGCCTGATTTTGCAAAGCTTAGTCCCACAGCAAAATGCATATTTGAACTGAAAACAACTTGACCTGAGATATCATGAAATATATCAGTATCAAGATTACATGTATAAGCTTAGCTGTAAAACCAGGCCTTAGTTTGGTGAAAAAAAATCACTGACACACACTAAACATTAATTAACATAACTTAATTAATTAACAAATACAAATTTAAATAATTACAGCCATTTGCACTGCATGTAAATGCTAAATTCTCCCATGCAAAAACGCAACATTATATTATGATACATTATTAAACTTAATTTTTATTCAATAGATTTGTGTGTGCAATATATGTCTGCCTCTAAAGTTTTGTTTTATTTGCATATTTTCTCCAATTCGAAAGAGAGCTTAGGCCAATCGCAAACATGCAGGGTTGTGGGTTCAATACCCAGGAACAACACATACTGATAAAAATGTATTCTGTACTTTGAAAGCACAGCAAATCACTGGATAAAAGTGCCCCCAAAATACATAAAAGTAAGTGTATGTAGCTTAAAAAGTTAGGGTGAGAATCTGTCAAAACCTTCAAGTTTTCTTGTAAGCATGTGATGAATGAAGTGGGAGTACCAACCTCTGAGTCACAAGACCTTGCCCATATGAGATTCTCATTCAACTGATGCGTCCATATTGCCACTGAGAGCTTTCTCTCCCTAAGACTTCATAATATGTCCTCTTTCACCAAATTCTCCTTATCAATTTGTGTCACACAGGATCCTACCCCATTAATTAAGCCAAGAAATAAAGCTCTGAAATTTAATTATACCATAGCGGAGAGACTGTCCCGCTTTTATAGTTATAGCTCAATAGTTCAAAGCCAACTGTTACATTATTGACAGGCTTAATATCTATAACCAACCAAACAACCATTAGGCAAATGATCATCACTTAAAGTCATAGGAAAGTGAACACAGACAAAAGCATGGCTGCCATATAGCAGATGAAAAGCACTGCTGTCATGGGCGGTAGGCCAGCCAGACTGCTTTTATACTGGGGCAGGTACTACGACCTTTAATTAATATTAAAAAGAATAAAACTCATGGTTTGCTCACATTGCTGATGCCCTTGAAAGAAAAACTAGCTTTATAACACATGGCTCTATCGCAGAGATAAAAACTTATCAGAACTTCACCATTTTTCATAATAATAGATACTGCCAAAAAAAACAGAGCATGTACTCAGCAAGGAAGAAATGTAATATATGCTGAAACCATACATTTATCATGTCTATACCCGACCAAAATAGACGCAGATATCAACAACCATTATTACACTAAAAAATGCTGGGTTATTTTTAACCCAATGCTGGGTCAAAAAGAAATAAACCCAGCCTGTTGGGTTGTTTTAACCAATTGCTCGGTCAAATTTAAACATTTTCTAGGTTAATTTGACACAACGGCTGCGCATGTCCTTTTTGACCCAATGCTGGGTTAAAAATAGGTCCATAGGTCTACTCTTTAAAAAACACATGTTAAAAAACAAGTACACTGAAAAACAAACAAGATGAAAGTCAAGATGTAGTCAAGGTCATTCCTATATTCCAGGCATATATATAAACATACCACTATAAATAATATCTAAAGGATGATTATTGATTTCCCAAGAAAATACTCCTTAAGTACATAAATGATGAATGCTACTACTGACTTCCATCTTGGGGAGAAGGTACATCTCAATTAAGTGTTTAAGTGCTTAATGACATAAAGTAATAGGCAACCTACCAAGGCTTGTAACAAGCTGGTTAATTTGTCAGCCTGTTGATACCTTAAAGTTTGCCCGTACTCTCCACAGGCTGCCAACATCATTGGCATGTGCAGCCGGTGTATGGCAGTGCTTTAACTTTGCCATTTAAATTAACTCCTATTTTTGCTGCTAACGCTCAAAAAACTGCATTACACTGTTATCGGTGGATGTGAAATGTAACATATACGCAGTGTGAAATTGAAAGAATACTGCTCAAAAGTGTGTGTAAGAGATGTAAGATTATGACATCACACTGTGAAATGTCAATGCCCCTCCAATATGTTCTACAGAAATCATTCTTCCTTCTCTACAATGACATTTAGGGGGCATGTACACCAAAACTTTTAATCAATGTTAATGAGCACAAACACCCCCACGCGCGTCATTAATAGCGATTCACTTCTTTGATTTAGTCAGAAGCGAACTGTACCCCAGACCACCCTTTTCAGTAAACTTTTGACTCATAGTGGTTCAGAGGCAAAACCCTCTAAGTGCATCTGACATGTTTTCTTGTAAATTCCCATTTTTTTATCAGGCTCTTATGTTTAGGTTCAGTAATTTCACTTTGAAGGAAAACAAAATTTTTCAACATTTTACTATGTTTTAATCTTTGACCACCACGTCGTGAATGTTTTAGCATTTAGCCTAGCCCCATTCATTTTTTAGGATCCAAACAGGTTTGAATTTAGAAGCCACCAAAGGCTTCCATGTTTTCCCTATTTAAAGACTGTTACATGAGTAGTTCCACGAGTAAGTATGTATACAATATATTGTATGGCGGAAGAGCACTTAGTTTACAGCACTACAACCTCGACGCACAGTAACATCATCACTCCTGAATACTTTCCCTCTCCCTCAAACTTCCATCAATATTACTGCGCCTGAGGTCGAGTACTGCAAACTAAGTGCTCTTCCGCCAAAAGCTTGTTTTGTGCCACCATACTTACTCGTGTAACTACTCATGTAACAGTCTTTAAATAGGAAAAACATGGAAGTGTTTGGTGTCTTCTAAATTCATCCCTGTTTGGATCCTAAGGAATGAATGGGGCTAGGCTAAATGCTAACACATTCACGGCGAGATGTACAAAGATTAAGTGCACACATTGAATAAAGATAGGCATGTATTAATTCTTCTAAATTGAGGTAAGATCATAGTAAAATAGTGAAAAACTGTGGTGTTGTCCTTTAAGGTTAACTCTTTCCCCACCAACGTTTTACAAAAAAAGTTGCCAGCCAGCGGCAGCATTTTTCATGATTTTCACAAAAGTTTAATGCCTTCCAGAAAATGTTCTTCTTTAAATATATAAACATACAATATATCAAATGAAAGAAGTGACCCTCTGCATTCAAACAGAAATTTTTTTTCGTCCTACCTTCATTAGTTCTCTTTTTATCACCTCTCAAATATGGATAGGTTTCTTCAAAAACATAAATTTTTGAGCAAAAAGCTGAGATAATTCCATTTTTGCAAAGGACTTTGATAGAGATCAGATGAAGAGCGATATTTAAAACTTACACGGAGTTCTTTCCCTTTCACGTGAGGGGTTACTTCCGGGTTGTAAAAGTAGCGGAAATGCGCCAACCTGGTGGATAATAGCAGTGTTGCGGAAAGCTGGAAATTCTCGTCATTTGCAGGGAAGCGTTTTCTCTTAATTGATGAGATAACTTGTCAATGGCGGGGAAAGAGTTAATAGTCAGTAATTGAAATGCCATATTTTCACCAATTTCACTTTAGTCATTTCATTGGTATTTAACAAATTTGACTGTCGTATGATACAAGATTTTTTAGCAAAAACCTTTTTTGGCTTATCCAGTCAGTCCATCAATGCTATGACAACATCTAGTCTAGTTAACAATTAAGTTACCTATTAAGTTACATATTAAAATACTCTACTGTTAACAGTGTTAATTTGAAGGAGCACAGAAGGGGCATGTAACCTTCATAATGAGTATTTGCTCCTCTTTAGGCACTCTGTACTGAACTGTATGAGACCGTACGTTTGACAAAATTTAATAACTCAGGACAACACAGTGTCATTATTCTTAATCACGCCTGTTCCCTATTGTCCATTTATTTTTTATTTCAGCATGAGTTTCCCCTCACCGGTCCGAACTGCAGGGGAATGTTTTTTTCAATAAGAAATCATAAAACATAAGGGCGTACAAGGGCGATGCCCACAGCCAGACGTGTTTGTGTTGCTCACTGGAGAGCAGAGATAAAACCTTTTAATTGAACTTGGTAACACTCTATCCAGCTGTTTAATTTCCAGCAAACCTGGCAGCTGATATGTCATTCCCCAAAAAGACATGATAAATATATCATCCACAAAGACAACAGATGCCTTGTTTTCTGAAGATTGATCTATTGTACCACGCAGGAAAGCAATAATCTCTGGCGGAGGGCTATGACTGCTACAGTCTGAATAAAAAATGAACCCAAGGGTTGTTGAACAAATATGGACTTTCGCATACAAGTTGAAAGATAACCACCTACATAAATGTAATGTATGTATGGTTTTTGTAGCTTAATTGGTAAAGCATTGCTTTAGCAGCCCAAAGGTCATGGGTTTGACTAAAAACTGTATACACTGAATGCACTATAAGTCGATTTGGATAAAAGCGTCTGCCAAATGCATAAATGCAAATGTAGCGGCATGTCCACAACACAGTGACATACAGTAAATGCAAATGCCTTTATCAAGCCATCCTTCATCAGACACCAGTCATCTAATGCACCTGCTCAGTATAATCACTCAACATCTGGGCTAAACACACACACGCCTTCATCGCTGTGTTGATTCATACTGTCTCATGCTATGTGATTTTTGAGAATGACAGGCTGATACAGCTCATATTTATCACAAGGACATCAAACCGCCAATTTCTCTGTTAAAGATGATTTTTGATTCACCTTGTGCTCTAAATCATGCAAGACTATACATTATAGAGCCACATTAAACGATTGGTCAGACAACTTCAAAATCTTGATGGATATGGTAACGAACACTACTGTACATACCAGCAATCAGACTTTTCCTGATGTTTTTTAAGATCAAAATGGCTGATTTTGATGCAGTAATTTCTAAAAATTTGCAAAAAATGTGATTTTTTTAAAACTGGGATACCAAAAATGCTTAATATTAAATTAAGTTATCAAGTAATAATCAAGTTAACAGTCAGTGATAAAATAAGAACAGACAAGCAAATGAAAATAGGTCAAATAAGTACAAGGTCAACATACATACAAACAGTGTTGTAATAAGGTACTGAAAAACACTGACAACTGTCACTTTAAAAACCTATACAGTAATGCATGGATCCAATAACCACACGTCCAAAACTACAGTTTCCCTAAACTATATAACGGTCTTTGTGTACCTGTTTTTGCCGATGGACATTCTGGTGTGTGTGTGTGTGTGTGAGCATTCAAGTGCAAAGCCTGGCGTAAAATTTCTGGCGTAATAATCAAGTTTCTTGCTGCCGTACCATGGCTGCAGCATTTGTAATGATATTAAGCAGCAGCTAAAAATAGTCCCTTAGTAACTTTCAATGGCAGGAGATTATTTTCGGGCGCTGCGTAATATCAATGCACCTCCTTGCAGCCATGGTACGGCAGCAAGAAACTTGATTATTATACCAGAATGAGAGTATAGTTCCTAGCCATAGCGACCTAGAAAATTGCAACTTTTCATTTTCTGTTGGTCTTAGTACACAATGTAACTACAGAAGAGTCAAGTTTTAAATAGGGAAAATATCGAAACTCTTTAGTTATTTTTTAGCACAATGCTAATGGTCTAATCAGATTTAATGGATTATGCTAAGCTATGCTAAAAGTGGTAGCGCCAGACCCGGAGATCAGCTGAAGGGATTCCAAAATGGTAAAAATCAAATGTTTAACTCTAGAGGAGCTGGAAAATGAGCATATTTTTTTAAAAAGTGGAGTGTCCCTTTAACTCTTTCCCCGCCATTGACGAGATATCTCGTCAATCAAGAGAAAACGCTTCCCCGCCAATGACGAGTATTTCCGTCTTTCCGCAATACCGCTATTATCCACTTTTTAAAACCGGAAGTATTGCCCTATGGCAAGCTGCTGAATGTCCGTGTCTGTTTTAAAGATCGCTCTGAATGGGATCTCTATGAAAAGTCCGTCACAAAAATGGAATTATCTCTGCTTTTTGCTCAAAATGTGGTGTTTTTGCAGAAACCTACCCATATTCAAAAGCTGATTATAAAAGAACTACTAAAGGTAGGATTAAACGGGTTTTTTTTGTTTGAAAGCAGAGGGTCTGTTCTTTCATTTGGTATTATTACATGTTTATTTATTTGAAGAAGAACATTTTCTGGAAGGCATTACACTTTTGTGAAAATCATGAAAAACGCTGGCACTGGCTGGCAACTTTTTTTTAAAAACGCTGGCGGTGAAAGAGTTAATGTGTCAATTGCAGTGCGGATGCGGGTCAGGAATTAATAGGCACGGGCGGACTACAGGTCTAAAGCCCAAGAACATTTTCACTTGATTCCGTGTACTCTGTTTTAGGGTCCTGTGCTTATTTGTGTCTGTAGGACTGTTAAAAGTTTCTAATTACATATTTTTTATATATTATATTTTTTTTATGAAATAATTTTAATTTATGTGATTATTTTGCAATGAAATGAGAAATTTTGCAGGATGGCAAAAATGTTACCATTTGGTTGATTTTGTGCTTGGTTCTGGGATTGCGGGAAACTGGAGGGACTGTGCAAAGGTTTTTTGCAAAGAACTATAGGTAAAAAAGCTCATGTACTTTGCTAAAAAAATATAATGACATGATATAATGTACTTTAACAGAAAGTATTGTTTTATAGTATTTTTTTTCGGGGGGTGGGGGGCTGTGAACTATTCTTTTAAATAAAACCTTTATGTGCTTTTCGTAGTTTTTTTAAGCAAAAATGCTTCCATAGTGGGGTGATTGCACAACATTAACAAATTTAATAACAGTTATTTCACAATTAACAACGATAATACTGCACACAGATATCCTAAAAACAATAAATATTGATGCATGGAAGATGTCTCACATAGACAATAACCTAAGCGCTAATTGCATGCATTTAAGTAGATTTTTATGCACTGCCCTTCATCACAACAGACAGATTTAGAGCTAAAACTAAATTAGAAACAAGGCAAATGCAACTGCAAGTATCCAGGCAGTCGATGACAATGAGACGCTCTCTTGAATTTTCAAGGAAACATCGCACTCCACTCAAGGAAATCAAAGGCAAGCACTGTGATTTGTGTTGAGCACTGTTGCTTTTTAGATATTCCCTCGTTTGATCTCACGGCCAAAACAGTGTAGAGGAGAATATTTGCATAATGGAAGTTTTAAACATGTCCCCTGCTTTCAGCTCATGTCCTTCAATAAGTCAGATGGGACAAAAATCATGCAAAGGAGAAGTCTGCAGTCTCTTCGGTTATGATCGTACAAACAGAAAAGAAACTTGCCCTTCAAATGGCAATAAAGTACCACTAGTTACACGTCTCTGAATGCATTACGAAAACCCCCGAAAAATCCCAGTTAGTTTAATGCTGCACCTTGAGCTTCCCAGGCAAACATCAAGAGCACGACCTTGACAAATGATCGCTGCAAAAACAAAACGCACGTCATCCTGGCTCTTTCTTGATCAAGACTTTATCAAGAGAAGAAAATAAATCTTCAGGAGGCAATTATTTTTTTGGAGCGCTTCCTCAAACTTTTCAATCATTTCAAATTAAAAGATAAAAGCTTTTTTGAGGGTACTTGAGGGCAGAAACAAACAGATAATTTGAACCTGTGGAGTGGCGCTCTCCGCAGTGAGCCGAATGTTAATGGTGGAGGCCCATCTGCCCACATTACGCATTATTGGATTTAATTCTTTGGATGAAGATAGTGTTGGATCGCTGCAGTCATAACTCTTGTTTATATCCATACATCAATTAGGACAAGAGCAAAAGAGATCAAGCTACCCGATTATCAATGTCAAGTCTATCCACTAAAATAGAACACACAGATTACAGATGCTAAAATTATTAGCCAATAAAAATCGTGACATTGACCAGCGTGAGGTACTTATATCTGTGAATATCTTAAATGCACAAAGTATCCAAAAGGCTAATTTCTGAATCTGCCACAACTAAATGAAGACAGGCAGGGAACAGAGAAAGTATGGCAACTCTATCTTAGATGTGCAGACATCTGCTGCACTTACCGCTCAGTCTGCTCTGAACTGCAACTGTTGTCAGAGCTAATTGGCTCATAAGGGCTTCTAATTAACAAGATGGACATGTTTGTAAGCACTGGATTCTATGAAGCAAATCTCTGCATTCATTTGGCTGACAAGGCTTTAAATATATACACAAGCATGCATATATGCATATATAAATTATGGCATAGAACCACTATATAGCACTTAAAGTGTTTTCCCTATGATTATGTGCCAATGAACCACTATTAGTGTTATTTAGCACCATTTTTTTTGTGTGTAATTAAACGTTATGAAAAAGAGATTCATCATAGGGTTCAGCCAGTATAAATTATTAGGTTGAGGTTATCAGCACACACATATACTGTGGACATATCAACTACTTATATTTGTTTTCCACATTTTAGAATAATAGTAAACGCATCAAAACTATGAAATAACACAAATGTAACTAAGAAATAATTTAAAAATAAAAAATAGAGAGATATTTTAACACCTTTATAGGGATAGTTCACCCAAAAAAAAAAAAAATGTGTCATATTTTTTCCACTCTCAATTTCTTTGTTCTGATGAACACGAAGGAAGATATTCTGAGTAATGTTTTGTAACCAAACATTCTTATGTCCTCCTATGAAAGTAAATGGGGCTCATAATCCCAAAAGTTCCTCAAAATATCTTGCTTTGTGTTTTTCAGAACTAGGGTTGTTAACAATTAATCGATCTTCGATTAATTGTCAATAAGAATTAAATCGAAAAAAAACTTAACGATTGTCGGAAAAGCAAGCACTTGTGTGCCTGCGCAAAGCACATACAGCTGGTGAAAAAAATTAAACAAGCGCGCAGAAATTAAACTAGCCATGATCACAATCATGCTCGATGCCAAACACAAACCTGGGAATTTTAACATCATGCGAGACGAGGCTGGCTGCCAACGCAACAAAATGACATCCGCAGTGGATCTGATAGGGTCCGATACAGAAAATGCAAATACGGTTAGTTGATTGCGCGCGCGTCTCACCAAACGGTCTCTGTGCATTGCGCTGGGTGCAGAGTGCTCATGGAAGTTGTAGTTTCCCAGTGTTGTTTATCATTTCACATAACTTTTAAGAAAACTACAATTAAAAAATTATACTCAACCTGATAAAGTGGCTAGTGGGATTGGCTGTCTAACCCGCCACAGCCGAAATTTACCCGCATTTGGCGGGTGTTAATGTCAAGCCCTGATTACAAGATTAAATTGATGATTTTTATCAAAACACCAGCTACATTGACACATTTTACAATCCCAGTAGCATGTTACTTAGACAAAATAAAATATTTTAATTCACATGAGGAAGCTGGCGTTTTTACGCACACTTTTATGTCATTGGCTATATATGCCACTACCGTAAAGGCTTATTGCACTATAACAGTTAACGAGTATTCGATTGATTGATTGATTGATTGTTAATTTAAACGATCATCGAATATGGGAAATTGCATAAATTGGCATCCCTAATCTAGACAAAGAAATGTAACAACATTTTTGAGTTAACTATCCCTTTTATGTCTCTATGGATAAAAGCATCTGCCAAAAGCATATATAAGGTGTTTTGGCACAAATATATTTTTGTCAAAAGTAATTTCAAAAGCTTACGCATATATATATATATATATATATATATATATATATATATATATATATATATATATATATATATATATATATATATATATATATATATATATATATATATATATATATATATATATATATATATATATATATATATATATATATATATTCCTAATTAAAGTGAATTATGGATTTGTTTGTTTTATAACATACCTCTCGACGTCTGGATGCCCAGCAGGTTTGTTTG
The DNA here is from genome assembly GCF_027580225.2 of Misgurnus anguillicaudatus. Taxonomy (NCBI): domain Eukaryota; kingdom Metazoa; phylum Chordata; class Actinopteri; order Cypriniformes; family Cobitidae; genus Misgurnus; species Misgurnus anguillicaudatus. Next base: position 24,390,344 of record NC_073340.2, read on the forward strand.
ATCTTCCACACCACTGCAGCTACCAACAGCAGAGACAGAAAACAGCTGCAGGTGGAAAGAAAAAGTAAAATCATAAATGCTTTGCATCTACCAATTCTTTTTGTTAGAATTTTATATAATAATAAATGTTACATAAGTAAAGTTTTTAAAACTATAAAAAAACATGTAAGACAAGTTCCTTTATATGCTGAGCAGTTTTTAGCTGCTTTTCTAAAACTGGTCACATTGTCCATTAAAAATATAAATTTCAATAATATGAAAATACATTTTAATACATTTTAAATGATAAACATCTATTGCTTCAGATTATTTTAAAACAATATTTTTATTAAGTTACAACATTAAGTTACTCGCTATTAACTTCTTGTTTGCATACCAATGTGCAAATCACACTCGCAACACGCTGATATTCAGTATAACACCACTGGGCTATAGTCAACAGTCAACAAATGCCAATGGATCTCTAGAAACCTGGGCTGTGTCAGAAATAACTTCCTATACCCTTAAATAGTGCACCATTTGAGGGAACATCCATTTTTAGTGGTGTCTGAAATCAAAGTGGACAGTATTGATCTACTTGCCCAATGAGGCTCACGCCGATTGAATTCTCGCATCTCTACTCTTTTGTGTGAACTATATTAGTAAACTAATTTAGGGAATAGTGAATGCGGGGATAGGGGGCTATTTCGGACACAGCCCTGAATTGTAAATTGCAGAGTTCCCACACTTTAGTTAACTTCAAATTCAAGGACCTTTCAAGGACTTTCCAGGTCTAATACCCTCAAATTCAAGAACTAAATGTGGGGACACATTTCAAGTAAAAGCAAGGTTACATTGTGTTACCTTTTAAGATACATTGTTACAGTTCCCTTTTGCGGGAACTCGCGCTGAGTTACTGTGGTAACACTGTGGGGACGCCTCCAGGGGTATATCAAATTCAACAAATGGTGAGGCTTAATGACAAAGACAGGGTAACGCGAGAGCCAGGAAGTATATTGCTATCTGAAATATTGCCAAAGGCGGCGTTACAGGGACGCAGGAAGTATGGCAAGGGAGACGCAGCGTCTCGTTCCCTTCTCAGGGAACACCAGTTACATACGTAACCCGAGACGTTTTCTTGTGTCAAACTTAACTATGCAAAAAAGCATTTTGGTATAATCAACATTTGCATACAAAAGATATAAGCATTTAAAGCCAACAGTTTAGCACGTGTGCTTAAAAAGTCTTGAATTTTTATGATATTATGCTACACTACAAAGGGAATATGATTTTTTTCCAGAAAACGTCTTGCATAAAATAGATTCAAGCACTTTCAATGACCTGTATCTATGTATGTATATTTTCAAAAACTTCCCAGAGCCTTGAATCCCCCCCAGATTCACAAACTTTCAAGGATTTCAAGGACCCGTGGGAACCCTGTAATAACATAAAAATGTTTGTTGCACCATGAACCAATCCTAAAGTCACCAAATTAAGATTTTGCAGTGTATGCATTATAATTTTGCCTTTGTGTTCATATACTGCACTTAAATCCTTGAAAGTTGGATTTCCTATTCAAATATGTTATATGAAATAACACATTTCTGAAACATTTAGAAGGCATATCTTTGATCAAACTGAGAAATCTAATCTCAAGTGTCAGCTCTGGCAATCTGCTTCAAAAGCCAAATCTTAAAAGTGTGCCGACAGTGAAGTAACAAATTCAATGGAAATTGCTTTTGCTGACTGTATTTACTGCAAGCATTTGTAAACATCTCCATGAGAAATTAATTCACAGTTCACACGCATGTGAAAAAAAGATTATGCCTTTAACGCTTTCAAACGTAGCGCATCTCGGGTTCATTTGAAGATAATGGCAAATTGGAGACGAATGGGGAAGAAGGAAAACTTGAATGGCTCGATTAAGTAGCAGTGAGAGAGAAAACCCCTTCACATCTTTGTCTTTCATCCTGTGAATTGCAGACAGGACTTAATCCTCCAAGCAGTTCCAACCTGGAATCCAAATTAATAATAAAATCCTAGCACCAAATTTAGATCAGTCAATTTGTTTAATACATATACTGATTTAGATTATATTCATTTTTATTACTTAACAGACAATACATTTCTGATTATAAACTAGATATGAAATAAGTTTAAATACAAAATCTATTCTTGCTCTATGATAGTAGTTTTAGCCCTCTTTATAAATATGATTTTTTTATGGTTTTTGTTTACATTACAATGTACCCTCGGTTACAACAAACAAAATTAACAAATGAAGGACACAAATATTTTCCTTTTCCACCACTCTGATAAAGGGCAAATAACACTGTTGTCACTATGATGTCTGCCATTTAAGTTTTCCCGACATTCAAATAACAAGAACACCCTTGTTAGTCAACTCACTGCTGACTAACACTGCTGTAATATAGCAAATTACTAGGAAATGAAATAGTATTGGAGTGATTTTATGAATGACACAGGGAGGCGTGGCCTTATGTTATTTTAATGAAATAATCTATGAGCACAACTGAAAAAGACTTTTACAGCAAACCTCTATGTTACCATTTACCACAGAGGGGTGTACTTTCATTGAGCCCTGAAGACTGAACACCGAGTTCCAGGCATTAAATAAAAGCAAATGGATTCCAGGTATTAAATCGAATGCATTATCTTGAATTTAAGAGGGTGAAAATGCAGTTTGCCACTGCTCATGTTAACAACTCTAATTTCACGTTGCCTACTGGCAGATTCTTAATCAAATCACATTTCAGAGAAGCTACGTGAGAAGCTTTTTATTTTAATAGCCAAGAAGATAAAGGGATAGCTTGCCCAAAGATGTTACTGAAAACATCACAAACAAAATAATCTGTTGTCATTAGTGGCTGACAAGAGAGGCAATTTTGAAGAATGCTGACTTTGCCTGTTTATCACGTAATTGGGGAAACTAGAGTAATGAGTCACTCATTTTATAACAGTTTACTGCTTTCATATGAAAATACTCATTTGAAAAAAGAAATCAATGTTCAACAGCAGTTAAATTTAATAATAATTATTACATGGCTCATTGAAATGCTCGATTCTGATTGGCCAGTCGCGACATTTGCAAGTTTGTTATTCCCTGATAACAACCGCTCAAAACTAATAAGTAAGGAATAATTGACGACAGGCCGTTGAATTATAAGAACATAATGCACACACAAGGTAGAAATGTGGCACGACGCAAAGCAGGGTGCCGTTACATCGCGGGTGTGCATTATTTTCAAATAATTCAAAGGACCAGAGTAGGGATGGGCATGATTAATCGACGATCGATAATTGATCGTTAAGAATTTAGTCGATTACGTTAATTTGTTATTGATTAATCGAATACTTTTTTTATCTAATGCAGGTTGCGTTGCCTAGCGTAGCGCGTGTCTTGAAGCAATTAAATGAATTTCACTGTGTGGCAGCAATTCAACATTTTACCACCAGGGTGCAATATTTGACACCATACTCCGTTATCTGTGACCTTAAGTTTTGATTGCAAAAAAAGAATCATGAAGAGGTCATGATTTTTTGGGAACAAATGAGGTCTCTTTTTAAGAATGCGACTCGCAGCTGCAGGTTCCACTGCTTTAGAGCACCGCATATTCAAGCGCATATATGTTCCTTTGTCTAACTAAATGTAGTTTAACTGTTTGCCACAAGTTGATCTTGTAATAAAGGTCTCATGGAGGAAAACATGCTGTATTTTTGTATTTAACATTTTTTAATTATAAAAGTTAAATAATTATTTTTTATTATAAAATATGAATGATTAATCGATAGTCGATCGTTAATTCTCCCGACAATCGACTAAAAAAATTTAATCGAATGCCCATCCCTAGACCAGAGGCAATTATTCCTCTTATACCACAGTTACCACAAAACATTGCTCTGGTGCCAAATTTTTAAGACATTTGACAAGTTAGGTGTGCGGTTTACAAAAAAATAATCAACACCCATGGAACATTTCTCAACCAATTATAATAGAGCATTCAACAGCCCCGTGGTATAACACACAATAATCCGAATGCTGCAAATCATTTTGACAGTTAAAGTTGATACAAAAATTTAATATAAATGTCTTTTAATAACATATATGACATTATATTTACAAATGATTAAACCAAACAGTGTTTGTGATATTTAAACGTCTTATCTTAAAACCGAAAATAAACGGCTTTTCCTTGCAGAAGGTCTGCATTCTTCAAAAACAATTAGCTAATAAAATATTTCAAATCAATAATGTTCCTTGCCTTACTTATGAGGTAAATAGCTGTGTTATAAGCGGGATAATGTACAGAAAGTTGGTTCCTAATGTGAAATAAGCACCTTTCAATGTCATACAAGACCATCCACTTTGCATCGGCTCCTGATCACACTGTCTGGGCCTGTTTCTGCGATAACAACCGGCTGCCTATACATTATCACTTAATTATCAGAATAAATCATTCTGCCATTATGTAATGTAACTATTTTTACATCTTGTTTAAACACAGCCCATTTAACAAAAATTTAGAGGCAGAACTACCCGTATACACATTTACAAAATATTAGCTGCTTATCAGTAGCAGTTCTCTTCCAATTCCACCTAAAGTTTGTAATATATTAGTGATGCGATTTAAAATTCAGGGACAGATGAGGAGAGATGTACCCTGTCAACTTCCATCTCTCTAGCTGTACTGATAATAGAACAGAATCTGCCTGAGGCAAGTCCTGATTCCACCTGTCATGAGTTTGGCTTTCTCAATCTTAGAGAATATAGCTGAAATCACATCTGTGAAATCAGGGAAATTCTCGTTGGATGATGACACTTGACTGACAGGGCAAAATCCCACCTAAACATCTCATACATAAATGCCTGCTCCTAAAGTTTCTGAAAGACCGATATTAAATGTTTTCTTGTCACACTAAGATGTGTTTTTGATGTGTTATTAAACGCCCAGTCAAAATTAAATGACAAAAAAAGTTATCAAAATCTTGAAAAAAGGGGGAGGATTCTCTGCTATCAAGCGGTGGAGGCGTGGCTGTTGTTGGCGCTGAAACCATACCTACTTGTGGGAAAGCTGCAATTGCTCTTAACTTTTAAATACCTATACAACCAGAATCAGTCCCTCCCAAAAAATGTGATTATTTGCATGAATCAATGCATAATCATTTATTTACGCGGGGCCGCATTTTTTCAAATAAACAGCACTTTCGCTGCATAAATTGCAAATTTCTGCCCACAAAATATGTGGGACTTCATAATCCCTGCATTTTCATAGCAAAAAGTCACATATATCTTAGCAGAAAGTTAAAAAATGTTACATATACTTCACACAAGCGCAGCCATGTCCTCTGTTGCTATGGGAACGTTATTAAGTGACGTAATTACGCATAGTGAACATCACTGAAAAGCTGCAAACCCCAACCACAGTTTTTGCAAGTTCCTGCAGTTTTTGCAAGTTCCTGCAATTTTTGCAAGTTCCTGCAATTTTTGCAAGTTCCCGCAATTTCATCACATAAAATTGCATAAATATCCAGCACATTTTGCCCACAGCAATCACAAAAAACTCTGCATTTTTCTGAAAGGAATGCTGAATGAATGCTTGCAATGGTGTCAGGGGCCATGCTCGGTGGCTCCGGTGTGTCATCAAGCCATCCTTTTAATTAGCCTGGTCCAACCAGACTCTAGCACATTCATTTCATTTGTACAGAGAGTCTGGCCACGCTCCATTGCAAAGCGTTACTTCCGTTAAGGAGGGTCCTCTGTTGAAGTTTAAAACTATTGGATCTGCCCAGAGTCACTCAGGATCTGCCATAGCCAATCGCTAATGTGTAATCGTGACGTATATCATGCGCCGAAACCATCCAGAAACAACAAGTCCGAATGATCAGACCAACAAAACTTAACAAACATTGTTCTTGCTCTGGCTTTAACTTCTGTATATTCGGCAGTTTTGCAACAATGGACCGAATAGCTTTCCCCGCTACCATTACTGAACTACTACTCAAACTGACGCACAACCTCAACGTCATCATTCTTAGACACCCACCTCTGTTCGCTGATTGGACCTGCAGATTTTTGCAGGAGAAAACGAAACTCTACACAGCAGTCCCAGACGTAGTACTGAAGCAAAATGAAAATTAAGCGGAATCACGTAGGAGGGCGGAGCCAGGCTACCTTTTAATAACCCCGCCGAAAAATCCTGAACTCAGAAATAAGGAAAAACTGTTTAAGAGGCCGATCACACCGAATGAGTTTATGGCAGTTGCAGGCAGCTTTCTGGAATGATTGTTTATGCATGCCGAACACCTTGTATTTTTTGCTGCACCATGCGTTTTTGAAGGAGCGCTCAACGCGCCCAACCTCATTCGCGTTTTTCCATTGTCTGATCGAATGAGGGGAGAGCCGGGCCTTCCGTTGTGGTGACAGTTAACAACAAAGGAGTGCTCACGCTCAATATTTGATTGACAAGACAGCTACCTCGGTGGTTGCATACCAATATAAAAAGCAGTGCCACACTGCTCTTTTTTTTTAAGTGACCAAAAAAAGCAATGCGGTGCGCCTTGCATTTCCAAGCATTTAAAACGCAATTGATGTGATTGGACCCTAATGATGTAACTCCACAATTCAGTACTACATATTTTATAGTATTTGTAAAATGTTTCAGAAATACATTTTTTAAAATTTATAATGTGTTTATAAACAAATGGCGGAAATGACTTTAAGGTATTTAAGTAGTGAGGGTATAGTTTTTAAAAAGAGTTACCCTTTGCAAATAAGAGAGGCCTAGATTTAGGGAAGATGATCTCGGTGAAGGAAAGTTTGAAAAACAAATCATTGTTTGACAGTTTATCCCATTTGACAGTTGCATCACACCTCGTCATGAAACATTTTCCACAGTTTTAAAACAAGTATTCCGGCAAATACGCAAGCACCGAAGCATTTTAAATCAACTACGCTTCTTCTCACCTATCGCTTTCAAGTGTCAAGAGAAGGTGCACTGAAGCTGCTGCAATTTCCTGTAAGACGTGTGTGCGGCATACACACCGTAGCATGTGAACTTGCCAAGGTTTTCAACGTCTGACAGTTTTTCAACTGTTAGTTTGCTTCTTTGCTTATATTTGTATAAATAATGAAAAGAGTGCATTAAAGCGAGTGCATTTGAAGGTTAGTAGTAGGCCAAACGTTTGCATTAAGCCTTTCGAAGCGATGGTGACTCAGAGTGAAATAAAATGTGAGTTTCTAAAGAGTAGACTAAAAGTAAATTACCTGAAAAAAATTACTTGTTTCACACTGGTTACTTTAACACCAGTTCCTCAATGCTGCCAGTTCATAAATACACGCGGGACAACTAAGCCACTGCATGCACAAGTTGACCCCATGTCAGAGTGCATCAGCATTTGACACCTGCTTCTAATCCGAGACAACAAACTGATGACAAAACAAAAGGGTGCGGCTGTACCTGGGGATGGAGCATTCTGAGACAGAAACACCCTTTATAACCAAATCTAATTAGACATAATGGGAACAGGTGTGCCTGTTGACAAATCAAGGAACAGCAAAGGAATTAACAAACTAGCATGACAGATCTACCTTTTGGTAATGACACAATGTGGCGAATTACAGAGGAAGGTGCGTTAAAAGTGTTTTTTTCGATTACGGGTCCAGCTGACGTTTCAGGGGTTTCTATACGTATCACTTCTTTCTATGGGCACTTCCCCCGGAAAACCCCGCCCACCCGTCAATCAGCGGGAGACGCTAGACCTTACAAACATCACATCACGCGACAGCTATGTTTAATTTCAAAACTCAACAATGGCACAAAAGAAGAAGTGTGTTTTTGGATGCAAGGAGAAGAAAGCCAGCCTTATGGAAACAATGGATATAGTTTGTTATTCAGGGTAGCAGCGGAGTTTTGCGTGTGTGTTTGATGTGCTGGATTTCATTGAAAAGTCCCAACCGGGTCATGAGTTGCATGCGGTAAGTAAGACTTCTGTGTTATGTTGGAAATAGGCGTGTGCATATTATATAAATGACACGAACATGTAGTGAATCATGAGTTAAACAGTGTTGTATAGTGTTGCATGACTCGTACTCGCTCCTCCCGCGGTAGGAACTCCCCCTTCATTGTTTCGTACGTTTGTGAATGTGAAGACGTTACGTCTTCACATTGACTTAACATTAAAATTACTCGCGCTTGACGCCTCTACTGCGGCTGGTGTAAACGTAGCATAAGAGTCTGATAAAAAGATGCACTTGGAGGATTTTGCTTTTAAGCTTTTCAATTACTAAATGTATTTCATGCATCATATTAACGCTGCACTGCAAAAAAAAACAATTTTGAACTTAAAAATAGTAGTTAACTTAAAAAAAAAGTTGTGTCAACTAATATTTTTAAGTTGAATAAACTAAAAATTTTAAGACAACCAGGTAACTTACTTTTTTAGGTTGAACTAACTTTTTTAAGTTCTCTGTTACACATGCCCAATCAGATCTCAAAGCCCTGTCTAACTACAACCTCATTCACACAGCACTTTGGTCCCAGAAAATTTCCATGAAATTGGCAAAAAGGCTTCTGTGTGATCCCAACACATCCCGTAAATGTACTCGGATCGCTCCCGGAAAAAATCATTGGCAGTGTGAATTAACCAAAAATCAAACGATCCCGGATAAATCCAGGAACACATTTTCCATGTATTTTCTGTAATCTCTGTGTGGACAAGGTGTGAAACATTGCATGTTGAGGGATCCATCCCAGGAAGCCTGTTACTAATTCATTTTACTAACTGAAAAGTGATTTACACAATCCAGTTGAGTGATGTCACAGATCTCTTACACTCACCTAAAAAACGTCACAAAGAACTGCACCAGATCCATGATGCTGTTGTGCTGGGAGAAGGCGATCTGTAAAAGGAAACATAAATACAGGGATGACATGTTACCAAAAGAGAGTTCTTTACATGAAAAGGTGTGATGAAGACTTTAGCCTGCGGTTAGGGTGCTTCACCACAGACAGTGTCATAACAGAGGCTTAGCTCGAGGGCCCATCATGTGCATCACTTTACCTTTTACTTGGCCCCTCTAATTGTTAGATGGAGGCTGTTCATGGTTATCCGAGCCCAAAACCTTTAGGGAAATTACATACATGCCAACTGTTTGCCTGCCGGCTTGTGGTCAACATTGGACCTGTATGTTCAGGTGTAACCTATCTCAGATTAGAGGGGAATGACACTGGGGGTTACACAGTAAATCCCTTTTGTACATGCTGAAATGAGCTTGATATGTACACAAAAGCCTAAAAGGCAGCTTTAAAATGACCAATAGTGTAGATTATATTTCCATTCACTGACAGAGACAGTAAGAACATACATCAGCAGCTCAATAACATATTAGGATTAAGTTTCATTTTAAAAATGCAGACTATAACTGCATTATATAAAACATCAAATGACATAAAAGTTATATTCTTAAAACAAGCTTTATTTTGTACATTTTTATTGCATAACTTATATCAAAATCATGTCAGTTATGAAGTATACTTAAAATATAAAGTTTTCACAGTTGTCCTAGCAGAGTAACCAAACAGTTTTTTTGCCATGGGTCTAACGCTGGTGTCCCAAACCTTTGTTTTAAAATTTAAATCTCCTTTTGTTAATTTTTTGGCTTAAAAGTGAGCTTCAAAAGTTGTAAGCACACAGTTGACCGTAGCCATTGTATGTGTTTTTTTTCCACACTTTGGAAGTCAGTGTGTACCACCAACTGTGTGCTTACCATCATTTATCAAAATATCTTTATTTGTGAGAATAAAGAAACTCATACAGGTTTAAAACAACATGATGGCGAGTAAATGTTGACTGAATTTTCATTTTTCAGTGAACTATCCTTTTAAAATACATATTGCAATGTCATTTTTAAGTGTCCAAACACTTGTTAGGGCCACTGTATGTTCGTGTTGCTTATGTCTTAAACTTAAAGATGCTTTATCCATTGATTTGATATAAATATGGGACATAACTTTATACACTGCATGCTAAAATGAAGCCAAACTTCAAAACACAAGTAGCCTCAATAAAACATTTTGGGATCAGTAGAGAATTGCAGCCATTAACTCAGCACACTTCTACAAAGTTGTTCAAGTGCATTGCCTGAAAGTTAGCTGTTATGGTCTCCCATAAGGCAAGAAAAAAATTACTTGAATAAATACTCAATAAAAATAAAAGTATTAATGTACGCATTTGTAAGTAACCCTGACTTATCGAATAAATAATGCATCAATAGCAAAGCTGGACAGGTCATTTGGAAAACCAATTCATTTCATTAGGTTATTGTCATGGGAACACCGCAAAGGCTAATGACAGTGCTGGAGAAAACTTTAACACTACATTGGGACTGAATCATTTATGCCCACAAAAGGTGAGCACAGTGTGCCAACTTGGTGACTTTGGCTGCTAGATTTAGCAACTTTTCAGACCCCTTCAGTGACTTATTTTTAAAAAAGCGACTAGGAACAAATCTAGCGACTTTTTCTGGCGTTGTTGGAGACTTTAACGTGGAAGCACGTATCGTTTACTCTTCCAACGAGCAGCTGGCGCAGCTTCCGTGGGCTCCACCCACGTCTCAAAGCACTCATAGTCCTCCCGCAGCAGATTACATTTGTGAACGTTCAGAGAGAAAGAGAAACTTGAAAAAGCCAGTGTTGTAAGAATGCAAATCCGACTTGATGATGTCACTGATAGGCTAATGACGCAATAACATAATCTAGCGATATTTAACGACTTCCCAAGCAAGCTTTAGCTACTTTCCTTTGAAAATAGTTGGCAACACTGGGCGAGCAGGACAAATGATGGGATTGCAAAGAGCAGCTGTACAGCCTTACGTATGTTCAGTTAAGTCATTGTTTTCCCATGACAATACACATACTGGAATGGGATAACACTGTTCCTTCCCATAGGTGTAAAATTATCATTTCAAATTATTTATGGGACAGCTGTGTGTGCACTACCCCTTTAACACTGTAAACAGTGAGAAAGCTTTTTGTGCTTTCATATAAATTCACTCACACCTTTTATGACCATCAGTAAATTATAATAACTACTATTACATAAAATACTAATGTAAAAATGAAATAAAAACAGGCTTTAGGTTTTCACGCCCAGAATATTACTTGTTACGGTAAATGACCCTTCCAGCATCCAACCTGCTGCTACCAGAGTAGTTTATACATTTTTAAAGTTATTTTTACTTCTCTTTTTCAGACCAACAGCAACTTTCTCGCCGCGTGTTAATGAAGTCGTTAGGAGGCGTTTCTAATTCTGGTTGTCATAAATAAATGAGTACCATCGACTAGTGTTGTAGATCTCGAGACCGGTCTCGGTCTCAAGACAGGTCTCAAAATCACTTTTTAAAGGTCTTGGTCTTGTCTTGGAATCGACTGCATTTTTACTCTCGGTCTCAAACAAAGAGGACTCGGAATTTTATTTCAAGACCAGCCAAGACCACAACTGATGGCACATCACAAATTTATTTTTTATCATTAATTTTACGCAGTTTATTCAGGTTTGGCATATGATGTTGGCATTGTTTAAGTTTCTACCAATGACAATTTTTTTAATTTTATTACTAAAAACACCTGCATTGTGTTAAGTGGATGGCAAGCCACGAAAAGACAGTTCAGAATAAATGGTTAACTTGATTTCAGCTCTTTGGTGTTTTATTTGCTTATAGACAAAGATAAATTCCCACATATCTGCAATGCCTTTGATTATTTTATCAATTTCTCTGATGGCATACACATTTTATCATAAGTGTTTTAATGCAGTGACTTGCACTGGTCTTGGTCTTGACTTGGTCTCGGCCTGGCTTGGTCTTGGTCTTGATTTGGTCTCGACCCTGTAAAGTCTTGGTCTTGTCTCAGTCTCGGCCAGTCTTGGTCTTGGTCTCGGTTTAGGTGGTCTTGACTACAACACTACCATCGACTGCAGTATCTGAGAGAAGGATGACGTGAACTCCACTGCTTCGCTCTCATTGGTAGTCGCTCATAAACTTTTCTCAACTTTGTTATGTTGCAGGACACGCCCACTTCTTGTCACCAACGTTCAACTGTCACTCGTGTATCCAATAGTTCCCAAGCTTCCATTGAAATGAATGAGATCATGTGGCTGTGCTACTTGTATAGTGGTCTAAACAGTTCTTTACTCTCTTATACATCTCCTAGTTCTCTACTGGACATTAGCAAAGAGCTTAATTATATTTATTTAGTTAATATTAAACATGTTACATTTCCTACATCTCCTAGTTGAATGCGCTTTAAACATAGATATTATTTTGTTATTATCATTCATTTGATTGCACATAAATTAATAAGACCTTAACTAGCCTGTAATGTATTGCTCATCTTGGAGATGCCCATCAAGATAATTTTTCTAATGAACATTTTATAAAAATAGAGAGAAAATATTATTAAGATCTACCTTCATTACAGAGTCTGCAGTTTGCAGATTATTTGTTCACTAAACCACAGCATGCCCCTTTACATGACATAAGCATGTAAGCAAGGACAGACAGGAACATTAATAGTAGAACAGTTGCATTGTTTATTTTCTCTATTGAATGTGTTATTATAAATAATATTTAGAAGAAATACAAAATCTGTGGATTTGTGCGGTTTATGTAAAACGTTAGCCTAAAAGTGTCGACTGGCCTCGACTTGACCCAGCAATCAGACAGCGAGACAGTTAAGCAGCAGTAATGTTTTGTCAGACTGTGTTTCCAGCGCAACAAGAGCACTTTACTTCATATGCAATATCTGATGTTTTTTAGAGGGGTTGGGGGTCCTCGTATGTGCATGTTGGAGCTTGCATCCGCATTCCCAATTTCCCCGGTTAGCTAATAAATGCCGATCGCACTCTCTGATCATAAACATCAGAAGACAGCGTGCACACCGTGTCATGGGGGCGCGTTTGATTTAATGATGCATCGGCATGGTAAATAAGTGACTCTGCTTTTGGGAAATCTAATACAAAACTATTACTGCTTGAACTCGTCTCAACCGAGATGAAGGTCTGAGGAGCGCACGTAAATAAATGAACCTTATCAGAGGAACTCATCTCATATATGATAGAAGAACAGAGAAATGAATGCAGATCAATATTAGGTGGTGTTCTCGCAGTCGGAGATAGTCTCATCATAAATGATGCGCGGTATCTGAGCGTCTCGGTGCACAGCTGGCGAACGGTAATGAACGGCAGAAAGGTTGAGAGGATTTGTGCTGGTTATCTTTATAAACCTTATGGATATCGACCAGATGAAATCCTTTATTGTGGTGGACTTTTTTATAAATAGCTTCGGTAGGCATTGAAAATCTGTTTTAAAATGAACCCTCTAAAGAGCTGCAATGAGTGTTTATCATATTCGGTGCAATATTTTTTATTACCAGAATTGAACACTATTACATTTTTATTTAGAGACTGGCCATTTAAGAGAAAGCCATTTAGGAGACATGGGAATACATTACCCAGTGCACACTTTTACCTGAGTGTAAGATAAAACTGGTTAACTGGTTATATTGCATCATACAATACTGGAAGCTGTTTATAAAGTAACTAATATTTGTGTGCAGTGTTTTTGCAATAGTTTTTCGAGGTCGTTTCAGCTACTGTGCATGTGCACAGGTTTGCATGCGCCTCATGCGACTTTTGGTTCTTTTAAAGGGACACTCCACTTTTTTGAAAATATGCGTTTCCAGCTCACCTGGAGTTAAACATTTGATTTTTACCGTTTTGGAATCCATTCAGCTGATCTCCGGGTCTGGCGCTAGCACTTTTAGCATAGCTTAGCACAATCCATTGAATCTGATTGGACCATTAGCATCACGCTAAAAAAATAACCAAAGAGTTTCAATATTTTTCCTATTTAAAACTTGACTCTTCTGTGGTTACATCGTGTACTATAGCCACCTTTTCAATGCACACGACATACAGAAAGGAGAGTCGGAGTTCTCCCCCTAGTGGCAGTCGTAAAGAAGTTTCAGTCGTATATGGGAGAGAAGCTCATTCCAGCGCAAGAGGCTTCATTCTAATATGTTTACCATGTTGGAATAAATAAATGAATGCGAATAAATGAAACAATAAACAGCTATGCATATATGACAAATATTGCCAATATTTTTTGAAGAGAACATATGAAGACAAGATTAAAATAATAACGTGCACAAATTAAATAAAAAAAAAAAGTATTTATTATCAGTAATCAAAAGTTTTTTTTAAGGATTCAAGTGTTTACTAATAAAGTTAAACAAAAAGGATTAATCGTTTTTACCAGTTTATGATTGGAATACAATGAAATACATCACTTCCGGTCGGCATATCGCATGCGGTTTAATCGCACAAGTTCAAATATTTTAACGGATCCAACGCTCAAAACGGATCCGATATTTACGCATCCGCAGATGGTCGGAACTTCACGCAGACCCTTTGCGACTCTCCATAGGAAATAAATGACTTCTGGTTTAACGGCCGTCGTTTGTCGTGAGCAGTGGAAAGGCGGCTTAAGACCGACAGAAAATTAAAAGTTGTGATTTTCTAGGCCGATATGGCTAGGACTATTCTCTCATTCTGGTGTAATAATCAAGGACTTTGCTGATGTAACATGGTTGCAGCAGGTGTAGTGATATTACGCAGTGCCCACGAAAATAGTCCCCTGCCATTGAAAGTAACCAAGGGGACTATTTTCGGGCAGTGCGTAATATCACTACGCCAGAATGAGAGTATAGCCATATCTGCCTAGAAAATCGCAATTTTTAATTTTCTGTTGGTGTTAGTACACGATGTAACTACAGAAGAATCAGGTTTAAAAAGAAAAATATCGAAACTCTTTGGTTATTTTTTGGCGCGATGCTGGTGGTCTGGTCGGATTCAGTGGATTGTGCTAAGCTATGTTAAAAGTGCTAGCGTCAGACCCGGAGATAGTCTCATCATAAATGATGCCTGGTATCAGAGTATCTCGTGCACAGCTGGTGAATGGTAATGAACGGCAGAAAGGTTGAGAAGATTTGTGCTGGTTATCTTTATAAACCTTCTGTTGGTCTTAGTACACAATGTAACTACAGAAGAGTCAAGTTTTAAAAAGAAAAATATCGAAACTCTTTGGTTATTTTTTAGCCCGATGTTAATGGTCTAATCAGATTCAATGGTTTATGCTAAGCTATGCTAAAAGTGCTAGCGCCAGAGCCGGAGATCATCTAAATGGATTTCAAAACGGTAAGAATTAAATGTTTAATTCTAGGGGAGCTGGAAAATGAGCATTTTTTTTTTAAAGTGGAATGGCCCTTTAACTGGAAGGCAGGGACTTCGGTTTCCAAAGGGGCCATATTGAGCATTGCATTATCACTCATTTATAGTGCTCAGTCATGTTTTATGCAATTATTTGGCCAGCGCTAATCACAAAATTTTGCAGTCATGTATAAAAATCTGACCATAAAATGTTTAGCAGTTTATATATACGCTATATCCATTTAGATATATAAACACTGTGCACCTTTCTTCACACTACACTTGTAAAGCTCATTACAAGGTAACGGTAAGGTTGTTGTTCACATAATGATATACCTCACTAGAGTATTATGTTAAGACCCCAGTCACAGCTAAAGTGAGAGATCGCAGTGCCAGAACGCATCTTCGTCGGATCTACAGAGCTGAAGTTCTACCCCCTTCCACCACACAACCCTATAATACGGGCCATCCATACACCCATAATGCAACTGACATAACACACTGTTGAGGTCACCAAGCCTCAGGCAGCGTTCAGAGGACAGAGAGGCAGAGACTGTCAGGGTGCATGAGCCTCTACTGGAGTCAGTTCCCAGAGGCTTCAGTGTGAACCTTGAGTCTCAACAGTCACATAAAGCTACAGTGATTTTGCTCATTAGTGCCACAGTAAGAAGGGTTTTCGCATATTGGTTAGATGTCATTTAGCCGATTTAAGCAACTCAGAAAACACTGGGTGTAGGGTACGTTCCTCTTTGCACCTGTGGTCAAGTGCCTGAGGTATGAGAGATGGGGTGCTTTTGCATCTCTTATCTAGCTGGAGCTGGTGCCCGACATGACCCTATTACAGCAACACTATGTAGTTTTTTACCTTTAAATAATGTCTCCAAAATTATTTCAGTGATAGAACAACTTTTAACTGGACAAATTGTACTGTTGCTGCAACCTAGCCTCCTAGCTGCTACAAGCAAACTCTGAAAGTGGCGGTGGAGGGTAGAGCACACAGCCCCGCCCCTCCCCCTGCCTGCAGAAGACTGTCTGATACCAGGCACTGTTGCGCTTTTCAACTACATGGGGGAGCTGTAAGTCATTTTACATGGAAACTACATAGTGTTGCTTTAAAATCCACAAAGCCCCCTACACCTGCTGGCATCAAACCAGGAACCAAGAAATGCAAAAATGTTTAGTTTAAAACTAATTCAAATGTAAAACCATTTTCACCAATGAAGATGTTTCGCCGTTAAGTACAAGATATTAACGTATTTTCCGGACTATAAGTGACACTTTTTTCATAGTTTGGCTGGTCCTGCGACTTCTAGTCAGGCACGACTTGTAAGTCAGTTTGAATAAATTTTGACATATATGAACCAAGAGACATCATTACTCTATGCTGCTCCTGTATTTATGTAATTCAATGGATTCAGTGATGTCTGCGAACTTGATGGTCGCTGGCTTGTTATGTTCATTTAGCCTATTCAGCCTTCCAGGTATGTTCAGTATGCTATTGTGTATCGTGTAAATAACTGATAATATTACGTTAATGTACGGACATCTATTCAGCCTGCTGTTCTGTCTGCTATTGTTTAGTTGAATAACTTGCCTTGATTAGATGTCTGTTCTTCGGATTGGATTTTGTAAAATCATTTTCTAAATAAATGCGACGTGTAGTCCATTGTGACATATATATGTTTTTTCGTCTTCATGAAGCATTTTTGATTGGAGCGACTTATAGTCTGGAAAATACAGTATGTACTTGACGGGCAACCTCCTCCTATTTTTGCTGTGCTTCAATACTCCAAACAATTAGTTTTTTATTTAAATGACTAATTAAATTAACTTCTGACAGTTACATAAAGCCAGCTTGTGGTAGCATAAGACCCTGAATTAAATTATTTAACACTGAATTAAATTATTTAACATAATGAAGACAGCAGAGACATGACTTTAATGACTATAGTTACATCTGTCTTAAATGGATGCAGACAAATAGACGCTTCATCTCATTGAGCTGATATTTTTCTCCTTATTCTAAAACTAAACTACCTGTGCAATCGTACGCCTACATCTCCTTGTGTCTGATTGCAAGCAATAAAGACCGCAAACATTTTTCATTATAAGAGCGATGCACTGCAGCGCAAATTCAACAAATATTTTTCCATGATAGATAGCGTCAATCTGCACATTACTCCAGGCCTGTCATTTCACGTCTGTCGTCAAGGCATCTGGCAACATAACACATTGCCACTTAGGGGCTGATTCAATTTTATGGATCATAAGAAGCCAACTTGTCCAAGTGCATAACTGAATAATTGATTTCCACCTCATCGCGCAGTGGATCTTTCTAGAAACATTTTTTTTTGAGAATTTTAAAAATATTACAGTCAGTCATATCCATTTTTCACACAGGAGATGGATCTTCACTTAAGATTTTTCTTCTTTTGACTAACACACGCAAAACTGCTTTACTATAAAGTGATACAGGTGAACAGTATCTCCTGTAGTGTGTAAAAGATAAAGTAAAAAGTAAAAGATGATCTCATCATAATGTATTTACCTGTATTTTGATTGGCCATGAGAAGTTGCTAACGTATACGTAGAACGTGATGTTGGGGTTGCTGTGGAAACTGAATTTCTCACAAGAGAAACTATCTCTGTACTCTTTGATGTTGTTTTTGGACACAATGGGAATCTCTTCCCCGGAGATAGTTCCAGCTGGAAAACAGAAAGTGACAAATTAAACAAATGATTTTCCCAAAAAGGTTTTAGATTAATCCAGGACTAAATTAAATTAGGCCATTTAAGTAGTTTTTACAAACATACCTTACAAAAAACAGATTATGTAACAGATTATTTGTTAAGGCAGCTCAAACATGCATTTTAGTCTGAGATAAGGATAAGCTCTGTCTGGGAAACCGCACCATAAACAAAAAAAAAAATGGCATTTTATCATTGAAACATTACGGTAATCCTACATTATTCATGCATAATTGTGAGACAATAAAAATTGTGTTGATTTTTATTTTCTAAATAAGACTAAAAAGGAATCCGCACACTGAACTCACAAAAATATATTGATTTATTACATCATATTTAGTTGTATTTTTGGATTCCGGCACCTGCTAGTGTTTGGATGTGCGCGTCTCCCTCTTTAGTGATTATTATTTTCTTCAATTATTATTTTCAACAAAACTAAGTCCTGTTGTCTGCCTAAACTCATTTGCATGCTAAAAATCTAGTCTAGTGTATGACACCTAATGCTTTCCGATCTATTATGAAATGCACTAGCAATCTACAATGTACACCACAAACAAATGCACACAAACAAACACTTGTTTAGCTGTTTGATGAAGTGTTGAGAAAAGGAACTACTAAGAACACGAATTTCATTTTCTTTTAAAAAAAATATTGGAAAAATAAAACCATAAATGTAAAAAATGAAAAAGTGAGGGAACTAAAAAAAGCAGCTTTTGTCCTATTTTATCAGAACGCTTTAAAGTCCTCCACTAAAACACTCAAGTCTCATCAATCGTCATTCCAAACCACCGCTATGAAACAAAGCCCTCAAAATGACACCCCAAATGCCGCTACGTGGCAATGTTTATCTTAATTGAAATCGTCCAGTAGAAGAAGCCTCGGTCCTAGGATTCACAGCTGCGCACTAGACTATTGTAAGAAGCCCATCTCAGGGGAGAGTGCTTTTAAAATGAAAGACACCACTCCAAATATTAATTGAAGGGAGCAGGGAGGTTGAGAAGGAGGGGTGAACTGCTAAAGAGGAGCAAGAGTGTCAAAGTCACATTAAAAAATTGGCTGTGACTGTTATATAAGCAAGCGAGGAGAGAATAATGATGACGTGATGTCTTTGAGTGACTATCGTAAAAAACAAAATGCACCCATGCTGTGGTCAAACAGGAATATTTTATCATAAATATATGTGACAGTGGACCACAAAACCAGTCATAAGTTGCACAAGTATATTTGTAACAATAGTCAACAATACAATATATAGGTCAACATTATATATACAACTAAGGAAAATCTCAAATTCAGTGTTTTAGAAAATTAGAATATTGTGAAAAGGTTCAAGACACCTTTAAATGGTCTCTTAGTCTAGTTCTATATGTTACACAATAACGGGACAGACTCCTGACTTGACATTTGTCCAAAAGATGACCATTGACACCTTGCACATGAAGGACAAGACACAAAAGTTCATTGTAAAAGAGGATGGTTGCTCACAGAGCTCTGTGTCCAAGCACATTAATAGAGAGGCGAAGGGAAGGAAAAAATGTGGTAGAAAAAAGTGCAATAGGGATAATCGCACCCTGGAGAGGATTGTGAAACAAAACCCATTCAAAAATGTGGGGGAGATTCACAAAGAGTGGACTGCAGCTGGAGTATGCAAGACCTGGGTTTCAGCTGTCGCACAAGCTTGAACAACAGACAGCATCAGAAGCGTCTCGCTTCTAGACTGCTGCTGAGTGGTCCAAAGTTATGTTCGCTTATGAAAGTAAATTTTGAATTTCCTTTGGAAATCAGGGTCCCAAAGTCTGGAGGAAGAGATGAGTGGCACACAATCCACAATGCTTGAGGTCCAGTGTAAAGTTTTCACAGTCAGTGATGGTTTAGGGGGCCATGTCATCTGCTGGTGTTGGTCCACTGTGTTTTCTGAGGTCCAAGGTCAATGTAGCCGTATACCAGTATTAGCACACTTCATGCTTCCTGCTGCTAAGCAACTTTATGGAGATGCAGATTTCATTTTCCAACAGAACTTGGCATCTGCACACAGTGCCAAAGCTACCAGTACCTGGTTTAAGGACCATGGTATCCCTGTTTTTAATTGGCCAGCAAATCTGTGGGGAATTGTGAAGAGGAAGAAGCAATATGCCAGACCCAACAATGCAGAAGAGCCGAAGGCCACTATCAGAGCAACCTGGGCTCTCATAACACCTGAGCAGTGCCACAGACTGATCGACTCCATGCCACGCAGCATTGCTGCAGTAATTCAGGCAAAAGGAGTCCCAACTAAGTATTGAGTGCTGTACATGCTCATACTTTCATGTTCATACTTTTCAGTTGGCCAAGTTTTCTAAAAATCCTTTCTTTGTATTGGTCTTAAGTAATATTATCTGGTCCACATATTGTCCTATTTCAAAAAACTGACCCTTATGACTGGTTTTGTGGTCCAGGGACACATATTAGAACCAATAGGATATTATGAATGAAGTATGCCCATACCAATATGACAAAAATGCTAGCTTGTTAAACAACACAGGCAAGTAATATTAAAGAAGTAACGGTTACCTGTTGATCCAACAGACCAAGTGATGTTCAGATTGAAATTGTTGGATGCATTGATGGACATGTCCAAGTTTTTGCTGGTCTATAAAACGAAAGAAGCAAATAGCAAAATAGATTACTGGGAAAAAAAACTGCCTGTATGGCTAAAGAAATAGTGTAATGTCACTTTTTTGTCAAGCTCTGACAAACGACAGGTTTATGAAATGTATGCTAGCTGACCATTAAACATAAATCTTTCGAACAATCGTCAAAAGTTAGTCAAGCCCTTTAACTGCTTCCGTTCTCAGATAAGTGGACAGCTACTGACCTGTTCAGGAGTGGCCATGAAGTTAATGGCAGTGTAGTGCTGGTCATCTTCTTGAAGCAGACTGAAGGTGAACTGGTAATCAATCAGCAGGTTATCTGTTCAGAACAAAACCTTATTGTTAATCACATTTTTAGATAACATTTAATACGATAATGAACACCATCATGAATTTCATAGCAAGTAAAAATGTTTAGTTTACGCAAAACAAAATTCTGTCACGTTTACTATACCCGTATGTTGCTCCTGTATGTTCTTTTAGTGGAACACAAAAGGTTGTTTAGCTATGATACGTTTAGCAGAATGTTACAGACTGACTTCCTCAGTCTCCATTTATTTTTAAGGTAGTTATGAAGAAAGATGCACTAAAATAACAGGAGACAAATACAATGTATGTCCCTAACATTTGACTTTGGTATGAAAATAATGAATCTTATTTTTGGGTGACCCTCATGATGAATCATCATGAGTTTTGAACATTCACTCCTTCGGTAAGAGAGCTACTTTAAGAGCTATACATCATCAATCTTTTAAATTGACTAAATGAATACCTGCCTTCCTGAGTGTGTCATTGCTTTAATAAGCATACACTGTGATTAAGCTCAATTTTTGCTCAAAGACGTCTCCAAGTACTTGAGGTCTCTGCTTCTCTTAGTTGCATAAAAACCCAGTGACCTTAAAGGGATAGTTCACAGAAAAAAATGAAAATTTTGTCATCATTTACTCACCCCTCAAGTTTTTACGAACCTTTATAGATTTCTTTGTTCTGCAAATGAAGATTTTTAAAAAACAGATCTGGGGCACCATTCACTTCCATGGTTTTATTTTACTATGAAAGTCAATGGTGCCCCAGATGAGCTTGATTTCTTCATGTGTTTTTGTCAGAACAAGATAACTTATACAGGTTTGGAAAAACTTAAGGGTGAGTAAATGATGACAGAATTTTAATTTCTGGGTGAACAATGCCTTTAACCACAACCATACGAAAATGTACCAAAGTTTATAATGTGCTGATATAAAACAGTGAACTCCTGAATAAAGCACTGCAGTTTACTTTGGTGCATCAATGTGATTCTGTTTCAAGTACTCTGCATCTCTTTAATGTGTCGTTTTGAGCCAAAAGAGATATCTGCATTATTTTCTTAACTCATGGACTGTTAAATGGCTGAACACTGCCAGAGGCATCATCCAGAAAACAGCTGTCTGAATCATATGGCATTGTAAACATCTCTTTTACTCCCCATCAATCCAAAATGTTTTTTATAAGCATTTCGTGAATTCAGATAGGACATGCATTACAGTTTTGCTCATTTCCTGTATTTATGCCTGAAATTCAGACATATTGACAAAGTAGCCTAATCCATCAATAACTAAAAATCAGGATGACGTCGGTTCCCCCAACCCCTTCGAGAAGAAAAGCTTTCACTTTAAAAATTAGTTTTAAAGGCATCCGTACTGACATTACGAAACCTAAATTGTCGACCATATGGCTGGCTTTTGAACCATTGAGGTGAAATATGCTGGATTTCTTCAGAAATGCAAAAGCATGGAAATGAATCTCTGAGATTTTACACATCAGATAAATCTGAAAGATGTCAGCCACAAAGCAGATTAGGGAAAAAATGAACTATGACAAACAACTTGTTGCAAGACAGCAGCTTGTCATCCTTCACACAATCACCAAGTTGTGCTTCGTAATGTTGTTATGTACACTTTTTATGACTAAATCGCAAACTAGGAAGCCAATTACGTAGACCTCACAAAAATTATGGTGGTTGGAAAGATGTGGGCAACTTATCTGCTCAGCAGAAGGAGTTAAACGTATGCAAAGCCTTTTTTAGCTGCTGCTTACCTACCTCACCCTCAGTGATGGGCGTTAGAAGTAAAGCGTTACTGTAATCCGATTACTTTTTTCGAGTATTGAGTAAAGTAAGCGATTACAATTGCAAAACAGAAATTAGATTACTGTTACTTCCTGGTACGCATGCTTCGTTACTGCGATATTTAACCTTAATTTTGTACCGACATTACTTTGAGTTTAACCCAGTTATAGGTGACAAAAACACCAGCGTCCGCTGTACACTCTGCGTGGGAATAAAACTTTTATCTACAGCGAAAAATTCCACCTCAAATCTGAGCAAACACCTAGCAAGCCGGCATAGGAATGTGAAACTGAAAAAACCCTGAACCCCCAGCTGACATAACCGCTGCGGCTCCATCTCATATACAGTGATACGGCGTAAATAATCATCAGATTGTATATTATATTCTATTACAAGACGTTCATGCGAAATCTAATGTAAACAACAGACTATATTTCATGGATTATACGCATTTGGGGACAAAAATGGTAATTGGATGTATTTTATTAGAAGGTTTTCATGAGTTATTCACACATCTGAAACAGACTGGATTCGACTCGCGATCGTTATAGCAACACAAAGGTAAGAAGTCCCGTTTATTTTGCATGTTGTCATCTGTCACAAAATACTACATTTATGATGCTAAAGCATCTGTATCTCAAAACAGAGACCATACACTGATGCTAAACCTGCAGACCTTTTAAACGATGTATAGTAATGTTAATATTATGTATGTTTGCAGGCAGTAGGCTATATAGATATTGTTAGCAGTGTTGAAAAAAACAAGGTCATCATGCCCACGAAATAGTGCACGTCGGGAGGTTAAAAAAAAGAATGTTTGATTTGTTTCAATTTTAGATTATGGAATATGCAGAAAGAATAGAATTACTGTGGGTTTACACCAAAAGCGAAGCGTGCAATCGCATCGCGTTGCTTGCTCTAAATTACTCACGGGATTTAACTTCGAGTTCAATTCAATTCAATTTTATTTATATAGCGCTTTTCACAATAGTTAATTGTTTTAAAGCAGCTTTACATTAATGGATGTATGAAAAACATAGAAAACGAGCATAGCAATAATGTAACGTATACAGTAAAGTAGTAAGTTAAGCCAAAGGTGGCGGACTCTCCAGGGGAGTTGAATATTTTCAACTTGGGCAAAGACGCGTTTGAGGCGAATAGCGCGTCTGATCGCGTCTTTGCATTGACTTTGTATGTAATCTACTCGCGCAAATCGTTGAACTCACATCTGGTGTAAACCCACAGTTAGGCTGAACGGTCTGTTGCTTTATAGCATATTTAGGTCGTGTTTTTGAAAAGTAACTTAGCAGTGATGGTAATAACGGCGTTAGAAATAAACGGCGTTACTAACGGCGTTATTTTTTTCAGTAACGAGTAATCAAATAACTTACTGTTTCCCCCGTAATAACGCTGTTACCGTTACTGACAATAAATGCTGCACGTTACTATAATTGGAGACTGACGCGAGAGCATGTATCGCTCTCGGGTACTGCTGCTAGACACTGACAGGCAGTCCGTGTTAATTGCTATCAGCAAAACCATGGTTTTACGAAAGTAAACCATGGTTGTCAAAACCTTACATGGTTGTAAGGGACAAAATTTGTGTTTTCTCTTTAGTGTCTAATTCATTCATCTAACAAATTTTATATTGAGGGCATCCAAGTTATTTGAAATATTTGAACTTTTTTTAAGTAACGCAATAGTTACTTTGCCTGGTAATTAGTTACTTTTAATGATGTAACGCAGTTACTAACTATTAGTGAGAAGTAATTAGTAACTATAACTAATTACTTTTTAAAGTAACGTTGCCAACACTGTAACTTAGTAAAGTGACTGATTACTTGTGAAAATAAGTAATTAGTAAAGTAACTGGATTACTTTCTTGGAGAAGTAATCAGTAACTAATTACTATTTCCAAGTAACTTGACCAACACTGCTCACCCTACATTTCACCTTTGCACAATGTTTTATTTGGCTATTTAAGCAGGTCAATAAACTATACCCACCTACCCTCTGTTTTTGAATCCAACTGCATTAAATACATTTTGGAAATGTAACATTAAATCAAAAACATAATATCACCGAGCTTTGCTCTCTCATGGAGGTGAACTAGACATCAAATGTCAGATGAAACTAGTCTGAGTAACTTGCATGACCAAGACTTGCCTGAAGCTCTTACTGAGTCGAGCCATATAACACTGACAGATCACAGCGAGTGTGCCAACTAAAGGCACCTCTGGAAACAAACGAGTCAGACATTGCATGTTTGAGAGAACAGATCTCACGCTGCCTACTGGAACCGGGTCCGCCAAACTTCCGTTCCCGTGTCTTTAATTAGCTGGGATCACTCACTTATTCACTCTGACAGGGCTTGACACCATCACCAGTATTATATCACTGCCAGCAGCCCACTCCAGCAACACTTCCTCACAACAGGACACTTTACGAGAGAAAATACGGGGATGTGTAATTGGACCGGAAGCCCGTGAGCGTAAGCTCTCTATCTAATAGATGCAGAGGGAGTTGATGGAAATTGATTGATAAATTGAAGCCTTTATTTAATGCTGATTGATGATGAGAATAATGCTGGCAGGTTTTGCAAACGGAGTGAAATTTGATGTCCTAAACGCTACTGACTGCGTTTAGTCCTCTCAGACTCCACATTGCCTGCTGACAGCAATAGCAAAATGAAATGCGCACAAGCAGAAAGGGAAATACGACTTGGGGACAGGCTTTTTTCGATGAACAGCAACACTGCCCCCTAGTGATGAAGCCACATTCAAAATGCACCGCAATGATTTTCCTGCATATCTTCTACTTTATATGCCTCTGTAACACTGGGTATATATATATATATATATATATATATATATATATATATTAAATGTATGTATAAACTGTCAGCAGGTTATAATCATGTTTACATTTATACACCTCTACACTGCACATTGAAACACTCATGCATACTTGCATTAGTATAGTGTACTTTTTTTGGCTGCGAGAATTCACTAGAGAAGTAAGAATTTCATTGTATAGTGCATACTATATAGTGCATTGTATAGTCGTTGCTGTACATATGACTCCTGAATCTTGAAGATGATGTGTGTTCACATCCTGATCACTGTCTTTTCAGAACATCTCATTCATGACTTTTTTTCTAGTAGTCTTGTTGTGGTTGAGACTATAGCATCTGTGCTCCAAGTCTCAATCCTCTAAATGATAGACCGATGGCAGATTAATTTTTAAGGTACAACAGGATTACTTTAAGGTCAGAGCATACTCACAGTAACAGGTTCCTCTGAGCGGGTTGCCAAGGTAACGGTTTTCTGAATCGCATCTGCGGAGAGAAAAAATAATTTAGATGAAACACATCAGTAACATTCAATGCAATGCCATCTGATGCATGGGCCTGATAATGCACCTGTCACAACATCATTTATTGAACATTATTGAACTAATAAACAGAACATGAAACATGACAAGGGTAACAACTTAAACATTAAGTTGATTAATGTCGACTAGTGTGTCTAGATTTGTAAATCCCTCTATTAGAAATAATAATAATAATAATAATAATAATTGTATTATTGCTAAACTTTACATTATACATTATGCAAAAACTTGTATTGTATCAGTGATGTTAACAGGAATCTTCATTCCTTTTTCACACAAACGCAGATTATGTAATTCAGCCCAGTTGTCGGGTTTCTTTAGTTTCACTGCTTCATTAGAGAACGCCAGGAGACGGCTCTAAGCTTCCTTTACCTCGATTCAAACACACTAAACAATTACCAGCGCGCTGCCGGCCGCAACTCTCCACCGGCCTATAAGTAGATTACAAATCCTGCAGCTCTTCTGAGCCTAAACTGACGGTCCAATTACGGTCAGCGTAACACTCAAATCACTTCTCCCATTCTTCTCCTCCGCAACAATCTTGCCACTTAGTTTATATAGTCCGTGTAGTGGGAATTCACTTTCAATTCACTTCATTGTCCTGTATAAACGCATCTAAAGCGCAAATGTGATAAATCATTAAGACCAGTGGTGCGATAGTTGAAGCAAAATAGGCTCTGGACTCATTTCTTTAAAGCAGTTGTATCCAACAGGGTGCCCGTGGGCACCAGGCTGCCCGCACAGAGTCTGTGAGGTGCCCGCCAAAGCACATTCCATTAATAGCCTCAATTTTAATATTTATTTATTACATATTTTTATATTAGCTTGGCTTCTTTTATGTATGTTAACATTTTAAACAATGATAAAACATATCAACATTAAAATAAAATAAAATCTTCAAAAAAAGTTAAACAAAAAAGTTTTGAGTAGACTAAAAAGTAGCCCTCAAAGAACAACCAGTTGTTTGGAAACGTTCTGAGTGGACCTGCAAAACGGTAACGTAGATGGTACCATAGATATGTATAAAAAAGGCTAGATGTGTTATGGGTCTCTAACGTCATCACCTGGTGGCCATCTTACCACAGGGAGCTCACTCAATCGTAGCAGGGCTCCAGACTGCCACCAAAATTTGAGAGTGTACCACTGAATTTTACATCCAGTCGAACATGTGCGGCCAGTAAATTTGACCTTTTTTTGTGATGTGACACTGAATTTGAAACAGCACATTGTACTTTCTGCAGCTATCATCAAAGTATTTACTAGTAATACATTAGTAGAAATGTGAATATTTGGTTAGCATGTTGATTTACGGTGTGTGACCCTAAATTTTCTGGTTGAGCCCCGAAAATTCAGTTGGGGGCCACTGTGCACCTAGTGAAAAAAGTTAGTCTGGAGCCCTGCGTAGCATTGTGTTTTAATGATGCATGTACTTTTAAAAGACCATAACTTGCTCAATCTTCTACCAATTTTCAAACGGCTTGTTTTCTTACAAACGTTATTAACGTGGCTATAATTCTGGATGCTTTAACATGTTTCATGAATTTTTTATTTTTATTTTTGTAAAAAAATGCAGTGTCATAGGTACACTGACGTTTATAACAAACCAAACCGTTTGAAAATTAAGCAAGTTATGGTCATTTAAAAGTACATGCATCATTTAAACACAATGCAACTGTATAACTTTAGCCTAAACGCTAGCATATAGCATTAACTAGCAAATATGACAAAACGTGCTCTATAGAACAGTTTGTCCATTTATGGCTACTTCAGAAACATGGCAACAGCGCGAAATTGCAACTTCCATGTAAGGGACACCGCGGTGTATGTAAATAAAATGCTAGCATATAGCATTAATTAGCATATTACACTAACACAGCAGTTAAAACTTTGTTTTAAGCATTTTAACAACTTTGTAATTAATTTAATGTTGAGGTGTACATCTCGACTGTGATGTCACAGTTGGTGTATGCTGAGATAGGCCTGTTTTCCAGCGATCTTTTGCATGCACAAGGTTTACATAAGAAGGAGGAAACGATATGTCATTACCATGTATAGAACTTGTATTATTCAATTATGCCTAGGTAAATAAAGTTATACATTCTACGGCACCTTCAAAAAGATAGTTAACCCAAAAGGTTAATGTTGAGGAATGTTTGTAACCAAACCGCTTATGAGCCCCATTCACTTCCATAGCAGGAAAAATTAGTAATATGGAAGTGAATGGGGCTCACGAACGGTTTGATTACGAACATTCCTCAATTTGTGTTCATCAGAATAAATAAATGTATACTAAATGTCTGTAACAACATGAGAGTGAGTAAATGATGACAGAATTTTTATTTTTGGATAAACTATCTCTTTAAACTACACCATCTTTAGTCAAATATATACACCCTTCCATCCTAGGGCGCAGTCACACCAAAAGCGCTTTAAACGCTTGCAAACGCAAGGCGCGACGCACTGCCTTTTTAAAAAAAGAGCAGTGCGGCGCGGCTTTTCATATTGCTAAGCAACCACCGAGTCAGCTGTCTTGTCAATCAAATATTGAAGCGTGAGCGCTCTTTTGCTGTTAACTGTCATATTAGCAGAAACTTTAAAAAGAGGGCGCTTGCTCTGACCTTGTTTGAGGGTGAGAGGTGCACAAACACGCAGGAGAGAGTGAGCGAGTGGAGTCCTGTTCTTCAAAGCAACTGTAAACTTCCCTCACCACAACGTAAGGCCCGCCTCTCCCCTCATTCGATTGGACAATGGAAGACGCGAATGACGTCAGGCGCTTCTCCGCTCTCAGCGCTCCTTCAAAAACGCGTGCGCGGCAGGCGGCAGAAAACCGCAATGCGCTCGGCGCGCATAAACAGCGCGCAAACGCGCCCTGCCCATAGAATATCATTCAAGAAAGGCGCCTGCAACTGCCATAAACGCTTTTGGTGTGACTGGCCCCTTATACTGTACTGTAAATATCCTTGTCCTTTGCTCGGGAGCATTCATATTTTTCTCAGTCTGTCATAAATATGAGAGGACAAGGTAGAGTAGATTTTTACCACAGTACAAACTACGCCACAGGCATTAAAGGCTAATTCACATTGCGCAGACAAATGCCGACAGACGCCGACAGACGCGTCTGTCGGTGTTTGTTGGACCAGTGTGATACCCCTGTCTGTGTCTGTTGGTGTTGGTCGGAGTCTGTTTTCACCCGACTGAACATGTTCAATCGGAGTTTGTAGCGTCGTGGACTGTCTGAGCAGTGTGGTATACTTTTCCAACAAACGCAAACAAACTCTGACGTATCTGCGAAACGTTGCCATGACGACGAGGCAAGTCCATTGAAAAGACGGGTAGTAAAAGGGGCTGAGTGTGG
This sequence comes from Misgurnus anguillicaudatus, assembly GCF_027580225.2. Classification (NCBI taxonomy): domain Eukaryota; kingdom Metazoa; phylum Chordata; class Actinopteri; order Cypriniformes; family Cobitidae; genus Misgurnus; species Misgurnus anguillicaudatus. The sequence goes on from NC_073340.2 coordinate 24,419,838, forward strand.
CAAGGTTAAAGTAAAAATGGCAGGTTTCTGGACAAATCAGAAAGAAGAGGAGTTAGTGGATCTTTGGGAAGAGAGACCAGAGCTGTATGCAGTGGGTGTGGCCATTTACACCAACCGCAACGCAAGAGGGAATGCGTTTAGATCGATCGCTACAGCGCTTGGGGTTTCAGGTTAGTATCTCTATGTTTTACCTCAATACTTTAAAACAACTTTAATATACACAATTACGAATACAATAAACTTGCCTGACAACGTTGTTAATATGATTACTCATATGTAGATATAGTTCTCAGTTTCGTTTCAGTAAGCAAATAGTTACAAAGTTGTTTGGTAAACGGGCTTGCACTGAAAAAGCTACAAAGTAACATTAAATATTGTTGAAATTTTGTAGCTCGCTTATTTCTGAATTTAAACTTGCTACACATGATTAAACTATGTTTTGTTGTAAAAGTCGTGTTACTGTTGACAATTTAACTAAACCAGTTAGCTATTTAACCTATAGTTATTTACTACTTGTGTATATTACAGTGTATTTGTATATTAATAAACTGCAAAACTTGTAGTTGTTTTCAAAGATGCAACATGTTTTATACTTGTGCTACAGTTGTGCTGACCTGCGCTACAAAACTTGTAACCTCCCTATGATGTGTGCAAGTTAGCATACAGCACTGCTTGTACAGTAATATAGGCTTTATGTGCCAAACAAATATACTAGTTAACATTTGAAGTGGATCAAAAAAGTTTTAAAAATGTTTATGGTATTACTATTTTTATGAAAGGTTTTGATTAACTTCAAATGTTGACTTGTGTATAATGCAGTTATTGGCATTTACTCCACATTACTATATGATCTTCATTTGTCATTGTTTTGGTGTCACAGAAGCTGAGGTAAAGAAGAAAATAGAAAATATGAGGACACAGTATAACAGATACCTAAAATCCCCTCCATCTGGAAGCGGCGGTAATCATACTCCAAGGCAGGAGTGGTTCCTGAGGAGACTTAAGTTTTTAGAGCTGCACATGAGAAAGAGACCCTCGACATCAAACCTTGATGTTCACAATGTAAGTTTATTCAATACAGTACAGTACAGTATGTTTAATTGGATATGGGGACTGAGAAATATGTACAGCAGTTTAGCTCATTGCCATTGATAGGTCACCTCAACCTCTATAAAAAAAGTTTTAAAAGAACCATAAAGAATGTATAGTCTGAATCTATTTTTTTACTGTTATCATTTGTTCACTATAATTTTAACTTATATACATTATCTGGGTATTGATTGACACAGAAATTGTGCCACTATATTCTATCCCATTGCCAAGGAACAGCTCCTGCCTCTGAATTAAAGTACTCCATCAGCCTTTCTCTGTTTAATTTGGCTTCATTACTTGCATTTGTGGACCTTGGCAGTGCTGCCTGTGGCATGGTAGGATCTTGCCTCCATGTTTCTTGCCCATCCTGATCAGGTATTTCACACATATAAGCGTCGACACATTCGTCACGTAAATAGTTGTGAAGGGCACAAGATGCAAGAACAATATCTTCCACAACATTTGGTTGTAGGTTAATCGTGGTTAAAAAAACCCTAAATCTGTTAGCAAAGATGCCAAAGGTGTTTTCAACAATACGGCGGGCACGGGATAGCCGGTAGTTGAAGACTCTTTGCTCTCTTGAAAGCCCCCTCCTGGCAAAAGGCTTCATTAAGTAAGGTTTCAGAGGAAAAGCTTCATCTGCCACAACAAAAAAAGGCATTGGAATGTCTGTCCCTGGCAATGGGGTGGGTTGGGGAATGTTTGCAGTTCTCTGCTCTAAAGACTCTTGTAGTGTTGTCCCTCTGAAAACTCCACCATCAGACACCCTTCCATTACACCCTACATCAACATAAAGAAATCTATAATTGCTGTCAACCAAAGCCATCATAACAATTGAATTAAAGTGTTTATAATTGAAGAACTGTGCTCCGCATTGAGGTGGCGGTTTAATCCGTATGTGTTTGCCATCCAAAGCCCCTAGGCAATTGGGAAATTTTGCAGTGGTTTGGAATCCTTCAGACACTTTTATCCACTCATCTGCTGTTGTAGGGCACTGGAAAAGAGAATAGTACATTTGTAAATAAACCACGAATTAATCATTTAAAAAAATATTTTACAGGACTCTTCAACTACTTCAACTGAGGAGGGTGAAAGTGAAGACAGAGGTGAGGATAGAGTAGAGGATAAAGAAGATGAAGAACAAGACAAGGAAGAGGAGGAGGAAGAAGAAGAGGAAGCCATCCCACCTAGTGGACTACAAAAAAAGCGCCGTAAAAGACAACCTGACCCTGCTCAGGCTCAAGACCTTGTCATTCTTGGGGCAATAAATGAAACTCTAAAAGTGCTGACAGAGAATCACCAACACAATCTGCAGCCACCCAAGAATGACAGCATACATGCCTTTTGTCAGTTTATGGAGCAACAGTTAAGAGCAATTGACGATCCACACCACCTACAATATATACAATTTCAAATTCATCAGATACTGTTTTCCCCTCGTCCTTCCTCAAGCCAGTATGCACCTACATATTTACATCCACTGTAATACACGACTAAATTGCATCTTAATTAATTTTTTTATGGGTGCAGGTTCAGGTCTTAATTTGTTTGTTCTGTATATTTTGATTTGATTGTATTTGCCAATAGTTACACATGTATGTATTTTTAAGTTTATCCTGTTCCATTGTTTTATTTTAGTTTTAGTGTAAGAATGTAAAATAATAATTGATTGATGCAATTCAATAAAGAATCACTTCAATTCAAATTATTGTTTTTATTCTTGTCTCATTCCCAAAAATGTTTTTTGTTTCCTCCCAAGCCTGTACAGAAACTGTTATAATATTTTATTAGAATCTACCATTTGATAACAGCATTTGAAAAAGGAAGCACATTTCTTTCTTTATCAAGTCTTAATAAGCAGCTCTCGATGTAGTTAACAACAAGCAATTCAATTCAATTATACAAGCAGTTATTGCATTAATCTCTTTTCAATGTTTACCCTTAGGATACTAAATAAACCATGGTTTAAAAAGATCTATAGTATAGCCATGTGGGTTTTTTGCGTTTTGACTGCGATTTGTATAATGACAGACTTATAATACAGACTATTGTTAAATATTTTCTTCTGTAACAAAATTATGATTGCTTTGTGGTTACCATGTTTCACTACACTACTTTTTGGTTTTATTTGCAGTAATACCAAGGTAAATTTTGTAAAGGTTACACTGACCCTGTTATTAAACTATATACAATATCTCACGAAAATGAGTACACCCATTCACATTTCAGCAACCATTTTAGTATATCTTCTTAAGGGACAATACTATAGAAATGCAATGTGGATATATTTAAGAGTAGTCAATGTGCTGCTTGTAACAGTGTAGATTTACTGTCCTCTGAAAATAACTTCACATACAGCCATTATTGTCAAAATAGCTAACAAAACTAGAGTAGACCCTACGTGATAATACATGTCACAGCAAAATCCTCGGTGTTAAATTAACACCGGCTCGGTGTTTATATGGGTACCACCAGCAGGGTGTTAAAAGTAACACCGAAGCAGTGTTAGAGTTAATTATATACTTTAGCAATCATTTGAGTGATTATTTGATTATTAAAGACACCTGATGATAATGAGCCGAACTACATCTAAAACTTCCAGTCCCTGCCTTAGATAAAATCAACTGAAAAGACATCTCTCTTATTACAAACCAGACTGACTTTTGTCTACTTTGAAATTGTTTGGTCACCATTATGGTGATCAGTGGTTCCTTTAGTAGGGCAGTTTGACTCTTATTTTCCTTTTGATGTCTTTGCAACAGTGTTTACTGAACACATTATTTGTTGTAAAGGTTGTTAAAGCAAAGTTTATAAAGTTTTTTTAACAGAGATTGTAGATTTAAGTAAATTGTTTACACAGTCAAACAATCAGTATTCATGGAAAATAAAATGTTGATCAAATATATATTCTCTATTGGTTTTAAATTAGAGCTTTTCAAATTTTATTGTTAAAAATACTTGTGGAAAGTTTATATTGTGCCTCACGTGCATATATCATGAATCACCCCATTAATCGCAACAAGGGTGACATAATTTATGTTGCAATGCATGATGGGAGTCATGAGTTTTATACTATGGTGGATCCCAGCATGCTTTGCAACATTATGTTTTTCACCATGATTCCGATTAGTGGGGTGATTCATGATATCTTCACGTGAGGCAAAAAAGTATTTCCAGCAAGTATTTAACAATAAAATTTGAAAAGCTTGAAAATTTAGAAAGCTATGTTACTGAAATCCAATAGAGAATAATATACATATTATCAACATCTAATTTTCTATGAACACTGAATTTTTTTGACTGTGTAAACAACTTGCTTGGATCTATAGTCACTGTTACGAGAACTATATGAACTTTGTTTTGGCATCCTTTGAAACAGATGGTGTGTTTAATAAGCACTGTTGCAGAGACCTCAAAGGCAGAAACGGGAGTCAAAACCACATTGGCTTTGTTCAGCACCACTGCCCCTCCCATAACGATTTGCTTTCTTCAGTTAAATACAAAAAATTGGATACCTTTTGCAATAAGGTAATTATATACTGACATATTAAATAAAAAGTGCTCAGGATTAGAATGCCTACCTTAAGATGCTTTTCTTTGAGAACCTGATAGATAGCTCTACATGTTTCAGGAATAAGCTCGCTTAAAGTTGAGCATCCGATGCGAAAAGCGTAGTGGAGGCTACGAAATGATTCCCCTGTGAATAATAAAAAAATGTTTAGAATTACAACATTGAACATTTCAATCTATATCTTGTATAATTAACCTACTGTATCTATCAACACTTGAAATTATTTAAACTGCTGGAAGATGAAATATAAACTATTACAACTTACCTGTTGCTAAGAAGCGAAGAGTTATCATTAGGCGTTCACCTGGTGAAATGGACTCTCTGAAATTAGTATTTTGCCTTTGAATTATTGGTGTCACCAGCTGAAGTAGATGTTTAAATTGATTAGGGACCACCCGAGCAAAATTATGAAAGCTTTGTAAATCTTCCGACTGCAGTTCTCTACATAAATTCGAGTAGGCACCCTGTCTGTCCCGTCGCAGCAACCATGGCTTTACCCAAAGCCTCTTTCGTTTAACTTGCCGTCTTTTCAAGCGAAGAATGACACGCAAAGACATTAGTAACAGTAACATTTTGATAGTGGTTACAGGATCATCCATTTTTACAAACTTAGACTTCAATCTGTCTGACTCAGTTTGTCTGTGTCTGTTGGTGCAGTGTGAACATGACAGTTAGTTTTCATAAAATTCTAAATCCAACTGCCAACTTGTCTGTTGGTGTCTGTTGGCATTTGTCTGTGCAGTGTGAATTGGCCTAATATGACTATTCTCTCCCTCAAGAGAGAGCACAATGTACTCGGTGAGGGCGTTGAAACATAATGCACTCTTACTCTCAGTATCTTAAATTAATCTCCAGCGAGAGCACACCTACATGCGGTGCATGCTTTAATACACTTGCTCAGTTTTTGTTGTAGTGCCAATAATTTTATCCCCATTTGGTCACACCAGGAGTGCCACAACACACTACAACAAATGACGATGGACGCTAGATCAATCACACATGCTTTTTCTTTCAATTGTATCAATTGGCACTCTTCAATCACATTTCTTGTTTAAGAAAGTAAAGGAAAACTTTGAATTGCTCTTCCACAACACACAGCATCAGCTCGCTGAATGAGGGGCGGTGAGCGGTGACATGAGGTCTTTAATCAACCATTTTGAGGGTGATAATATTTGTGCTTGACAAAAATGGGCACGGCGCTTCATTACAGACCTCGTTATGTTGGGCGGGTAATGGCACGTGTCCGCCTAAGTAATGAGAGAGAACGGAGTGAGAAATAGAGAGAATTTAAAGAGAGGAATAAACAGGAAGTGGAAAGCAGGCATTTTTACGGCTGCACTCATTTGTCCTTGTGATGAAGACACGCTTGAATACATCATCAACAGTCCTGATTTGGGCCAACTAGGTTACACACAATTAAAAACAAGTACATAGGCATGGATAGCCGCACACACTGGAAGAACAATAAACTACCTGGAAATGTGTGTTTGTTTTGCTATAGTCTGAACTCAATTGTTTTTGTCAGATGTCCTTAATTGAAAAAAAATCATGTATTATTTTTTGAGTTTTTATTATAGGAAGGGGATAAGGTTTGGGTTAAGTATTTAGTAATTGTAATTTTAGGGTTAGTCTATAACCTGCCCTTATTAAGACCTTGAGTAAATGTGTGCACACCAAACACCCCCTAAAAGTAAAACACAAAAGGACATTTTCACACTATAGCTGATGATGACAACATAATTAATTTGATGTCAGTGTTTGGTTTACATAAGGAAAAAAACTTAAATGGATAGTTCACCCAAAAATGAAAATAATGTCATTTTATTGAAAATCTACATACGGGATACTGTCCATGTCCAGAAAGGTTATAAAAACATCATAAAAGTAGTCCATGTGACATCAGTGTGTAAGTTAGAATGTGTTGAAGCATTGAAAATAAATTTTAGTCCAAAAATAACAAAAATTATGACTTTATTCAGCATTGTCTTCTCTTCCGGTTTTGTTGTAAACTGCGTGCACGAGACTGAAGTCACGTGACTGCAGTGAAGCGGCTGACGTGTTATCCTCAAAAATGTTTGCGAAGTGTGTTTTTTTCACAAAAAAAATGTGGCCAAAACTGATATTGCAATCATAAAACTTGTTGCTAAAACTGGTACCGCAATCACACAACTGGTGGCCAATACACAACATGACAGCATAAACATCAGTTGAGGGTTGCAACTCCAGTTTTTAAATGACAATAACCTGGCCAGACCACTGTTGTGAGTGATATAAGGATTTAAAATGAAAATTATTTCTTAAAGGCGGAGTCCAACATGTTTGAAAAACGCGTTGGAAAAGGAGACGGGCCGACTACCAAAACACACTTATAGCCAATCAAATTAAATCAAATGCCCGATTGCGTATGTGTGGGGCGGGTCTATCAACAGAAGGTCCAGATTCTATTGGGGTAGGGGCGTGTTTGTTTAGGTGATTTCAAATATCAACATTGGCTTTCAAACATCATGGACTCCGCCTTTAATGTCTAGTGACATATCAGGGCCATTTTATGATTAATTGATATCAATTTGTTACATACTGTTCCTTTAACAGCAGCCATATCACCCTGTAGCCCAAGACAGCTTGCCCACTAAAGCTAAGCAAGGCTGAGCCTGGTCAGTACTTGGATGGGAGACCAGCTGGGAAAACCAGGTTGCTGCTGGTAGTGGTGTTAGTGAGACCAGCAGGGGGTGCTCACCCTGTGGTCTGTGTGGGTCCTAACACCCCATTACAGTGATGGGGACACTATACTGTCAAAAAAGCACCGTCCTTTGGATGACTCTCTGTGGTCATTAAAAATCCCAGGATGTCCTTCGAAAAAGAGTAGGGGTGTGCCCCGGCATCCTGGCTAAACTTGCCCATTGGCCTACTAATCATCCCTCATACTAATTGGCTATATCACTATATCTCCTCTCCACTAATAAGCTGGTGTGTGGTGGGCGTTCTGGCTCAATATGGCTGCCGTCACATCATCCAGAAGGATGCTGCACATTGGTGGTGGTTGAGAAAAGCGCTATATAAATGTAACAAATTAATTATAATTATTAATTAATTAATTATTAACATAGTGGGAACACGGTAACACTTAAATTTGATTAGTACTTAAAACCGCTATAACAATGCTGGTAAACAGCATTCTTTCAGAGCCACTGAATACAGCATGAATAAAGAAACAGTAGGGACAGAAGTCATAGCTTTCTATTCCCTGCAATGCAGAGATCCAGTGAGACCATCCATGGGCTGCACATGTCTTTACAGTTAAACGTCAGCCCAGAACAAATCATTTGTTATCCAGCGTGCTCCCAACAGCACACAATTAAAAGATGCTAAGATCCTCTCCGTTGCCTTGAATACAAAACCGAAGCTGCTCACCGGTTTCTGTTTCTATGTCTGAAGAATCTGAGTGGGAAATTCAGCTCACGCCCACATCCCCTAAATAAGCATGACTGCTCGACCCACTCTTTAGAAATTCTGCATACACACATAACAATGCAGAGAGAGAGAGGCACTTGAGTTTCATTATTCTCAAAGAGGAACAATCTCTCACAGTCACAAACACACGCCGGCAACCTCCCACACCTCACCTCCACCTCCATTAGTGCTACTGAAGTACCCACGAACAAGCACACACACGATGCGCTGGATCAGCACTGCGTGACATCAAAGGTCAACTTTGGCCGAGTGTGTAAGGACTGAATGGACAAATACATATACGTGCGTGTGTGTCTGTGTGTATTGGGGGTTATAGATAAAGTGTGACAATATAACTTCATCTGGATTACTTCATTTAGGTATGTGTGCATAAAGCAGAGATACTTACAGCTGGCACTGATCGCCTTTGATACCCTTGGTGGTGCAAAAGCATTTGCCTGTCAGCACCTGGCACACGTTGGCATGGCCATTACATTTACAGGCTACAGGAAACGGAGAGAGAGACACATGTTAAATATTTAGTTCAAGAGAGTTGGACACATTGCACTTAAGACATGTCTTAATCTTAAAATTTATTTTACAGTAGATCTTGACCTTTGAGCTCAGTTACTTCCTGACTCTTGAGATACCTTCATCGTCTTGTCCCACAATTCTTTGCGTGGGTATGCGCGGCTAATGCGATTGGTTGAGTCTGGTTGAGTTTGACAAAAAATGCTGGCCAATAAAGCAGCTGGATCACAAATTTAGTGTAAATATTTTTTTTTTTTACTTTTTACACCTTTTGATTGCATTTCTAGTGAGAAATTAGTATTATAGTTGTGAATTAGGGGATTTGTTATCATACAAAAAGGCGCTCTCTGTTTATTTTTCCAACAGATTTTCATTACGCTGCATATGAAGGCTGTCTAAATGTGTTTCCTGGACATGCCTTCATGCCTCTAAAGTCATTGCCTCATGATGGCAGCAAGGCAACAAGTAAACTGCCTAAAGTTTTGGATGTAGCCATAGAAAGATTAGCGACACACAGGGACAAAGTCGCTAGCGGTGTGCATTCACAGTAAGACTAGAGCGGTGTCCGAAATAGCCCCCTATACCCTAATTCACTATTCCCTACATTAGTCCACTAACCTAGTTCACTCGAATGAGGGAATGAAAATAAGAGAGTGAATTCGGACACTTGAGCTTACCGAAATTGTACTTTATTCGGCGCGAGCCTCAGTGGACAAAGTAGCGACTATCTTTGAGTTTACATCAGTTGTACAGTAATCATTGTTGGTTGAATGAGTGCACTTAATATTGTCCATTATGATTTCGGACACCAGTAAAATGGTTGTTCCCTCAAATAGTGCACTACTTAAGGGTTTAGGGGGCTATTTCGAACACAGCCTTTCGAACACAGCCTATGTAAATTTTAATCATTGCTAATGTGTAATAGCTTTTTGCTCTACTTAAACAAAGTGTGGGTATTTACAGTGACTAAATAAAGACTGAATAGGCGTGGCAGATGTGTAAATGTGGGCAGATGCGTGGTAATGTACTCATCTGAGTGACATCAGAACATTACAAAACCCTGGAAGTTTAGCAGCTTAGTGTTAAAAAAATGTATTGTATGTATTGGAGAAGTTGTGAGATATGAAAGTAACAGTATGTAATATAAAAGTCGTAAAATAAACTGTTATCTGAAAAAAACAGTTCCCCATAGTAAGAAAATTCAGCCAAAAAATGTTTTTCTTCTAAAATCTCTGGTATATTTCTGGTACAAACCAGATTTATCTGCATTTTCTGTTTCATAGGCCAAAAACGTTGGCTTTAAGTGCCATAGCCTTTTATCTGTTCTGAAATCCATTTCCGTCTGCTCTGAACAGCGGACTATAATTATTTCTAAAGCAAGCATTAATTCTTTCCTCTCGCTGAGCTAACACCACCACAGATCGTCGGGGCTCTGACAGGCTTTTGTCTGCCATACGTGACGGCACGTATGGTGCTGTCTGAATGCTACCATCTGCCCGCAACACTCTCTTACTTGTTCCTATAGTTTGTGTTTCACAGGTCCACGGTAGCTGGGTTTCCATTGAAACGTGAAGCGAATCTTTTCAAAATTGCAAAAAAGAATGCACCCAATTCACATTTGTGAATTGGGTGCGTTCCATCAAGTTGTTCAAAAGAATGACAGTAATATTAGTAACCTAGTAGCCAAACAAACAAAACACATTTATTTATGATTTGGCTGTGCACTGAATGCCGTGCACAGAAAAAGAAATGCTGAATTTTTTTATGCAGGCACTAGCAGCAAGGGCATTGAGTCCCATGTATGGGAACGTCAGCTGATACAGCTAGACGATCAGTCATGTGGGTTTAATGTTCGCTACGTCAGAATTTATTCGCATTTATTCTTTTTCGCATAAATCAAAAACCACCTCAAGCAAGCGTAAAAAATATAAGGATTTTTATTCTAAATTTGGCATTCCAACACTCATTTCTTATGCGATACTTCAAAAAGAGCATAAAATAAGTGTAATGCAAAGCCGGCAAGTGACATACATGTACAGTCGTGTAAAAAGTGTTGGCCCCCTTTAGATTTCTTATGTTTTTGCATATTTGTCACACTTTAACATTTCAGATCACCAAACAATAGGGGTGTAACGATACACCAGTGGCACGGTTCGAATCGGTTTACAGTTTTGGAGCCGCGGTTCGGTCCGATTCGGTTTGCTGTGGGAGTAGGGTTCCTGTCATTTTACCAGCAATGCTAAGGAACAATATATTAACTTAATTTGATAATAACAACAAAAATAACTTGACTTTTTCTTTATTAACTTTGGCAAACAAACTTAAAGGAGCGGTGAATCAAATACTCAATTTTAACTTAATAATTTGTTTTATGAAAGGTCATCATAGTTAAATGAACATCCTGCAAGTTTCAGAACTGAAAACGTCCGTGCTACTGAAATATAACAGTTTTTGGCACCAAGCCAGTATTACACCAAGTGTGGAATTCGGAGAAATATGACGTCAAAGTAGAATTGAAGCACCTCCCCGAATCCAAATACAGCCACCACTTTTGTAGCCCCCCCACAGCTTCACGTGACACACGTGTGTCTCAACAATCAGTAAACATGTCTTTAAAGATTGCCAAATGTAACCAAAATTATTTTTATAAAAAAATTCTGAAAGACTTTTATTTTGACGCGGTGATCTGTTATACCATGGAAACGGAGTCTTGGGTTGTGGAAGAACTGCGTGGGAACAACACAGAAGCTAAATACTTTAATTCGGAGGCTCGGAACATAACATTAGGAATGCGTGGATAAAGGTTGTTTTTGAAGAAGTTCCAGCTCGCATGGGGAGTGTTTGATTACGTTGTGTACTGCGGATTCATTTGTGGATTCATTTGTAAAGAAGCAAGTCGATGCTGGCTGGATTTGCAGAGAGACTGTGATAAAAGCACCACTAATATTGGATCTGACGAAAATGACACAGCAAGTAAGACATTTTACTTCATTTAAGTTACTACGTTTCACTATTGCTTTGTTAGAAGAGATCGCTTGATATGTCCTGTTGTAACATCCGTGTCTAAACACGTATGTTTGACTGTTTTAATTTACTAAAAACATTAAACGATTAATAAAGGTACAACACTTAACAACACAATTGTAATTTAACGGTAGAAATATGCAAAGTTAGTGATAAGGAAGGACTTATCAGCCGCAATTTAGATTATGATGCCCGCTTACTGTGTTGTATACGGTAATTTAGGCAAGTTGCGTTTGAAAGGTCAAACAAAGCTTTTTTATCAAATAACTGTGGTAATGTAACGTTACGTGCATCTAAAAGCAACCTCACAAGCACAATATAAATATACAAAGTTATTGATAAGGATTTATCAGCCGCAGTTTAGATTCTGATGCGCGCTTACTGTGTTGTTCACGGTACTTTAGTCACGTCGAGTTGAAAGTTTTGTTTCTTCTTTACTATACGTATTGTCATTTATGTGTATCATCTTTAGCACCCAGAATCTTTTGTGGGTCAAACATATATGTGTTCGTCTGCTATTTTTACACATTAATGTTTTTAAAACATTTCCCCACATGTAATGACGGGTAATGAAGCTGTCCAATCATAGCAGTGGGTGTTTACGTCCAGGTATTCAATGCGGCCCGCCCCTTCAAACGAAGCTTTTCTCTAGAGAGCCAGTAATCCATGTTACAAAATAGCCTATTACTTATTGCTTTTGATGTTTTTGAATGTAAAAACCACGCAAACATCATAAGTAGACATCAGACAACAGTATGAAACAAAAAAATCGACAAATTCACCGCCCCTTTAAAATCAAACTTTAACTGTAGTAATGCAGGACTGTAAAGCTATTTATCAGGCGATGAATATCATTCCTTAGCTAAAATGCTGAAAATTTTCTGTTGAAGTCAACTAATGCATGAAATAAATATATGAATCTGTAAATCTGAGTATAATGTGGGTTTATTATCAGTAATGAACTAATCAAGGTAATCATCACACACACGCACGCAAGCAAGCGCACACACACATACACACACCAAAGGTCGCGTTAGACTTTTTCACTGCCATCACTTATTATCCGTCATTTTATGCTTTAATGAAAATAATTGTATTTGTTTACATGTTCATTTTTAATCATGAACTTACAAAACGAGCATACAAGTTAAAATGTGTTTATTTATTTAGAAGAGAATAGATGAACAGAGACCATGTTTAACATCATGAAACAGATGAATTAATTATTTTTTTCTTGCGCCGTGACAACAGAGGCGATAAAACACTCAAACTTTGTGCTGAACAGACAAATGTAAACAAATCAAATCACTGTTGCGATTAAAATAGCAACAAACGTGTAAAGCCCATGTTTTTACCTCAGACAGACGACGTCTTGTTACATTTTTACTTTTGTTCCGGAGAATGATCTCGCGCTCTTCCATTACACTTCGGTTAACCCGAACTGACAAGCACGCGCACAAAGCAAGCACGCGAACGCAAGCACAAACACACACACAGTTACGACAGATTGTGTGTGATTTGTCTACGACACGAATTCCATTCCTGTACTCCACTGAAAAACCAAGATGTTCCCACACAAGAGACTTAAATGTGTCCGGAGGATCTGCAATCTCAGGCGGAGCAGCCATCCTGTGACCTGCGCTCACTTCCAAGTCAAATGACATGACACGCACTTGGAAAACAGTAACTTTGGAATATACCATTTAGAACAGCATTTAAAAAGCTCTTATTAGTCGTTACTAATACAATTTAATCAAATGTATGCAAATATATATTTTTAATTAATAGATTAGTTAGTCAGAGATAAGTGACATTAACCTTAACAATGGGCAGCAGGAGGCGTGAGAGTACCGCGACACGCCACGAGAGTTTCGCGATTCGTTTTGTGGGTGGTGTATCACGATCGGTCGGTTTGGTTTGTAAAATTGTTACACCCCTACCAAAGAAATTTAAATATTAGTGGACACAACATGCTGTTTTTAAATGAAGGTTTTTATTATTAAGGGAAAACAATATCCAAAACTAAATAAACAAGTGGTTGCCCCCTAACTGGTTGGGCCACCCTTATCAGCAACAACTGCAATCAAGCATTTGCGATAACTTGCAATGAATCTGTTACAGCGGTGTGGAGGAATTTTGGTCCACTCATCTTTGCAGAATTGTTGTAATTCAGCTACATTGGAGGGTTTGAGCATGAACCGCCTTTTTAACGGATTAAGGTAGGATTGTGGTCCGGATTGTAGGCCACTCCAAAGCCTTCATTTTGTTTTTCTTCAGCCATTCAGATGTAGACTTGCTGGTGTGTTTTGGAGAACCCATTGTCCTGCTGCAGAACCCAGGTTTCCTTCAGCTTGAGGTCACGAACAGATGGCCAGACATTCTCCTTCAGAATTTTTTAGTAGACAGCAGAATTCATGGCTCCATTTATCAAAGCAATCTTACAGGTCCTGAAGCAGCAAAACAGCCCCAGACTATCACACTACCACCATCATATTTTACTGTTGGTATGATGTTCTTTTTCTGAAATGCTGTGTTACTTTTACCACAGACGTAATGGGACACACACCTTCCATAATGTTAAACTTTTGTCTCGTCAGTACACAGAGTATTTTCCCAAAAGTCTTGGGGATCATCAAGATGTTTTCCGTCAAAATTGAGACAAGCCTTTATGTTCTTTTTGCTCAGCAGCGGTTTCGTCTTGGAACTCTGCCATGCAGACAATTTTTGCCCAGTCTCATTCTTATGGTGGAGTCATGAACACTGACCTTAACTGAGACAAGTGAGACCTGCAGTTCTTTGGATATTGTTGTGGGGTCTTTTGTGACCTCTTGGATGAGTCGTTGCTGCCCTCATTTTTGGTCGGCCGGCCACTCCGGGGAAGGTTTTTCACTGTTCCATTTGTAGATAATGGCTCTTACTGTGCTTCGCTAAAGTCCCAAAGCTTTAAAAAAAAAGGCTTTATAACCCTTTCAGGATGATAGATCTAAATTACTTTCTTTCTCATTTGTTTCTGAATATCTTTGGATCTCGGCATGATGGCTAGCTTTTGAGGATCTTTTGGTCTACTTTACTTTGTCAGGCAGGTCCTATTTAAGTAATTTCTTATTTGCAAACCGGTGTGGTAATCAGGTTTGGGTGTGGCCTGAGAAATTAAACTCACTTGTGATAAACCACAATTAAGTTATGTTATAACAGGGGGGCAAGCACTTTTTAACAAGGGCCATGTAGTTTTGGATTTAGTTTTCCCCTTAATAATAAAAACCGTCATTTAAAAACAGCATTTTGTGTTCACTTGTGCTATCTTTGACAAAAAAAATTTTGATGATCTGAAACATTAAAGTGTGACAAATATGCAATAACATAAGATATCTGGAAGGGGCCCAACACTTTTCACACCACTGTGTCTTAGGGATGGGCGATATGACCTAAAATCCATATGGCGGTATACATTGCCGCCTCTTGCGATAGCGATATGTATTGCGATATGTTTATTTTTATAGACTCATTTCAGAACAGGTTATATAGACCCTTAAAGGGATCGTACACCAGCCGCGCAGCTCAGCGCCGCACAGCGCCAGGCCGTTCTAAAAAAATCGAACACATTGTTTTCTATGAGTATACGAACACCGGCGCCGCCAGGTGGCGCCTGTCCGCGCCGGCCAGCTGTGACTCAGGAAGTTGCTCAAATCCCTGTCGCGCCACACAGCGCCACTCACATAGTTTAACATTAAATAACATCATATTTGTCCCAAATCATTAACGATTAACATTGGCTGCTAACGTATATTTTGCATTTTGAAGCTCCTAGAAGCGACGCGACGCTGAGCTGCGTCAATTATTAAAGGAAAGAAAGAAACATTTCCTAAAAACACCACAAATAGAAAAACTCAACTTTCAAACATTTATGTTTTCTTTCTTTCACGGCATTCCAGCATCTATGGCTATATTCATGGCGAGAACTGGTTAATTCATACACAAGTTGATCCACACAAATGAATCTATACACAGCTTGGGGGAGAGGCAATTTGGTATCTCCAATTCACCTAGCTTTCATGTTTTTGGCCTTTGGGATGAAACCGGAGTACCCGGAGTAAACACATGCTGACACAAGGAGAACATGCAAACTTCACACAGAAAGCCCACCTGACCTACCCGGGTCATTTATGTTTATAAACTGTGGCAGACACTTTCATCCAAATGGACTTTGGTGCATTCAAACTATATGCTTTTATCAACATGCATGTTATCTGTAAAACAAACCCATTACTTTCACTTCTAACACAATGTCCTACCAATTGATCTGCAGGAACAAATACAAAAATAAGCTTTGATTCAAACAAAGTCTTTTTGTTTTGAATATAGAGTGTTTATGTATAACCCACAAAATCACATTTGTCACCTTTATATTGCATCTACCACACATTTTGTAGCCACTAGTTCTTCGTGTTAAAACCCTATATCTTCGAGCATTACATGCTATAAAAGCATATCCTGTTTCACCCAGGAACCCTTAGTAGTTATCTAAATCTACCGCTCTAGGCCAAAAGAAATAAATCTATAAATGTATGTATGCGTGTGTATGAGCTCACCTTTTGTCTCTGGGAGGGTAATCACCTGTATGATCTAAGCATCCAACACTTTCATGGTGTAATATTCACATGCTATGTATGCTATTTATTTCAGTGTAAGCTCTAACAAGGGTAGTGGAGTATCAAAAAGCCTCCTGTTAAACGGGTGCAAATGTTCTCACCTTGGCACTTTCCGCCATTGGTTGGGTCTCCGTGGAAACCAGGCAAGCATGTTTCGCAGTGAGGGCCTGTGGTGAGGTTACGGCACTGCTCGCAAACACTGCCGTTCACACAAGTGCTGTGGCCGTTGCACTGGCATGCTGGAAAAACAAAACCAGTGATTAGGTCAGACTTTGTCCAGAAGTAACTATTATTTGTTACTGAGGTCACGTATGACTCACAGTTTTAATAATGTGTTATCTGAGTGTAAATAATTGTAGAGTTGCAAACATAATGACTGTTTTCGAACAATTTTCGACCACTGCCTCGTTTGTCAGGTAGTCCTGTCATTTGTTGATTCAATGTTGTTGGTTCCATTTAAACAGTCTTGCAATACCACTTGGTGCCACTAGGGGCACAAATATTACACATTTTATCATTGCTAATGCTGGTGTTTCATTTGTCTAAAAACATCATGTTCCCACTGTGTAAGGAATCAACTGTATCATTTAGTGCCCGGATTAATATTTTGTGTGCACATATATAGGTGGTCCTCACCAGGACACTGGATAAACCCCCATTCAAAGCCTCGTTCCTTTGGACAAAGACCCGCCTCCAGAACCATGTCTTGGCTTTGTTTGGAGGGGCTCTTCATGGGTCCGCGATACGAGCCCTCCATGCACTGCCCTCGTCCTGTGTTACTGGGGTCTCCACACCAGCCACAGTCAGGCTGCTCCAGACACTGACCACAGGTACGCAATCCAGAGCAGTTCTGAGCTGTGATGAAAACAGAGAGAAAGACAGTGAGACAAACATGGAAAATTACAGACAATAAACCATGTAAATCAACAAAGACAATTTGTAATCAAAAACCTCCAGACAGGGTAAATATTTAGGTCCAAAATTAACTGTCAGTACTGCCAAAAGTGGGCCATAAAAATAAATTTATTTTATTTTAAAGGGCACCTATTATACAAAATTCACTTTAACAAGGTGTGTTTGGAAATAAAAGTGTGTTGGCAGTGTGTAAACACAACCACCATACAATGCAAAAAATCCACCCACAGTCCAAATAGACATGGCATTTTGATTCTCTTTAGCAATGTGATGTCACACTGCTAAAGCCCCTCTCACGGCCGCTGACTCACGGTACAGTTACCTGTGACCTAAATGTTTGATGGAGGGCGTGGCTGCCAATCACAGCCAATCACAGTGGCCGCAACACATGCTCCTCTGTTCGCAGGTCTTGCATAAACGTAATCGGCTGGCTCTGCACTGGGTTATTTGCATAAGACGATTTTCAGGGTTCCCACACCTTAGTTAACTTCAAATTTAAGGACCTTTCAAGGACTTTCCAGGTCCAATACCCTCAAATTCAAGAACTAAATGTGGCGACACATTTTAAGTGAAAGCAAGGTTACATCATGTTCCCTTTTAAGATACATTGTTACAGTTCCCTTTCGCGGGAACTCGCGCTGAGTCACTGTGGTAACACTTTTAGGACGCCTCCAGGGGTAAGTGCGTCTGAATGTGTATATCAAATTCAACCAACAATGAGGCATAACGAAAAGACAGGGTGACGTGGGAGCCAGGAAGTTTATCGTTATCTGAAATAATGCCAAAGGCGACAATACAGGGACGCAGGAAGTATGGCAAGGGAGACGCAGCATCTCATTCCATTCTCAGGGAACAACAGTTACATAAGTAACCCAAGACGATTTCTTGGGTCAAACTCATATATGCAAAAAAGCATTTTGGTATAAATCAACAATCGAACAGTTTAGCATGTGTGCTTAAAAAGTCTAGAATTTTTACGATATTATCAAAAATATATTTTTTCAGAAAACTTGCGTAAAATAGATTTAAGCACTTTCAATGACCTGTATCTATGTATATATATTTTCAAAAACTTCTCAGGGCCTTGAATTTTTCCCCCCAGAATCACAAACTTTCAAGGATTTCAAGGACCCGTGGGAACCCTGGATCTTGAAAAGTTGAAAAACTTCTGCGGCGAGCAACGCCAGTGACGTGACACTGACAGATACACAATTCAGTTTGGCAACGCATGACGTCACCTATTCAAAGTAAATGAGAAGCGTTAACTCTGACACGCAGTGTTAATTTTCTGTGGTTTTCTATGGGCAGTGAGCGTTTTGCAAGCTGTTTATCGGTGCCGTATGTCATTCACAGTTTTTATTGTTTACAGTTGCTTGGAAAAACCGGATACTGCACTCACTTTCTCCTGTGTGTCTCTGCACCTCTTACTCTGCATTTACATCAGCCGCGGTAGAGGCATCCTGCGGCGCGTTCCACGCAAATTGAGCGTTGCCGTGGGAAACGCACGAGTTGAAAAATCTGAACTTCGGCGGATTTCCACGCCGTGTTAACCAATCAGGACCTTGCTATAGTAGTGACGTGATTACAGGAAGCAAGCGGAGTCTCAGCAGAGTCGCAGAAGCCCCTTCAATAAAGCGGATTTCTGCGTGAATGTCTTAAATGACTAGAAGTTCACGTGCGGCTTTCACGCGCGAATTACGCGAGTAAACTCAAATGTTCAAGCGTCCAACTACCGCAAATAACGCGTTTTTGCCGCCTCTACCGCGGCTGGTGTAAACACAACATTACCCTTGATCAAGGTCAGAGCAAGCACCCTCCTTTTAAAGTTTCTGCTTATATGACAGTTAACAGCAAAATAGCGCTTCACACTGCTCTTTTCTGAAGTCAATTAAATAAGGGCAGTGTGGTCCACCTCACGTTTTTAAACTGTGTGATTAGCCCCTTGAATTTGGTAAGAGAGCGAGAAGCAGTAGCTAATATGCATTTAAAGGTACACATACGAAAACAGCACATTTGTGCTTCCACACAAATTGGGCATTTTGGACTGCTCTAATAAATGATCTGTGGGAAATTTTAAGCAGAAACTTCCCAGATACACCTATTACGTCTTGTAAAAACTGGCATAATATGTGCCCTCTAAGCTGTCCTGCAAGGACCTTTTATATAGACAATACTTATCACTGTAAAAATAATTCTCAATAAACAAAATCAAGTCCAACACAATTTTTTCTTATTGAAGAGAAAAAAAAGACAGAGAGAAAGAGACAGCAGTTCCCCAGCAGTGCAACAAAGAACCCGCGGCGAACTCTAAACAAACAACCTTCAGGCCACCCGTAAAGTGGCAGCAGCCGCTAGATTTAGGAGCAAATTTATCAGACTGCTACAATGCAGGAGCGGCCACACACAAGCTCCCCGCGTCCCGCTGCAAATCACTGCTGAAAAAACAAGAAACACTGCCACAGGAAACAGAAATAGATCTTTGAAATGGCACTGACACAGGCCGGGGCTCGTAGCGGAGCCGCTGAAACGTTAAGTAACCATCACTTGGACAGAGAGATACATTTTGGTGACAAAAAGGTTTCCGCCTCTGGACAGATTTGCAGAATCGTACCACCTACTTCAGGCAGAGAGCTTTTAATTCATTTTCCATTAGACTGAGCATAATGGAGGTTCTATCAGTAAGTCTAGACCTGTCATAAATGCAGGCTACTGTCGGAGAGCGTTGACGTGTCCCCCGTACGCACACCTTAACGCCTGAGAGAGAAAAATAACATTAGAAGCATTTAAGGCTTCTAGTCTGAAGGACAAACATAACTTGTTGCCTTTTTGTGATTGCACAAGATGCGCGCACATTGCTTTGAACCTGTGAAAATGATTTTCTCCTTCACAAACAAGTACACAAACATGCGGTAAAAAAGTGAAAGTTTAGGAATATTTCAGTGTTTGGGGGGAATTTCCCACCCAAAAATGTCGTTCACCAACATCTTCTTTTGAAGGTTCTCCTGCTTAGCGCTTCGGCACGCATGGTAAGAATTCATTCCCGAGTGGCCAAGAAGCGAAGAGCGAATGCTTAGGCAGACAAATTGAAACACTAATTGCATATTACAGGCGGATCAGAGGCCAAGTAGTTCAGCTAATGGGATGAAACAACAGATCTGATAGAGATGAAAACCTACATAACCGAGGCTGCTGACAAACGCTGATTGGTCACATCGTTCTATAAAAGGCCCGACAAATTAAGCCACTTTCTCATCACTAGAAGAGCATATCCACAAAATTGAGATGATTACCACAATCCTTTAAAGAAACAAGTTAAAGAGTACATGAGAAAATATGAGAAATGTGTTGTAATTTTGTGTTAGCCATTGTGTTAAACACATTTCAAGGTCCAATACCCTCAAAATCAAGAACTAAATATGTGGCCACGCTTCAGACAAGCCTTCCGTCAAGCGTTAACGCTTCTGTCCCATGTGAATGCACCGTATGTTTTGATCATAACTCTGAATCTAATCTCTATCAAAGTCCTTCACAAAAATGCAATTATCTCAGCTTTTTGCTAAAAAATTTGTGTTTTTGAAGAAACCTACCCATATTTGAGAGGTGATAAAAAGAAACAACTGAAGAACTTGTTTAAAAAAGTCTTGAAATGTCCCCTTTAAGATAATACATTTTTCGTGCCCCCAGAGAACACAAGTTTTAGCTCAAAATATCATATAGATCATTTATTATAACATGTTAAAATTGTCACTTTGTAGGTGTGTGCAAAAATGTGCCATTTTGGGTGTGTCCTTTAACATGCAAATTAACTGATCTCTGTACTTAATGGCAGTGCTGTGGTTGGGTAGTGCAGATTAAGGGGTGGTATTACCCCTTTCTGACATCACAAGGGGAGACAAATTTTAATTACCCTTTTTTTCACATGCTTGCAGAGAATGGTTTACCTAAACTAAGTTACTGGGTTGATCTTATTCACATTTTCTAGGTTGATAAAAGCACTGGGGACCCAATTATAGCACTTAAACATGGAAAAATTGAAAACATTTTCATTGTATGTCCCCTTTAGAAGCAGAGGGTCTATTATTTCATTTGATATATGTATGTTTATATATTTAAAGAAGAACATTTTCTGGAAAGCATTAAACTTTTGCGAAAATCATAAAAAAATGCTGTCGCTGGCTGGGAACTTTTTTTTAAACGCTGGCGGGGAAAGAGTTAACACTGCAGCTGATTCAACTAACACTGCATCATAAGCCTCTTTCACACAGTAATTCTGGTAAATTACCATGAGTTTACCAGAATGAATTTACCAGTAAATACAAAAATGTGCTGTTCACACATGCAGTGACGTTCCGTCTTTTTACCAGTAAGACATCATTCACACATCAGTATCAAAATACCGGTAAACTCGGAGAGAAAGCGGAAGTTACCTGTGACGCGCGGCCAGCGAGCTCCGTCCGTGTCGTATTTGTAAACGGCGGGTTATGACTTAATATCCACGGTCCGTATTTTGTTGTTTTCACATCTGTGGCAAACGGTCGCGAAGTTGCTCGTGACCAAACAACATTGCGTTAGGCGGCGTCAAACGGAACCTGCGCGTTGGCACATTAGGCTTCACAGATGGTGTGCTAAGGACGTCGGCAATTTGGCAATTAGATGGTAAGCTGTTTTAAACAACTTTGGTGAAGAAATGTGGATGTTAACTTCAGGTGTGCTCGACTTTTAAGCAACATGTGTGTGGAAACGTCCGTAAACAGTCTGGGGGAAACCGCGTCACCTGTATAAAAAACTTTCTGATTGGCCCGCCCGATCTGTCAGCGCGGTCTGACGTCATCCGTTCTAAATGTCGGTAATGCTATATTTTTCGTTCACACACAGCACTTACCGGTAAATTACCGTTAATCTTACAACCTGCCTTACTGGTAAATTGGGAGCACTGATTTACCGGAAAGGTTCTGTTCACACATGACATGTTAACTGCAATTTACCAGTAAATTACCAGTAAAGACTGTATGTGTGAAAGGGACTATAGACAGTTCAAATCCATATCGCATACATTCTCTTTATGTTTATGTAGAAATTAGCTGTATTTATTAGAGATGCACCAATATATCGGGCAATAATCGCTATTGAACGATAGTATTTATTTGAGATGCACCAATATATTGGGCAATAATCAGTATCGGACAATAGTATTTATTATAAATGGTCAAATATATCTGGCAATAATCGATATCGGATGATAGTATTTATTCGATATGCACCAATATATCTTGCAATGGTCTGTATCGGGCGTTAGTATTTATTGGAGATGTACCAATATGCCGGGCAATAATCGGTATCGAGTGATAGTATTTATTGGAGATGTACCAATATATCGGGCAATAATCGGGATCAGACCATAGTATTTATTTGAGATGCACCAATATATCTGGCAATAATCGATATCGGACGATAGTATTTATTGGAGATGCACCAATATATCGGGCAATAATCGGTATCAGACAGATTAGTATTTGTTGGAGATGCGCCAATATATATCTGGCAATAATCGGTATCGTGCGATAGTATTTATTGGAGATGCACCAATATACTGGGCAATAATCGGTCTCAGACGATAGTTTAAAAACAGGCAATAGTCATGGCCAATATATCCGGTCAAATAAAAAGACCAGGAAAATGAAATGAATTTAGCTCGGTGTATAGAAATTAGAAATATCACCAGTTTAATGTTCAATTTTAATGGTCATTATATGAATGAATGACATTACACTAAAATGTAATCTTTCGAATTTAGTTAATCTAAGTTAATATAACCACCAAACAATTGGTATCAGCATTAATATCGACAGATATCAGTCTGAATAATCGGTATCGGTGGAAAAATGTAATATAGGTGAATCTCTAGTATTTATCACTTGGACCTGTTAATAAGCAGTGATGACCACCATATAAAGATAAGAACACTCACACACACAGTCTCCTGTCTGCCATTCTAGACACTGGCCATACGGGAAAGAGATGACATAGGCGTTGGAGTCAACACAACGCTTGGTGCTTCCACACCACATGCACTCCATGGCCTGGCTGGTGCAGTTTTCACAGGAAGTGCGCAGGGAGCAGGGCATCTTACAGGGTCGGGCATTCGGGTTCAGGCTCACTGCAAGGGGGGGATATATTGGTTATTAAGTATGACTGATTGATAACAACATATTAGCAACAAGGTTATTATACAGAATATAATGCATGCACTGTAAAAGGTTTTGCCACAAACTCAACTTTATGCTGATAAAATGAAACAGCATTTCAACTCTCATGACCTTTTAATCTCTTTACATCCTTAGGACTCAGTAATCTACTGTACAAATGTCTGTAGGCTAGTATTGTCCCAAAACACCTAGAACTTTTTTACTACACTGAAGCGTTTACTGTTTTTTTTAAGTAAAGAAAATTATTATTTAAAATGTACACAGTATGCTCCCTTTAGTGTTAATATATTCAGCACTGTCCCTTACGCTACAAATGAAAAACCGTTTATCACAGTGTACACATTACTCACACTATTTAAACTATAATACGATGAAGTATTGTGGGTAAGCATGCAAATTAGGATGCACTTGTGAGCCAAATAAAGAGACCCACCAACTGATTTCGCACAGATGAGTCCGTCTGTGTTGGCAGTGCAGGGGTTGGCCCTGAGGCCAGAGACCTGAGCTCTCTCCAGGTAAGCACAGAACCCCGAGTCATTGGGCTCAAAGGGAAGCCACTGCAGAGAGGTGTTCTTGAACGGAGACATGTCCTCCCAACCCCAGTACGACACGTTGATCTTTCGCAGGCCAACCCAGGGGGACAGTTTCTGCAGAATAAATACAGCGAGTGAGGGGATGCCGAGACACCGAATTGATAAAATCAGTAACTGTATGCATTTTAAAGACAAGATGCACTGATCACAATTGTTTCAAGAACTTTATCAGTCAAAAGCTTGAAAAAACTCTCAAGGCTTTCGTTTAACAGCCTGAAATTAGTTTTGTAGACAAATATTAACTGAGACAATGTAGGAATGTCTTTACGAAAGAAAAATTGCAGTTAAAAAATTTTAAATTACAAGCTGGGTAAAAATTAATAGTAAAGTGATCAAACAAGTGCACAGCATCTCAAAAGGCACCTCATGAAGTTAGTTGAGAGAATAGCAAATAGAGTGAATTTATATTTTTAAAGACTTCGATTAAAAAACTATTATTTTATAAAGGATGTAATACTACTCTACAGGTACTCCAGATTAACATCAGAAATACAGAAACAGCGTGTGTTACGTGAGCTTTAAAGTAGCTGTGCCATTGGCTATATGCATCAGATTCAGAAATTATGAGAAAACCGGGTGTGCTTCATAAGTCTTGAAAAGTGAAGTCGCTCGCTCTTTGGTCGCCCCCTGGTGGCTGGCTGCAGTACAAGTCATAAACCCCGCCCTCTCCATTCAAACGAATGGGACTCTGGTCTAAATAAAAAAAATATTTACACTACCAATAAAAGTTTCCGAAAGATGGTTTTGGTCCTTTCAGGTAGTTGATATTACGCTGATATATGTTCAATTGTTCTTTTTTGTGATACGTTTTATTTTAGCTAGTAATTTGATGCTATAGAAACGGGGCGTGTCATTATGACTGGCGTGGTTGGATTGGGCGCGCGAGCATTTGGGCGGAAGTTTGATACCGCGGCTGCGCCTCTGGCTCCACGGACAATTCCTTCTGCGTAAGCCTTGGCTCCAAACAGACGTTTTTTCTTAACATGGCGGCGACCATGGTCGGACATTTTTGGCTTATTTATTAACAATGGAGGGAGGTGACGTCGTGTCGTCCATCTTTTTTTACAGTCTATTGTGAAAACCCAGCTAAAGTTATTTTTGTGATTTACTGTTTTCTAGATAAAATCATCCTACATAATGTAAAGAAGATACATAATAAAATAACCTTTATATTTGAGCTCTTTTCCAGCCATTGCAAGTTTTCTCGTAAATTGAAGAGTTGCAAATTTGCAAATTACGAGTTTTTACGGCAATCCATATTTCCGCAATTATCCAATAGGTGGTGCTCTTACCCAACTTATAAAACACTAAAGCATCAACTGATACAAAATAGTAAAATCTCTGTGTTTGTTTTGATAATCATTCTGAATCTGATCTCTAACAAAAGTCCTTTACAAAAATGCAATTATCTCAGCTTTTTGCTCAAAATTTGGTATTTTTGAAGGAACCTATCCATATCTAAAGTGGCAAAAAGAGAACAACTAAAGATAGGATGAAACTTTTTTGTTTGAAAGCAGAGGACATGTTCTTTCATTTGAAATATTCTATGTTTATAAATTATTGAAAGAAGAACATTATCTTGAAGGCATTACATTTTTGTGAAAACCATAAAAAATGCTTTTTAAATGCTGGCGGAAAAAGAGTTAATACTGAGTCTGACTAAGTAAGACCATCTCAAAAAGATTGAAATCAAAGAGTGAAATCAAATTTGTATGCTCCTTATCTTATATTTAGATTATTATTTCACAGACAGAGTTCCATGTATGATAGGCCAGAGCATGGTTTATCACTTATTCAACGTACATATAAGAGCAAGCACAAACCTTCCCCTTCTGCTGGTATTTCTGCAGTTCCTCCAGCACAAAGTCCACCTGTTTAGCGGTAGTCAGGGAGGCGATGTTCCCTTCCAGGTTCTTGCAGTAATGTTGAGCATTATCATAGCTCGCCCTACTGGAGTTGATCTGCAGACAGGCATCCCCTACATTGCTCCAACCATCTCCACACAGCTGGGCTACAAACAGAGAAACTGGAAAATTCAAACTCAAGCCTTAAATTTTCCTATGGCTGTGCTTCAGAACAGCAGGAGAGCTCTTAACATAATGAAAATTACTTGTTTGAAACAAGTGAAATATGCTACAAAGGACATTCAAGCAAAGTGGCCAGTAAAAGACATTTTTCTAGCGTGGTAAATGCCAAGTACAATCAGATTTAATACTTTTGCTGATTTAAAAGTCGCAAAGGACAAAAAGGTGTCCTCAATCTGGTTCTCTTCAAATTATAATGTACAAAGATTGCCAAGACTTTTCATTTCAATATTAAACTAAAAAGAGATGGGGAATGGAGGAAAGGGGTTTATGTCTGACATCTGTTATAAGGTAGGCAGCAAGTTAGCCTATGTATAGTGACAAATACACATATAATTGAAATCTATCTTGACAAGCATTCAATCTACCAGGGCTGATATATAAAAATATATATAAATGACAAATCTGACTAGAACCGCCCTCTGTGTGCCTACAATAAAAATATCAAAATAACAACAGAAATATTTCATGCACGACTCATTTTACCTGGAAGGGTGTGGCATTCCTGCTGTTGAGGATCCCATTGGCAGCTGAGGTTGAGCGAGCAGCTTTTGCAGTTGGCCATCTTACTGCAAATCTGCTCATTCCTGATTGGACATTTGGTGAAATTCTTCACGGACTTGTAATGAGAAAAACAGCAAGTCAAATTAAAGGGAAAACAAGCAGAGGACAACTGTTCGTACAATTGTGTAGTGTAGCACGGGTGCCCTCTGCAGGCCAACTTACAGAAGTGCAGTTACTGAGAGCCGAGATGCATTTCTTGCCATCGCACCACTGACATCCATTAGTGTTGGCGGTACAACTGGTGCAGTCGGAGAAGCGGTAACATCTCTCATCTACCGTAGCTTGAGGTGAGACAGATTGAAAAAGAAAGCAAGTAAGAAGATAAGTGTCTTGGCTTAATACATGACACTCTTAAGTATTAATATCTCAATGTTGTCAAGCATACATTAATCTAGAGAGACACCTAAGCAATGTGAAATTATTACCCAGAGCTCTGTGTGCTCTTCCAGAGCCAACAATCATATTATAACTTTAAGAAGAGAGAAACCATTACAAACACGAACACCTTTACATTCAAATGAAAGTGAATGATTCGTCAAACTGATTCTTTTTAAGTGATTCATTAAAAGAACTGTCTTATAAGATTCATTCGTTAATAAATCTGACTAGGTGTGCTGTATGATTTTACTGCACGTGTTATCCTGCTATTATTACTCTGTGATACATTTTATCACCTCACATTCAATTCAGACACCAAGCTCACGACTCTCAAACAAAAACGATTTCTTCTCCTGTGGCACTGAAACCCGCCCATAACATCAGCAGGGCCAGCACTGCCAGGAATTATCCAAGCATGCAATTCTCAGACCCCAGATTTGAATTTCAAATCAAACAGATGAAGTCAGATATTGCATGGTCTGCAAACACACACATGCTTGTACACAAACCCGCTAAATTAGTGGTTTAGTGTGACTGGTTGTTTTCGGACAGGTGGCAAAAGATCAAACAGTACTGGCAGTTCTGCAGAGCAGAAGAGGGTTGTGGGAAAATCTCCTCTGTGTCTGCTTTAGACAGTCTGTGCCCCTTCCATTACTCTCTCATTAACATAGCCTGGGCTATGATTGTAGCAGTCAAACCCGGAGGCTCAGATCAGAGTACACAAGCCAAAATGATGATGATGGAAAATGTCACAGTTGAGCATGGCAAGAGAGTCTTTTAGAAACCTACCAGGTTTAGCAGGGCAGAACGAAGCAGGTGTAGCATTGTAAGTGAAACTGGGCTCCCATGATGTGCAGCGGCCACCCTTCCAGATGCAGCGGACGCCAGGGCCCGCAGCCTCACAACGCTCCTGCCCCAGGAAGGCCTCGCAGCTGGGCGGCCTGTAGATCAGCACGTCGTTCAGGAGCATGCTGGAGAAACCACCAAACACGTACATGGACCTGGAAGTGGAGGAGGAAACACAGACCCAACAAGTAATGATACTCCAGCGAATGACGTGACATTGTGTGTCCGTATGGTTTAATTAAATGTAAAAGGGTTAAATTTCAAAATAAATTTGCAGGTAACTTGCATACATTCTCTTTTTTAAAAGAACCAAGTATAAAATTTCTGGTGTTATTTGGGGGATAAATGCAAAAATGTCAATGTGGTGTAACCAGTCTGTGTCAATTGGTGTAACTAGTATTTATTTTATAAATATAATATATTTAAGTAAGTGAAAATATAAATATATTCATTAAAAAATGTGGATATTATAAAATATAATCATCTAGTTTAGTGTAATATGATTTTTACATACATTTTTACATCATTTGTCAAAGATTATTTAGAAAACAGAGCCGTTTTCAGCATATGTAAGGTCAAATTACAAAAAATGCATTAAAATTTACATTTAGAAATAACTAATAAAATGATATTTCAAAGGGGCCATTTCACAAGACTTTTTTAAGATGTCAAATAAATCTTTGATGTCCCCAGAGCACATATGTGAAGTTTTAGCTCAAAATACCATATAAATAATTTATTATAGCATGTTAAAATTGCAACTTTGTAAGGGTGTGCAAAAATGTGCCGTTTTGGGTGTGTCCTTTAAAATGCAAATGAGCTGATGAAATTTAAACACTGATCACAATGATGGTGGTTTGTTGCAATTAAAACTCAATTGTGCTTTTCTCTGCACTAAATGGCAGTGCTGTGGTTGGATAGTGCAGATTAAGGGGTTGTATTATTATAATAAGAGCTCCTTATGACATCATAAGAAGAGCCAAATTTCAACAACCTATTTTTCATGTGCTTGCAGATAATGGTTTACCAAAACTAAGTTACTGGGTTGATCTTTTCACATTTTCTAGGTTGATCGAAGCACTGGGGACCCAATCATAGCACTTAAACATGGGAAAAGTCAGATTTTCATGCCATGGCCCCTTTAAAATTATTTTTTATGATAACGCTTACATGCCATTAAGGTAGTGAAAATATTTAATATTTCTCATTCTTTGGCGCAATTGGCGGTTACACCATTTGACATTTTCAGGTCCATTCAGTCTTAACTTTCATTAAAATGGTGCAAATGTAATTTTTTATTGAATAAAATTTACCTAAATACACTATGTGCATTGAAATAAACCTGATGCATGCTTTTTTTTCTCATCCTGCCAAACTGTTTTTGTCACTGACCCGGATGTGTGTTTACTTGAATCTAACTGTGTTTATGAGTTCTTACCCATTACTGGTAACAGCGGTGTGACCGAAGCGGTTGACATCTCTGTGCAAATTTGGTCTAGGAAGGACCTTCCACTCATCACATGCTGAGGATCAAAAACATGAACTATTTTAGGAAAAATGAATTGCAAAAGGCCATCTTTGCCAGTTATGTTGTGTCTGTACTGTATTCTATTGGTGTATTTCTCAAGGTCCACTGTTTATTAATGTTAGACTAAGCCCTGGGTAAACAACTTTGTGAGTAACGGTGACTAAATTGTCATTTCTGGGTGAACATATGCATTTAAATAGACCTCTGATGACCTATCAAGAATCATGCTTGAACTGAATAGTCAGCACAAACCAATGTCATAAGCCAGGAAATCAGCAGAAAAGCACTTGGCCCCGTTGCTCAGAGAGGTGTCATTGTGGGTATTTCCTCCAAAGATGAGCAGAGTTCCTCCTAACATCACAGACGAGTGCAGGTAACGTGGATAACCACTCTCCCTCAGAATCGTCCTGCAACACACAAAAGACAGGGTTCACACACCTTAGTTAACTTCAAATTCAAGGACCTTTCAAGGACTTTCCAGGTCCAACCCTAAAATTCAAGAACTAAATGTGGGGACACATTTCAAGTGAGCGCAAGGATACAACGTGTTGCCTTTTAAGATACATTGTTGCAGTTCCCTTTCGAGGGAACTCACGCTGCGTCACTGCGGTGACACTTTGGGGACGTCTCCAGGGGTAAGTAGGTCTGAATGTGTATATCAAATTCAACCAATGGTGAGGCTTAACGACAAAGACAGGGTGACGCGAGAGCCAGAAAGTATATTGCTATCTAACGCTATCTGTAATATTGCCAAAGACGGCGTTACAGGGACACAGGAAGTATGGCAAGGGAGACACAGCGTCTCTTTCACTTCTCAAGGAACAACAGTTACATACGTAACCAAAGACGGGGTTTTTTATGTGTCAAGCACAACTATGCAAAAAAGCATTTTTGTATGAGTCAACATTCACATACAGAAGATATAAGCATTTAAAGCGAACAGCTTAGCACGTGTGTTTAAAAAGTCTAGAGTTTTTATGATATTATCCTACACTACACAGGGAATAACATGGATTTTTTTTATCTATATCTATATAATACATTCAAACACTTTCAATGACCTGTATGTATGTATGTATGTATGTATATTTTCAAAAACTTCCCAGGGCCTTGAATTTTCCCCCCAGATTTACAAACTTTCAAGGGTTTCAAGGACCCGTGGGAACCTGGAAAAGACCTCATCAAATCTGTATGTACCTTAAAATATGTTTCAAAGATAGAAATAT
Organism: Misgurnus anguillicaudatus; assembly: GCF_027580225.2. Classification (NCBI taxonomy): domain Eukaryota; kingdom Metazoa; phylum Chordata; class Actinopteri; order Cypriniformes; family Cobitidae; genus Misgurnus; species Misgurnus anguillicaudatus. The sequence continues at coordinate 24,450,495 of NC_073340.2, forward strand.
GACACATTTTTGCTTGAGCATGTGTGTGTGCGCTCTCACCAGGTGCGGGTCTGGACCTCGTAGCGGTAAAGATCATCCACCAGGCCGTATTTGTTGGCGGGAAGAGATTTGTAGCCCCCATGGACATACACGCTTTTGCTGGCGCTGTGGTAGACGCTGCTATGGCCGTACCCACCCTGAGCGATCGCTCCTCTGGTTTCAGGCACAACCCATGTGTTTGTACCTGTGTTTAGACAAAAACAAAGCAACTCAATCATACAGATGACATTTGGATGAATGCAATTATTTTTCGGTCAATTGTTTTCAAAAGAAACAAATATAGTTGACTAAATGAAAAGCGTGTTCTGGCTTGTTTAATTGGTGGAATCAACATATCTCAACAAAACCAAGTGTCCCGAGTTCATGACCCTTTAAAGACTACTTGATACTATCACGATTACATGCTTATCCTGGAGTTTAAAAGGATTAACAAAGGGTACAGATTATTCAATCAATTCAGCCTCGAGACACTGGCCCTGGATACATCAATTGCATACTGCTTCTTACAAAGAACCACAGCTCCATCTACTGGCCAAATGACATAAATATCAATGTTTATCCATGGGGCTAGGATCTCTAGAAAAGCTTTCTATAGATACCCTTTTGTTTCAAACCCATTCACGTGCTTTACTGCAACTCTTTGTTACTCAAACATTTCCATGATAGTCTACAACAACCACCTAATCTCTAAATCACTATTTATAGGTGCGGTTTTCCAGACAGGGTTTAGATGAATCCAGGACTAGGTCTTACTTATATTAGGACATTTAATTGATTTTTTTAAACCTTATAAAAAACAGTACATGTGTACATCTTGAGACAAAACTATGGCACTGATATACAGTACTGTGCAAAAGTCTTAGGCCACAAGGCCAGAATTAGATTTGTTGTTTTTGCAATTTTATAGTGATCATATATAATTGTTTCCTAGTCTCTTTAATAGAATACATCCGGAAAATACAGGAAATGTGTATATAGTATTAAAAACTGTATAAAATGTAAACTGATGTGTCAAGTTTTTAGAGTAAATAGCAGGAAACTGCAGGGTCTCTTAAACCAAAATAAAATTAAATCCTAATTTCTAATTTTTTAAAAATTAGTCTTTTTACTTCATTGTGCTCAAAAAGGCTCAAGATGTGTTTAGTGCCAAGAGAGGTCACACTAAACACTGACGATGTCTAAAGAAGACATTTAGTCCTGAAAATTGAATTTTTATTTTGTGTACATATTTCCTATATTTTCTGTTTGTATCTTAATAAAAATAGATTGAAAAATAAATATGGATGGACATTAAAACTTCTAAAACAACAAGTCTGGTGGTGGTGGCCTAAGACGTTTGCACAGTACTGTATATTAAGATATGTTAGTGTAAAACGTGCATTTTAAGCTCAAACCTTCCCTTAAAGTACCCACAAAATCCATCTTTAAATCCAAGTCTTTATGCATTATTACAAAATTTCATATCCTGCCCCAAATCCTTTTTGGCATTAATTCAATTCAATTCAATTTTATTTATATAGCGCTTTTCAGAATTGGTAATTGTTTCACAGCAGCTTTACATAGAAGCAGTGAAAAGCACAGAAAATCGACAGATAGTACATAATACATGATAGCATAAGCAGCTAAATTTGCTGCGGCTATGAATCAACATTATAAGCGAGCGTACTACTAATGTAACGTATAGAGGAGGGTGCTAAGTTAAGCCCAATAAGGCTGCCTCCCCGAGTTGAAAACCAACATTAATTGGTTAGTCACTTACGGATGTTGTACTCCTGAACGTTGCTGATGTAGCTGTAGATTGAGGAGTAGCCGAAGAGGACCACCATCACCACGTCTCCATTGTCTAGCTCTGCTATATGGGCGGAGTGGCCTTCCACAGCGTAGACCTGTCCGTGGGCTGGCACAATGGGATTCTTCTGCGACCACGTCATGGTGGGTATGTTAAACACCCACAGTTCATCTGTTACGTTACTGGCACCACTCTCCAGCTTGCCTCCAAACATGTAGATGTCATCCTGAAAAAGAGATTTGATTTAACAACAATTTTTTAATCTGTTGGTTACTTATGGTTCCATTTATTTATTTAAGCCTTTAAATAGCACAGTGTTTGTCTGCCTTGTTTTATTTTGGCATGATGGAAAAGTGACAGAGAAGAAAAAGAGGTGGAGGAAGATATTTTTGCCATTGTTAAGATCTGAATTACACTGTACATGCAGACCAAAAGCTAGAACTTCTTATTTGCTAAACAGCCATATCCATTCATCTAGACACTGATTATTATTATTATTTGAAAGATGTAAAATGCATTCCTAATATGATATTTGTCAAACATTTACCCGATATAGTGCCAAGGAGTGGCCATATCTCGGCAGGAGTCCGCTAGTAATGGGCACGGTGTTCCAGATACCACTTTCCAAATTGTAACTACAAGAAAACAGCAAAAGAAACGTAATGCATTGTGTTACAATCTTCATACTACACAATTATCCACAGAATAACCTAAGAGAGAGTACAAAGATAGAAAAACGCACAAAAAAAAAAAACTTATTAAACCCTTACAAACCATAACCATTGTAGCTGTAAATTTTCAAACGTGAGCAACAGTTTGAACAGTTGCTATTATTATTAACTTTATTAGTATTATTTATTATAATTTTTAGACTATTGTGATTGATTGTAAAGCAAGTAAATTTTAATCTGCACTTCATAATTTCATCGACGGAGTATGACAAACTTGTTCTAAGCACTCAATTAAAATATAACTTACTTCAGAGTCATTTGAAAGTTGCTGTAGTTAAATGTATAGCCACCGACAACCCACATAACCTTTTCCTGTACAACAGCCTTATGGGATGCTCTGCCCAGAGATGCTCCGAATGGCTTAACTGTGGGCATAATCCAGTAAGACTCTGTGGAAGGGACCGTTAGAGAGCAATCTGGACCTGAAAGACAGTGATTTAGGCAAGGACAATTAATAATGACCTTTCTTTATACCTGTAAAATCACAAATGATCTAGAATTGCAACATGGTTTCCCAAATTGCAAAGTGTCTCCGGATGTCTGACATTTTATCTAGAGAGTCACAGTTGCCTTATACATTTAAAGGTCACGTTCCTCCTGGTCCCATTTTTTAAACCCTAGTTAGTGTAAAATGTTAGAGCATAAATAATATGATAAAGCTCAAAGTTCACTGCCAGACGATATATTTTCTTTAACAAAATTCGCCTTTCAAAGCCTACAGCGAGTGACCGGTTTGAACTACAGCTCTCTACTTCCTGCATAAATGACGTCAGTAGAACAGTTTTTTGACTAAACTCCGCCCACAGGAATACGTCAGTCGCCAGCTAAGCTAGCGGGAAGCTAAGCTGCTATTAAATCACAACACACTAAACAAACTACACAATCAGAACTCATTACGCATTTCTGAAGGAGGGACTTCATAGAACAAGGATGACATCAGCCCGTTTTGAGGACACTGAAAACAGCGCTAGATAAGTCAATTGTGTGAAAAATACTGTGTTTTTTACATGTGAAACATGAGCATGTTATATTGCGCACTGTAAACACAAGCAAAGCTTCAAAAACACAGAAAGAAAAGGACCTTTAATAGTTTTACTCAAACATCTCAAATTTCGAGCATGTGCGCATTACAAGATCTGTGTCAGATATTCAGTACATTGAAAATGTTTCATGTAATGTTACGCATACATACCAAGTCTTACTAATATATATATAACACATTGTGACACTGAGCTCAATGCAGATGCTGCAGTGATGCAGAAGTGGCAGGTGCACCTCTACAAAATATACACTAGGGAGCGCCAGCAACAAACTCCATGATATGTAAAGCTTTGTTGGGAATATAAAACTAGAGAGATCTCTGATTCCCAGCATGATTTCACAGCATCCTTCAGATTTATTTTTTTAAACAGAATCTGTGGATGGGGAACCAGCAGGGAGCAAATGGAAAAGGAGAAGAGGAAGTACCTTGCCAGCTGTCGTTGCACACGCACAGCTTTTCTCCGGTGAGGTCGCAGTAGCCATGATCTGGGCTGCCACAGTTGTTCCTGCAGTACGGGATGTCGCAGGCCTCGCCCTTCCAGTACTTATCACATTCGCAATACATACGGCTCGATATTGAGTTCCCAGAGGTGCACTTGCCGTGGCCAGAGCAGTTATTTGGACACGAGTTCATTCTGTAGGAGGGATGAACCAAGGACATGAAAGGCAAGATCATATATAATTGAACTAAAAGAGTACACCTGTGATTATATTAAGTATAAAACATGCCCACAGGGGGTAAAATGAAGACCCCTGTGTGATATATATATATGCTGTATTAGCACCTAGCCAAATCAGCAAGCTCTTTCTCAGTATACAGCGCTGATGTCATTAACTCATATACTCACGAGTAGAATATTTCAAATCCCGTTAGGTTGTAGGCAGCGTCGCTAAAAAAGTGCAGGAGTGCGTAGCCTGAGTTGGTCTCCACCTCAGGGACTGTCTCATTCCCTTTCACTTCGGGGACAATGAGACCACTGTGGGACAATAACAGATTGAAACAAAAACCTGGTTAAGTATCTCTCGTTCTACTGTAATAGCAGCAGTTAATACAATTAATATTTTTTTTAATGAGAAGCAGGGCTCAACAATAAAAAAATAAGTTAGTATTTAGTCAGTAAGGGTATTCCGGTAGATCAATTGGCAAATCATTGCATTAGCAGTAGGAATGTTCATATTGATCAGTAAACTGTTAACCGTTGGTAAGAATTTATGATCGATTAATATTATCAGTTAAAAGAAAAAAATTATTAACGCACTATGCATGTCGACATGTGCCTTTGCTACTTTTCTATCTTTAATTTGTGAATGGTCTGTAAATGACGCAAATTATTGCTGCCCTAACAGTCTGGTAAAGTAATAATTTGTATGAGAAATCATTTGTACTACATACGTGCACGTGCTTGAGTATGGTTTGGAAGTAGGGGTGCCTAACGATTAATCGCAACTAATCGTTTGCAGAATAAAAGTTTTAGTTTACATAATTTGTGTGTGTGTACACTCTTAGAACGAAAATGTGTTAAAAACAACAGTGTTAGCTTAGTGCCAACACACTAAATGCGTTGTCCCAGAATCCACACATCTATGTGTTATTATTGGAACAACACATTTTGTGTTACTTTTAACTCAAAATTAATAAAAAATGACACATAATGTGTTAAAATAACACATAATGTGTTAAAAGCATGGGTCTTTAACTGGGCGTCCGCCAAGTGATGTTTAACCACAAGCTATTTTTTGTTAAAACCTTAAACATATGTGCAAAAGTTACATGTTCCCTAAGTTGCACACGTGCGTGGTGGCATAAGCTTATTTAAGGCACTCGTTCAGTGCAATTTTAGCTTGCGGACAAAAACATAATATCTCAAGACTAAGCGCCTACTCAGAAGGCAGCAGTAGCTACAGAAAAAAGCATCATAAAACAGGTACATCATATAGGCACGTTTGTCTTTCTTTCAGAATGTTATGTTATGTTATGTAGATTCAGTGCGACTTGTTGTCTCATCTATATCTGAACTTGGATGGGTGTTTCAAGCTGTTCAGATTTGTTATTGCTAAAATGCTAATTCAACAGGCAAATGACACCACGCCGTGTCTGCATTATAAACTGTGACAAAACTATCGCTTGCATTTAAAATCTATGAAACGCAAGCTGTGAATCAAGATCTTGGTTCAAGATTCAATAAGTTGCCCAAAAAGGTGCTGCAGACTCGTTGCATGTTGTTCTCCTGAGTCTGATATGATGCTCTGCACAAAATAAACGTGCGTAACTCAAACTTGTGTCAATGATAATCCACAAGAAAGGCAACAGACCTCAGATTAAAGCACAACCTCTGTCCCCACCAGAACAGACAGTCTTTGTGACATTCACCATGATCAGTCATCTTTATAAACTGAAAGCCCAGGTTCAAGTTAATGTGTAAGTGTTCATCTCACAGTAACATGAAAATGTATTACACTGTAAATACCTTAAAGGGGCCATGGCACAAGACTTTTTTAAGATGTCAAATAAATCTTTGGTGTCCCCAGAGCACATATGTGAAGTTTTAGCTCAAAATACCATATAAATAATTTATTATAGCATGTTTAAATTGCCGCTTTGTAGGTATGTGCAAAAATGTGCCGTTTTGGGTGTGTCCTATAAAATGCAAATCAGCTGATGAAATTTAAACACTGATCACAATGATGGTGGTTTGTTGCAATTAAAACTCAATTGTGCTTTTCTCTGCACTAAAAGGCAGTGCTGTGGTTGGATAGTGCCGATTAAGGGGTGGTATTATTATAATAAGAGCTCCTTATGACATCTTAAGGAGAGCCAAATTTCAACAACCTATTTTTTCATGTGCTTGTAGAGAATGGTTTACCAAAAATAAGTTGCTGGGTTGATCTTTTTCACATTTTCTAGGTTAATAGAAGCACTGGGGACCCAATCTTAGCACTTAAACATGGAAAAAAAATCAGATTTTCATGCCATGGCCCCTTTAAAATAATAATTAAACTAAACCTACTTAAAAAAAAACACTGAAAATTATGTCTTAACATACAGTAATGTAGTATGGCTGTGTGACACAATATGTTTTTTTTTCTATTTATAAAACGATTTGTTCCAGTACTTGATTCTGATTGGTCAATAGTTGTACATTACTCTATTTTTCGTGGTGCCTAATACAAAAAATTACTTAAATATCTCTGCATGAAAATTTGATAGTGTATATGCATCCTGGTTCTTTTGTTGATCTGTTGCTGCAGTTTTGCACATTCAAATTACATAAAATGTTATTGTATTTTACCGGGTCACTGACAACGGTTAACTGTATTTTACTCAATGACAATATAATATTAAAATCTTATCAGTTAATGGTTAATGTTCAGTTAACAAGCTGATCATCCTTAGTTAGCAGTGAAATACGGGTAAGTTTAGTTCCCAGGGAATAACCATACTGATAAAAATGTATACCTTGAATGCTTTGAAAGCTGCTTTGGATAAAAGCGTCTGCCAAATGCATAAATGTAAATGTATTTTTACACAACAGAATACAAAACTATATAATTTCAATGTTTTTTAAAATATGAAAACAATTCAATTTTCAAATCACAAATATTACTAATTAGTTTTAAATTTTTCAACCCATTCTAAATGATATTACCACAGTATTACCACGTTTTGCAGTTTTAGATGGATAATATAATATAATATAAAAATGATCCATCTACTTAACACAGCGTGCAGTATTTTCAGATCAGCAAAATTTGTCAAGAACCCTATTGTTTGTACTCATACATAATAGATGAACACTGCAGTGACAGACAAACTGGCCGGTTAGGGCAAGTGACGGTTCCATCAACCGAAAAAACAATCTCACACTGGCCTGAGCCATCCTTATTGTTGATCCCTACTAAGGGTGTGACAGATCTAAAATCTGTGCGGTTTTTGTAGGCACACTCACCTGAACACAGCTACTAGGGGAGCATAAATAGAGTCTCCATCATAGACGTACATATGATCCCAGCTGCATTCGGTGGCAAAATGGTTAAATCGTAACCTCAGCACTGCGTTCGGGCTGCAAAACAAAGTTGATGACATAATGCTTAAGAACTTGTTGCCGGCTGTACAATCCAGCAATGAGAACATTTTACAGCATGTTCTCATTTCTGGCTAGTTTGAAGAGTGCGAGGTGGAATGTGCTCCCCCAAGCCTTTTCTGGTAATACAACACAGAAAACAACACCCTGTAAAGGGCTGCTAAAATGTATTTAAACTGCTTGTTCAATAGAAAACAAACAATAATATAGCGTAATACTCTAATTAAAGAGAGATGCCACTTACTAGACCTCAATCAGCCAGGTGCACTTAGTTTTGTACTTGTAGTTGATAGGTCCATCTGTTAGGTAACCAGACGGCTCAGTCAACTTGAAAAAACAAGATCACAGTCACCGTTCAGAGGTCCACATCGAACAAAGCCTGAGGGGCAAACAGTACAATGCTGTGCATAAAGAAATAGACATAAGTGTTGCATAAAAGTGATGCTTTAGTATAAGCAGGCACAAAGATGAAGCTGATTACTTTTGGCCATATGGATACAGGCTTGTGTGGGTGATGCTTCACAATGATTCAACACTGCAAATGTGTTCATAGCACAGATCTGGCCAATCAGTTTACTTTCCCAGCCATACTGCAACAGAGCCGTCGGCCCCATGGAGCGACAGCACTTGGTTCGGCATTGCATCACCACGAAACACTAAGCCTGTCTGTGTCACGGGCCATGTTAAACGCACCAATACGGTAGCATTGTTTACCCAGACAGGGCCTATTGTTCGTAGATGCCAACTTAAAGGGACAAAGTCTCATAAACAACGACTGCAATATTCCAGAGACACACTCTTAATTGAACAAATTATTGCTGCTCACATACGCAAACACTCCTCGAGTCTGATTTTAAACGAAAATCAATCATGACATTGCCGAGACCTTCTGTACTGCTCTTCTTGAAGAGAACAAAGAGAGAACTGAGCGAACGTTACACAAGCTATCAGAGGAAGTCACAGCTTCAGAACAATTATGCAAAGAGTGATATCTGGGTATTAGGCTTTCCATGTAGGTCAGCCGGCAAAACATGGTGTTAGAAATATCAAGGGTTTGAATACCAGACAATTAACATACTTATATTTTTAAATAAAATATTATTCATGTCCTTGACAAGAGTGAAATGAATTAATGAATTGCAAAACAATGACCATACACATCTTACAGTGCTAGTGGATGTAGATAGTGCTTAATGTTAGTTTTTTAAAGGCCGGGTATCTGATTTGATCCAGAAACATTTTAGTTATGCTGGTTAGAAGTCTCCTCACATCCTGATAGCAATCACTATGTTAAAGGCGGAGTCCACGATGTTTGAAAAACGGGTTGGAAAAGGAGACGGGCCGACTACCAAAACACACTTATAGCCAATCAAATCAAATCAAATGCCGGGTTGCGTATGTGTGGGGCGGGTCTATCAACAGAAGGTCCAGATTCTATTGGGGTAGGGGCGTGTTTGTTTAGGTGATTTCAAATATCAACATTGGCTTTCAAACATCATGGACTCCGCCTTTAAGTTGTCTAAATGAACGTGTTTGCATATGCCACTGCGCAACCTGTTCAGGCAGACACCATACGTCATCAGCGCGTTCACATGCATTCACCTCTTGTCTGGAGGTGACAACCTGCACAGGAGCTACAAAAATTTTTTTTTTTTAAAACAACGACAAAAAACATCTGGATCAGCAAAGAGCAAAAGCCCAAATTAACATCGGTAAATTTACTGCTATACCACGAGATGCAAACAGCTGTGGGATGCAAAGAGTCTGAAAGGGTCATGTTTCTTTTGGTAAGGTAGGTACGCGATAGGATGGTAATTAGATGGATTCAGATATTCTACTTTTGCTTTTGAATTTGAAGTACTTGTTTGTCTAGCAGAGCGCGCTTTACTGTCAGGGTTCCCACACCTCAGTTAACTTCAAATTCAAGGACCTTTCAAGGACTTTCCAGGTCTAATACCCTCAAATTCAAGGACTAAATGTGGGGACAAATTTCAAGTGAGAGCAAGGTTACATCGTGTTAGCTTTTAAGACACATTGTTACAGTTCCCTTTCGAGGGAACTCGCGCTGCGTCACTGGGTTGACACTTTGGGGACGCCTTCAGGGGTAAGTGCGTCTGAATGTGTAAATCACATTCAACCAATGGTGAGGCTTAATGACAAAGACGAGGTGATGCAGGAGCCAGGAAGTATATCGCTATCTGCAATATTGCCAAAGATTACGTTACAGGGACGCAGGAAGTATGGCAAGGAGGGAGACGCAGCGTCTCATTCCATTCTCAGGGAACAACTCAGTTACATACATAACTCGAGACGTTTTTGTGTGTCAAACACAACTATGCAAAAAATCATTTTGGTATGAATCAACATTCGCATACAGAAAATATAAGCATTTAAAGTGAACAGTTTAGCACGTGTGCTTAAAAGTCTAGAATTTTATGATATTATCCTACACTACAACAGGAATAAAATTGATTTGAATAGATTTAAGCACTTTCAATGACCTGTATCTATGCATTTATATTTTCAAAAACTTCCCAGGGCCTTACATTTTTCCCCTAGATTCACAAACTTTTAAGGATTTCAAGGACCCATGGGAACCCTGTACTGTTTTGGTACTGGTGACCCAGATCACTGGGTAGTGACACCAGCCAACCCCCCTTCACTTCAGTCAGTGGTCACTTAGTTCAGGTGGCGGCAGTCACACGGTGTCTTCACAACATTTACAACTGGTTTTAAGACGCACTTTGGTCAGTTGTATTATAGACCGTTTCAGCAGTAACAGCATAAACAAGCTGCTGTCACGGTCCCACGTAACTTCCGGTAAACTCTGCTAATAATAAATAACAACAAAGTACTTTAAACATAGTTTATTTATATAACAAGCAAAAAAACAACAAATAGATTACATAGGACACCAAAACATGTGTTATTTTTAATGAGGAATTTTTTCAAGAGATCAGTTTAGCAACTAGTCAGACCATTTAAAAAACGAAACCGGAAGTAAAGTTCGGATCCAGACGTGTATCACGTGCGTCTGATGAAACCGTCTATAAGTGGACCAGAGAGACACATTCCCGTTTACACTTGGTGTTTTTAAACCGTCTATTTGCAAGTTGTTAAAAATGCAAGCGGGAGAAATAACGCAAGGCGGAGAACTGACACGTTTAAACTGAAACGCAGTCACGCACATATTACAGTATGTAAGATTACAGCTGCTTATGTTGTTACTGAACATGCTCATTTCAGAGCAATTGGTTAAATAAGCTCACGCAACTTTACACCCTTGCTAAATAAAAGGCGGAGAGCAGAGATGCTTTCGTTTTATAAAAGTCTCAAGTCTGCGCCGAACACTGTGGGTCTGTGTTATTAAAACGTTGTGCACTACATTAAACATTAACCTACATCAATATGTTGTCAGTCAAGCGCTGCTAATTAATTTGTGAGGTACATAACTTACTGTAAAGCTAATAAACAATGACTTCATAAGTTTTCCTTTTCAGTATAAGTCCATAATGTTATTCTCGTCAAAACTGCCAATGAAGTAATATGTATTTTATTCTGTTTGTGTTTTGAAATTATTTATAATAAGTCAAGTTTAATGTTTTGTGCACTGATATCACACTCATTTAGGATAATAAAGTTTATTGTTAAACACATATTACATATCTTTGTCACGTCATTTTTAAGTGTTTGATCACCACATTTGTGAGTGATCATTGCACAAAATGTATTTATTTATATATAGTACGATATTCTGTTAATGTATGTATTCTATGTACAGTACTGTAGTATAATATACTGTAGTATAAGTGTACTGTACTATAATATACACAAAGAAAATCGGCCGATATATCGTTATCTGTCTTTCTTACTCCCTAATATCGGCATTGGCCCAAAAAAAAATGCATATCAGTCGGACTCTACAGAGAACGCATGAAAATACATGGATGTGTTCTTGATATCGAGGATGCATTGATTGCAGACTTGTGCGCTGAAATCTGGGGAGGTCATGTGACCAACAGAAAGATCACTTTGTACTGCAAAGTTTTCTCACTGTTGAATGAGACATGGGATGTTGCTTTGGATGGCGATTTGAATTTGGGTGGGATCATGATTTCAGTGCTAGTAGGCTACCGTTTAAAATCAGATACACTGCCTTTAATTAATAAAGCACTACATTGAATATTCTAGAATTTTGGGTAACTTAAACCAAACACAACTTTGCAAAACCTACATTTATTAAAATAACAACTACTGCATGGAAAGCAGTATTCTGCTTCCTCATGTTTGTTTGGCATATATAAGTTGTTTTTTTTGCAGTATTATTTAGAGAGGTAATACAAATCACACATACAGTAAATAATATATCATCAATTGCGCGTTTAAAAAGCAGAGAGACTCGCACACAGTCTTCACAGACCACCACCTCTCAGTAATCAGGACAGAAGTGGTCGAAAATGGACAAAAGTGACAGATTTAAATTCCAAGTGTAAACAGAATGTGTCTCTCTCCTCCACTTGTGATTCGATCGACGAATCACATCTTAATACCAAGTGTAAACAGACTTAGTCACCCCCCCCTTCCAAGATGTTAATGATTTCCTTTCTTTAGTTGAACACAATCGTCTAATTTTTTATATTCAAATTCATGGTTTCTCTTTAAAGTAATCCAAAAGAATAAAAAAAGAGTTCATTATTTAAAGTCTTTACACACCACCGATAATATAGTTATGTATATTATATTGCATTTCTCAACCTTTAAGTGCACCTTTAAGTAAACTATTCCTTCATAAGTAATTGAAATGTTAACAATGCCAGCCCGAAGGGTGAGTGATAGGAACCAAATTAAACCTAAATACAGAAATGAGGTTTATTTGTGCACCACATGGCCTCATGGGAGCTAACGCCAATCATCTCTGCGGTTGCTGTCCTGTAATCATTTCCGTCGGCCTGTGAATCAGTTCTTACTAAAAGCTGGGAATTTCTTCATAACCCTTCCAGTATTGCACATTGCACAAACAAAATATCCGTGAAGTTGAAAATCTAGCACTCAGTTTCTTGTTCTAGGCCAAATCGTAACCTATTAACAAGTTGCCCAGCTATTTCTCCACTCTGTTTTGCAAGTCTATAATCAGACACTGGGATTTGAAGAGCAGTAAAACACAGTAATCACGGTGCACCACATCCTGTGCTAGGGAGGACGTCCCTCAGCCTGAGTGCTGGTGAAAGAGATGTTTCTTGAAATGCAGGCTCACAATCGGCGGCCCAAAAAAGCAAGAGTAGAGAACTGTAGGTGAGTCAACAATTCAATTATTTACCAGGTTTTTATGAATCTTTCATGAACTAGTATATATCCACCAGCAGGCAGGACTAATTCCTACCACAGCATCTCTGGACAATGTTCAATCACCCAAGCCGAAAGGCTGGCGGACGCGAGGAGAGAGTTACATAAAAATTGCAAGTGTACAGAATTGCCAATGCAACAAAACCAAAAAGCTCCTGTGCTCAAAGTACATGCTTTTTCGAAGGGGTGTCAAAATAACAGAACCTCAGAGTCTGCCCTTACATAATGTAAGTTTTAGAAAGCTTGTGCAAAAAGTGAATGCTGACAGTTTGGTGAGTGAAATAAGAGGAAGGCTTTTCATCAGCTAACTCAACCCATCTTCCTTTCACGTGAATAGATGTCTACTGATATCTGCTGATGGCTTTCTGGCTGGGACTATCTTGGCAGTCTTGTTGCCACCCACTGTGCCGTTTTTGGGCTGAGCTCTTGCTGTTGTGAGACAGGTAAGCTGTTTTAAGCACAAACATGATGTGGAGGCAAGGACACTAGGTTAGAGATGCTGAACAATTCAGGTCCCTTCATTTATTTAAACAGCCAAGGTATCACCTCGCCTACACTGTTCTCAGTACCCTACATAATACACACTGTACCACCTACAAAAAATCTCAAGTCGGTGTACATGCAAACAGCATATGCGTGTATTAATACATTGGGATTCTTGTAGCATAAACAGGACTGAGCTAGTCCGTTTGACACGTAATTAAACATGTATTAAACTGAATGCAGTGTAGCTTAGGGCTGTCATAATGATTAAATAATCGTTTCATCGCGGTTGTTTGACCTCATCGCGATGATTTCAGATCACCACAATGATTAAACATCTCTCTAAAAACCACAAGGAGGAGCTGCAGGAATAGATTTTTTTTCAGCCAGTACTAATATGACCTTAGAAGGATTGGCTATTATTTGGGCCTGTTCTGGTATAGTTTATTTTGATTGCATTTTTATTTTCAGGTTTTTTTAGACACTTTATTGTGTTTATTTCTTTTGAAGAATTTTCAGTTTTTGAAAGATATATTCATTAAATAATTACTTTTAAATGTGTGTTATGTGTACAAATATTTACTGACAGGTAAACCTTGCAAAAGATTTCATTTAAATAATCACAACGTGTGAAATTATTTAATGAACAAACAAAAAATGTATGAGAATTAAATGTCAAAGCAATAAAACAGACAATCAATCATAATAATCGTTAAAGCACAAAAAAAGGGCAATTAATCGTCATAATTTATCAGGCAATTAACCGTTAGCCAAATTTCATAATCGTGACAGCCTAACAGCTCACTTTTAATAAACCCATCTGTCAAATCTTAAAGGAATAGTCTACTCATTTTCAATATTAAAATATGTTATTACCTTAACTAAGAACTGTTGATACATCCCTCTATCATCTGTGTGCGTGCACGTAAGCGCTGGAGCGCGCTGCGACGCTTCAATAGCATTTAGCTTAGCCCCATTCATTCAATGGTACCATTTAGAGATAAAGTTAGAAGTGACCAAACACATCAACGTTTTTCCTATTTAAGACGAGTAGTTCTACGAGCAAGTTTGGTGGTACAAAATAAAACGCAGCGCTTTTCTAAGCGGATTTAAAAGAGGAACTATATTTTATGGCGTAATAGCACTTTAGGGAGTACTTCGACTCGGCGCAGTAACACCCTCCCTCTCCCATTATGAGAGTAAGAAGGGGAGCGTACTTTTCAGGCGAGTCGAAGTACTCCCAAAAGTGCTATTACGCCATAAAATATAGTTCCTCTTTTAAATCTGCTTAGAAAAGCGCTACGTTTTATTTTGTACCACCAAACTTGCTCGTATAACTACTCGTCTTAAATAGGAAAAACGTTGATGTGTTTGGTCACTTCTAACTTTATCTCTAAATGGTACAATTGAATGAATGGGGCTAAGCTAAATGCTATCGAAGCGTCGCAGCGCGCTCCAGCGCTTACGTGCACGCACACAGATGATAGAGGGATGGATCAACAGTTCTTAGTTAAGGTAATAACATATTTTAATATTGAAAATGAGTAGACTATTCCTTTAAGTTACTATATTGCAGATGAGAAGTTAAGCAGATACAATTCAATAAGAAACATTCATGTGCTTTATGTAGCCTTACATCAAGCAAGATCATTTACGAGAAGAGGCCATCAAAACAAATTTACAGTCAAAGTGGATTTCGAGAGGAATTTAATTTGATAAACTTCAAAAGCTCCTTGTTATTGTCCTGGATGTTTGGGTGAAGTGAGATACAAAAGACGCTTCCACACGGTCTGCATCAGTGTCTGACAGGGAACTCAGCATTAAAGGACTGGATTTATGCCTGGTCCAAAACAACAGATACATTTTAAATATATGCTTCCTTGAGTGGACTTAACTATGTCTAACCTGTATTTTGTCACTAGTACATTAAAACTCTGGAACCTAGAAGCCGGTTTTAAAGGTTAATGCAGAAAATTAAAGTGAAATTCAAACATATGCCACTGATCCCATCATATCTCTGATACAGAACCATACATTGTTTGACACAAAGAGTTAGTCAAGCAGTCTTTCAAAGACCACAAGCCTAGTTTACATGATGTATGTAAACATACGATCTTTGTCCTTTACAGAAATTGAAAAACTTCATTTGACAGCATGAAACTACTACGTATTTACTAGGGTTGTGCCGACAGACGATACCATCTTGTATCGACGATAGTCAGACATATGGCCGATTGTGGGCTTTCATGATGATAGCCAAGCCAATAGTTATTATTATTATCATCATAGTTTCACATTAACATGCACATTGCTTGCTTTTCCTCACAAGAGAGGGTTTGTGGGCTTCACTTTGCGATAGAGAGCTTGCCCTGCGAAAAGCCACTAGTAAAGATCAGTCTAAAAATAGTGCACAGATCAAGTCGGCCGGCTCAGCTTAACTCAATTGCCAAATTTGTTCAACAACAAGTAGCCAAGAGTCTAGAGAAGACATGATTTCATAATTCAAATGGATTTTTATGCAAATAATAAAAAGACTAACATACTAATCTTGCAAAACTGCACTTAAACCTGCTGTGCTTTTTAATTAATTCACAACCAAATGTTTCTCTTGTGAGAAGTGCATTTTAATACATAAAAGCAACAAAATAAACTGTGATGGGTTGCATGCTGAGGATAAAGCAACCAAACTCAAACTGTTTATGACTTTCAAATATGTCAGTTTCACGAAAATCACGAAATCCACTAGTGTTATAAAGCATTTGCCAAAAATTGTTCGAAAAAAGTTCAACAAACATTTTGTTGTCAAAATGATGTCATATATCAAAACTGTTTTTTGTTTACTTTCTTCCTTTCACACAGCTGAAGTCAGACCACTCTGTTGTTCCATTAAATCCTGTAATTATGCAATATGGCTACACTGTACATTATAAAACAATTTAATCTAATTTAAAACAAAAAACAACTTCTGATGTCACAAGTATATAAGAGCTTGGTTCCAAAACGCAATAAATCCATTTTGACAAATTTTGGTAAAAACGTGTTTTCTATACCAAGAAGTGACAAGATAAAAACCACAATTTTCTGTAACAAACTTTCACATAGCATCATTGGGTTATAAAAATATAAAAAATTCAAATCCATAACTTGATTTTCAAAGATTTATTATAAAAACTAATTATTTTCTCCACAAAATGCAATAAATCCATGACAGTTTTTTTTTCAAAATTCTATAAATCTATTCAATCAATGTATAAATGTGCATTCATCTTTGCCATTTTATATTCATTTAGTTGAACAGTGGTATCCACTGATTAAAAAATAAACTTTAGTGGCATTAATCAAAACACTTACTTTGTCATATTAAGAACACTGTCATTGCTGCAGTTATATTTGATGTCGTCGCTTAACATTTTTGACAGCGATCAGCTGTAAAATGTTTTGTTCCTGCTCGATTTTCGTCATTGCTGTGGTTATACTTGATGTCGTCGCTTAACATTTTTGACAGCGATCAGCAAATGTTTTGGTCCTGCTCGATTTTCGTTGACTTTGAGTAAAATAATTTAAAGTTTTTCATAAGAAGCTTGATGCTGTCGGGCTTAGATTTCTTTCCCGTCACAGAAAACCATCATAGGTTTATCAATGCAATTAAAGTATTATTTCGGTTTTGTTTGTTTGTTGATCAGGAAGTACAAATAGATGAAGAAAACTAGGATTCCGTGTACTTAACGCGCCGCCATTGTTTGTTTACATTGCGTGGAATGGTGCGCTGTAATTTGTGGAGCAGATTTATTGCATTCTGTAGAAAAGGAGGAGTGGCGTTTATCACGTTTATTGCATTCTGTAGAAAAGGAGGAGTGGCGTTTATCACGTTTTGGGGAAAAAAGGGAGAAAAGATGACAGAATAACACGGCGGATATTGGATTTTGCGTAAAGTTATGCGTAAACATAATAGGTGTTGATGTACGTTCGCTAAGGGATAGTTTATTTCGGTTTATTCAGACTATGATTTTCCAGAATCTGTGCGTGCACTTACACACATCCCGTAAAGATCCTATAAAGACAAGTGCCGTGAAATGCATAGTACTTGCAATTGCGCACTTGCGGATTTTGTATGCTGCTTATTATACCCGATTTCTGTCTCAAGAAACCACCACGCATGTACATTTTTGTTTCTGATCCAATCATAAACGAGCGCATGACATGCTCTAATAATGAGCTTCTATTAAGCTGGCAATTGATCTCAGGTTCAGCATGGAAAGTGAGGAGCTCCCAGATCTCTCCCTGACAGTTTTCAACATGAATGTTGATCCGCATTTAAATCCCCCATGTCAAGAGCTGAAAGATAACTTATTGTTGCAATGATGCGACTTCTCACTATGACAGGCCGCATACGACTTTGCTACTGCCTTTTGTTCACACAGAACACGTTCCATAAATGTTATGGTAAAGTTTCTAGTAGTGTGATAGGACAATACATTGCAGAGGTTGATATATCGGCCGATGTTTGACGTTTTTTATTATGCCTTTTCAATCAGGCAGTAAATTTCTCTATTATTTAAATTTCATGTTTGTAATGAAAAGACGAGTGTCAATCAATGTAATGCCAAGGTATGACAGAAAGTAAAATAACCAATCATTACTCACTTTTTAACATGATGTTATGTCACACACAACATCACACTAGTTTAACAAACTTATTCAAAAATGACTGGTCCGTGAGATGTCAGATCCACATTAATTATGTCTTGTAAATATGTTTGGTTACACTTTATTTTAAGGCGTCACTGTTACATTGTAATTATATATTTAAGTACTAAGTAACAATCATCAACAACATGTACTTACTGTAGGGTTTGGTTTAGGATTAGTTGCATGTAATTATGCATAATTAACTATTATTACTATAATAATTACATGTAACATAACAAAGACATCGTAAAATAAAGTGTTACCATATGTTTTAAGTACATCAAAAGGGTATATTTATAAATGTTATGCATAACAAATTTTGTGTTTGTGTCTTATTTAAAGTAATAACATTTGTGTTATATCGGCCTCATATCTGCCATACAGCTTTTTTATATTGGTATCGGCCATAAAAAAGCCATATCGGTCGACAACTACTTTCTAGATCCCTTTTATGGGAGCAATCCCACAATTATGGAACGTTTTTGCGTTCACAAATAATTTTTCTAGGATCAAGTGAAGATGCTGTGTGAATGGGGTATTTCAGTCTTTCTTGTCTGTTGCTTAAACAAGCAATTGGAATCATGAAAAATCATGATTGACACATCACTAAATTCCACAGTTAAGGTTCACAATATCAGCATAAGAAATATGTGCTTACAACAACATCCGTAGATTAAATACTGAAACACAGTTGTAAACATTCATAAAATAAACATTAATAACCCTAGGAAGTTCCATCATGAGATGACACAACATGCAGCTAGCCACAAACAGCCAGCTTATCTCCAAATAAGACAGCGGTTTAGACCGTCATGACAGTATGGCTCTTTAAATGTACAAACCACACATTTATAACAAAGAAGTTGACTGCTTGTGAAAATTAACCCCCATTAGTGAATATTGGTAACACAAAATCTCATTGAATTTTAGTGTTTCCTAATTCTTTTAATTCAGAGAAATTAATCAAAATGAACTAAATGTTAATTAGTAACAAAAGGGTTGGTTACTTTGCATCCAGAAATTAAAATATTACCAAGGTAAATATAAAAGGTTCTTGTTATATTCTAACGTGAGGCAAACATGAAACATGTTTCTTTCAACATTGTTATTACACCAACAAGCAAGGTGTTTGTTACTTACAACACAGACTATTCATAATTCTGCATCCTCATAAATAACATTTGCACAGCAGGATATGGTATAAACAATAGTGGGGTAATCCAGACAAGTGACAAATTCCCTTTTCCGAAATACCAGAATTTTTGCCCCGTGTATTCACCAAGTCGGTTTAATAAACAACAAAACGGTATTTGTCAGCACAACAGCCTTGTCGCATGATCGCTCACTTCGAACATCTCCCTGTGTGTAAAAAATTGTCTACCTTTCTGCCCAAGACATAAGGACTATGGATTGCAGAGCAGCATCTAATGGGCAACACACTGTGTACAGTGTGTATAAAAGATCAGTGCTTCCCTGTTACCTGGACAAGCATGAAAGGCTCAGCAACACGAAGCCAACAGAGTATCAAAATACCAAGGGAGGATATGTCTGCATATATCAATCTTTCGTTGCTTTCTTCCTGTTAGGACTGGTTGTCAGTCTCAAGTTTGGTTTGAGTGACACCATTTATAATGCTAATAGCATCCTCTCAGCAGATTCAGAGATGGAGAATATAGAGTGATCTTCAGTCTACCCAATGAAAGCAGTCTGCTATTTTTAGCAAGTGCAGGAGCTTTGTTCAAGAGTTTCATTTATCATACAGCTGTCAAACTACATTTGGTTAAAGCTAAATCATGTCTATATACAGCACTTTTGACATCCACGGTTAAGATACAGCCAAAACATATTTTTCTTTCAACTAAAGATTAATGTTTTTATTTATTTATTTATTTATACCATGGGTTGTTTCTTTAAAGCAGCACAAAAGAACATTTTATATCCATAAAATGAATATATCACCTTCACTGCAAAAAATTATTTAAGTATTTTTTTCTTGTTTTTAGTAAAAATATCTAAAGATTCTTAAACATAAAACAAGCAATAAAATCTGCCAATGGGGTAGGCAAATTTTTCTTGAATTTTTTGCTTACCCCATTGGCACATTTTTTTGCTTGTTTTATGCACAAAATCACTTAAATTTTATATTTTTGGTCTAAAAAATATACTTATTTTCATCAAGAAAAAGCATTTTTTGCAATGTTTAAATTTATCCATATCGGCAAATGCTTTATCCAAAGCGAATTAAGGGGGTCGCACACCGACCGCGCAGCCCAGCGCCGCGCCGTTCTAAAAAAATCTAACACATTATTTTCTATGAGTATACCCACGCCTGTCTGTGCCACCCAGCTGTGACTCAGGAAGTTGCTCAAATCCCTGTTGCCCCACTCACATAGTTTAACATTAAATAACATCATATTTTTCCCAAATCATTGACGTTTAACATTGGCTGCTAACGTATATTTTGCATTTTGAAGTAGACGCTATCTGACGAAGCTTGCGCCTTTTTAATGTGCACTTCCGTTTTACGATACCTCCAAGTTGTCCTAGACGCGACTCGACGTGGCGCGAAGCTGAGCTGCGCGGCCGGTGTGCGATCCCCTTTACAGTGGATCACAAGATATACATTTTTATGAGTGTGTGTGTGTGTGTGTGTTCCTAGGGTTCGAACCCATGACCTTTGATGGTGCTAATGCAATTCTCTACCACTGAACAATAAAAATGGTACGTAAGTAAAAACATCCTGTCTTTTTCAGTTCTTCAGTTGCTGCTTAAAAGAAACAAACAAGTTTATAAATGTAATCCTAAAAGCCCCTTTATATTGCTTTAATTTTTTTTATTTATTCTGCCTAACATGACCCACAAGTTCACATGAGAATACTCAAGATTTTTATGTTTTTTTATCTACATATTCAGCCACATGAAAATGGTCTAAGAGTAGGGAACAAATGCCCCCACATATCCGTTTTTGTCCAGATGGTGCACACATGTGAAAAGTCCCTTTCAAGCTATCCAAAATTCCTACACAAATATAAAAATACAATTAGTAACACACTTGAAAAATTATTAAATGTACCATGGAAGCAGCCAACCCTTTGATGCTTATGGGGGTTCTCAAACATTACAATAATAAAACACTAAAAGCAATAAAAAAATTACATACACTATATGCTTCAAAAACTACATGCTAATTAAAGAAAATAATTTCCCCACACAAACACATCCAAAGTTTCTCTTGACCCTGAAAGCTGAAAACAGGTTCAAATGCTCCAATGATCATAAATATCTAATTGAATACTCACTTGAATCTGCCCTGGCAGTGTTGACACTGGTCCCCAACCCATCCACGATCACAGACACAGGATCCATTTACACACCTGCCTGACAGACAGTTCTTCTCACATTGTTTAGATGGAGATCCATCTGATATCAGCACCAGGGAGAACATCACACACAGCCATAAATATCTGTGCATGCCCTGCAGTCTCTGCCCAACCAGAAAAAGCTTCAGTCTGGGCATCCTCTTCCCAGCATCCATAGTATTAAGGATGATGATGCTGTGTATCAATATCCTGGAGTCTTGCTTCCCAATCTGTTGTCCAGATTGTTTCAATTATAACAACAGGGGGTATCCATTCACTTACATATCAATATGTTCCTTATATATAAGCGATCGCCCTTTCTTTCCCAAAAATCTAGGTAGTTACTTAATGGAAAAACCCCAGATCAAAGTGTGATATTATAAAAGCAGCATAAACACAGTCATATTAAATCATCTGTTTCGCCTCATTGTGTTTCTGAACAAGGGCAGGAATTTCCTACGTTACCTCCTGCGGTAAAGGACTGGGAAACAATTCCCCATGACATTGAAAACAATCGTTCCCCCCAAATCTTTACCATAACTCAATCGACGGGATATTTTCAGCTTAAAAGCATCATATTATTCTACGGTCTTATTCTGCTCCCACAGACCCTCCGCAGCCATTTTAAAGCGTAAACATTACGCAGGCTGGCCAGATACACTACTGGTTCGCTTTAAATCCTTTAAACCTTTAGCGTTTTCTCAGTTAAACGTTAACAAGCCACATATAAACCGCTAAATGGACCAGATAATGGATATGTTTTCGGCGTAGAAAGCATCCTTTATAACCGCAGCAGTCAGTAACATGGATGTTGTTTCTGCTGTTGTCCGTTGCGCTGAGGGATTTGGAAAACCTGACCAACTATCCGCTATTCTCATATTTTTCCAGGTTTTTTTTCAGCCTCGACGTGTTATACTCCTTGTCAGACGAATCGTGCCTCTGGAAAGGTGCTTTTCTTGTCATCCAGGTATGTTGAAATATCCTCAATGTACAATTTTGGCCCCCAACGTTTAAGCGTCCACAGTGAAAGCTGCTCGCGCTGGCTGCTCCTCAGGTTGGAGCAAACTCAATACGGAGATGTCCGCGCATGCGCAATAGTACGAGCGTACATTTAAAGAGACAGTGCGGTCAGTGTGCGCGTTTATAGTCTTTTCATTGCAGTAGGGCAGGATTTATTAGACAATATAGCCTACTTTACTAAATTGGAACATATTTACTACGTAGAAATAATGGAGATGTTTTTCTTTGTTAAAACTATAATTTGTTGTGAAACATTGATTTAACCTTTACATTATTACATTCGCAATACAGTGTTTTTTAATCTGCAGATTTTTATTAATAAATGTGTTCCCTGGAGATCGAACCCTTGGCATTTGCATTACTATTATATTATAGTATAATATTTTATAGATATATAATAGTATATAGTTAATTGGAGTAAATTGAAGTACACTGTATAGTACATTAAAGTAATTTATGTAATATGGTATTGAGTAGTATTAGTGAACATAGTGAATTGATAAACTGCGTAATAACTAACATTTACTTTGGTAAGGCTCAAAAACACTTTAGTATCTAATGATTTTAGTTTACTATAGTAAATACTAAATAATACTTTTGTCTTGGGTTGCCGAACTAATGTATGCTGCCAATTGAGCCAAAGTAACATCTAGCTACAGTACAAGTTGTGAGCACTCTCCCAGATTAAAAATTATAGACGTTTATTCATTTTACCCAGGATGCAGCTAGAACTATGCAGACACAATAGCACAATAAAATACAACAAATTAAGTACATTACAAAATATATGACACCTTCCTTTGATATAATAAGATGTTGTACTACTTTAACAATCTCACCCTGCAAAACATCTTCAGTGATCTTACATCTACAAAATATGAACTTTGTCCCTTTGTTAAGAGTTTAGGTGCATCTCAGTAAATCATACACTATGTGCAGCCCTCTATAAAGAACTAAAACAGAACAGTGAAGAATACTGCATGACAGTGGACAATGTGTGCCTGATCTTTATGTGGCTTTCTTTTAATAGCACACCAGAAACATATGGCGTTGTTTTCTTGCTATAAGTAATGTGGAGCATGGGTGTGTCTCCTGCAGTATAATCAAATGAAAGACCCACAAAGGGCCAAATATGGAGGGTAGATCTGCTGCAGGTATACAGTAATCTCTGCATTCAGTATATGACAAACAATAAGCCTTCTTTCTGGAGCAGACTATATTAAATACTAATATATAGTATACTATAAAATAGTATAATATAAATTCTCATCTAATCTATATGTGTTCTAAATATGCATTAGCAAGATTTTGAATCTTTACATTTACTGAAGTCATTAACAGTCTATAAGCACATCCCAGTCTCGTTTAGAGCAGCCCTGCATTCTTTCATGGCCCACTGGGGAACTTTACACTTTGTCTTCAGACTTTCAACAAAGGAATGAAAGAATCACAGCCTAAGGCTATACTGACAGATTCAGTGAAGTGCACAGGAACCGCAATTGCATGTCCCTGCCTGTCAAAAAGCACACGGACCATAACTGCCCAATGATGCAACACCAGCGGCCTATAGGATTAGCCTACATTATCATGTGAAAAGCACAGGTGATTTACAATTCATTGCTCTTTTTCTTTAAGCATGCATGGTAAACATTGCATACCTGTAGCTTCAGAGCAAAATCAGCAAAGAAAATCAGTGGGAATAGAAAGATCTGTATTTTCTCTGCTCTCCAAAGCTAATAAATGTGATGCAGTCAAGGGTGGAGGTGGAGTTCATATTTCACACAAGAGATTTTCCATGATTTCTCTTTGTTCTTAATGTCATTAAAGTATGGGTGGACACAGAGTCTGAAAGCAGAGAAGTTAAATTTGATCTTAATCCCTGACTAAGAAGGATTAACAGATGATTGCAGACATGAAACACTCTGATAAACCTGACTCATCTTAGTGAGAGGCTGTAATCATATTGCTTAAAAAAAATAAGTCTATGGGATACTTGTGTGAGATTTTTGTAGCTTTATCCGTACCACTACCACATTTTTTTTGTCTTTATTTTTTTTAATTTGTTAGCAATTGGCAAGCATTGTAAATCTATTAATAAATATAGTTGTTTGCATTACCATATGAGCCTTGTGCACTGCAAAAACATTTTCTGTAACGCAAAAAATCAACACATCCTTTCTTAGGCTGTACAAAATAGTTTTTTTATCAATAAATATATGCATAAGCCAAACTTGTGTAGCTGGTATTGTATTTACAGTATATTAATCTCATCATACAAGTTGTAATGAGCAGTAGTGGTCTAATGGTTAAGAGTCAGGCTTATAACCCGAGAGTTTCAGTTCACGTCTCATGGCTGGCGGGAGGCAACAAAAGTGCCCTTGAGCAAGACACATGTCACCCATTGCTTTACAGGCGCTGCAGTGATAGCTGCTTACTGTTCTGGGTGTGCATGTGTTCACTACTCAATGGATGGGTTAAATGCAGAGGTCACATTCCAAGTATGGTTTACCATATAGTCATTACTTCTTTCACTTTAATTTTATAAAGAATATTCATGATGCTGAAAACAAAATGCAAACAAATTGCACTGATTTTTATTAGCAAACCAAAACAGCTTTTTTCCAAATGTATCTGTAAAAATAATAATAAAAAAAACCAACTAATGTAACTACAAAACATTTGGTCTTATATAATTAAATAATTACATAGCAGTGCTAACTGGTGTTTTGTCACCAAAATAACAGTGTGGTTTAACCACAATCTGTTACAAGAAAAATAATAATTATGTCCCCTGGCACCATAGGGACAACCAAGTCATTAGTCACTATTTTAATGAAACAATAATAAGAATGCTTTAGAAACTTCAGTGGCCTTGAAACTGAATATTTCTCTCTCTAATATGAATTGCACCAAATCCACAAACTTCAAAACAGTGCCACCACCTGTCCTATCCTGACAAGTACCATATATGGGCATGCAGAGAGATGCACAGGTTTGGTAACACAGAGCAGAGGGTAGATCAAATCAGGACGGACCAGGCAGGCAATTTCCTACAATTTTCTCTCACTGAGAATGTAGTTTGTCCCACAGGGCATATAAACACCTTTATTCACTATTTTGATCTCCATCATCACTTTTAGATGGGGGTTGTTTATCTTTTGATTTCTTGCTTTCGTTCTTCTGTTTCCCTGCTGGCTTTGGGCAGGGCTGCAAAGCTTGAGAGATGTCTGTCAACGTCCAGCGATCCTCCTTCAATGCATGCTCCTCCAAGGTGAACTGACCTTGCTTGGTTCTGGTCAGTTCCTTTATGTGAGCGCAAGATGACAGGGCTGCAATGGAAGAGTGGTGTAAGATAGATGACACATGGTACATTAATAAACATGGTACTCTTCATGTTTTGGGTGGTGCTTGAATAATTTTTACATTTCTACCTTTTCCTAGCTCATCGACCAGACTTCTGACATAAAACCCACCTCCACATTCAACATCTGTGAACGCACAAAGTGAATTTCAATGATCAAAAGATTTTCAGTAGGACATAATGTACAATACACTACATTGATGCAATACAGGTATACCATATAAATGAGTAACCTATTGTGAAAAGTGGCGGACTGAAGTCTTGCAATGTGAGATTGTAGACTGTCACCGGACGTGCAGGTTTAGCCTCGACCTCCTGACCTTGCTTTAGCAGGACGGACATGCGTTTGCCATCCTTTTTCAGGGCTGAGTATCTTTAAATGTAAATATCAAGAATCTTTATAACTTTGAGAAACGCTTATGTATGTATGTTATACTATATATCAGATGAAACTGCAATACTCACAAAGGTGGAACCTGCATTATTTCCCCCGTAAACTGCTTAAACTTCTCTTCCAAAGCCTCTTTTGTGATGTGATCTGAAAAAAAAAGAAAACGTTTAAGGCACTAACCATAATACAAAGACCTATGTGTGACATCTTTTCCATAACTGGTATGAATTAGCAGTGCAAAAAGGAAAAAACATACTGATGAAATCTATAGCTTGAATCACTTTAGATCCGCCCACATAATCCTGAACACAGATAATGTGAAAAACTGTCCACAATTCAGTACTGGATAGTGTTGGATAAAAGCATCTGGACAATGTGTCAATGTTAATCACAAGTGCATTCCCAAAACATTATGTTTCTCACCATAATTTTTCTCCTCAATGACATTTCCTGTGGCGTCAAGAGTATCGGTTGCTTTGCCTAATTCTCCAACAGCGATGTATTTCTGTACAAAATACAACAGAATTTAATGTTACACTGCTATTAAAGGAAATGACAAATGGAGAAAAGGGTACCCAGGAAATGCTGACCTTTGATCCTGCAAGCATTGTGGTGAGCATCTTCGTTCCTTCACCAATTCCCACCACTGTAAACAGATATGTATTCTGCTCAACACTTAACCTTTCTATTCGTTATCTTAACCACAGTATTAAACAAATGTTTATATAACATTGAAGGAAGACATTTACCAAGTACACCAGATGCATTACTATCCAGAGTGCCCCCATGGCCAATTTTAAGAGGTTGTTTCTTCCTTTTACGGGGGTTTGGATTTGCAACACCAGCCTCTGCGGAAGAACAAATATATTAAAAAATAAAACCGTCACTGACACAAAATCACGATTTAGTTTTGTTATAAGTGGGAAGGGGCGTGACTATTTTAACATCCTGGGATGAGTCCATGATAGAGATCTGCAGTGATCCGCTAAAGTTACAGATTTGCTGCTGACAGACGTATCTTTGCAAACCGCAAAAAAGAGTTCAATAATGGCTTATAAAGTAACAAAGACTCGTTTACCTTTTAAAAGCGTCTTCTTCAGTGAATTTAGCACATCTGCCGATGTGGGGCCCTGTTTCTTATAAATGGCAAATATGCCATTCAAAGACTGCAGTTTGGATAATGAACCGTTTGGTACAGTTGCCATATCTGCCATGCTTGATGCTCTCACGGCGCGAAGTGATGACGTCTATCATAGCTGGTAGTTGTAGTTTTTTTTTACAAGGATGCTATGCCAGATATTAGCGTTTTTGTACGGTAGCGTGTCTACCGGAGTATGAACTTGAGCACACAAAATGCGTAATCAAATATTTTTACATTTCTGACAAAATTGTGTAGTTGTAACGAGAGTATACTTTGGACGTTTATATATACACACTACCACAAGATGGCAATATCTACCCATTAATTGTTTAGTCAGAATTAGTTTCTGAGGAAAAAGTGAGATGACTCGATTGTTTTTGCAGTTGCTTGATCTAATAATTTCATCCAATCATATGAAGTGCTTTATTAATATCGGCTATTGATAGATAGCTTATATTAGGATGACTATTGATTGATTGATTGATTGATTTATAAATAAATAATAAATAAATAAATACTTTAATGACTTAACAATCTATTTAAATATTTGGTACTTATTATTAGACGTGTGAAAATAACAAATATTTGTATATATATAATACAGCAAAAGTAAAATATATATATATATATATATATATATATATATATATATATATATATATATATATATATATATATATATATATATATATATATAGCAAAAGTAAACATTTCAGTCACACACAATCATTTTCATATTATGTAAAACTTGTAAACATTTCACTAAATCTACCTACTCTACAGTCTCTCTCTCTCTCTCTCTCTCTCTCTCTCTCTCTCTCTCTCTCTCTCTCTCTCTCTCTCTCTCTCTCTCTCTCTCTCTCTCTCATGCGTTTACCGAGGGCACGCCCATTGTAAAAGCCTGGTTCCCGTTATTCTCTATCGCGTGCCAATCGCCCGGTTATGCCGCTGCTCGCGGGACGACAGTTCGCATAATTTTCTCTCCATCAAAAGTCAGGAAACTGTATGTTGGATTGAAAGGTTCATTTCTGACCATCGTCGTTATTTCCAGAGGAAATCCAGAGCTTTACTGCATCATGTCCACGAGAGGTAACCGGGTTTTCTATGTAGTTTAAAGTGCCATTTTATATTTTGAGCAAATTTTTTTACGTGTAGGCTACCATAGGCTAGTTTTTTTGACACACGTATATATTGCTGTGAAAATGGAGCTGTCATTGAACTTACTGATGAATCTGACATGATGAGTCTCTTCTCCACACCTGTCTTCATACAGTAGTTGGTTTAGCATACTGGCATCAAATCAAACCACTAACACGCGCTATGAATAACAATATACCGTATCTTAATAGGCCTTCATAGTATTTTATGATACCTACACACAGTGCTTACAGGACTATTACTGTATTATATGTGATTAGGGACAAAAATACTTTTGCTGGAAATCATTCAAGTTCTGTTGAAAGGTTATGGTTTATCCAATATTTAACTTTTTCCATCAAAGTATTGTTTATTTATTTGAAAGTTTAAGAAACATTTAATTAGAAAGTGTTAGAAATTAGAAATAATGTGAATAACACAATATCATATAATGTCTAACAGACAATTGGTTCATGAACACTGATGTATCAAGCTTGATTCACATGTCACATGGCCTGCATGTTCATCATGTCACTTTTAAAAGTAAGCTTTTCTTTTTTCTAAGTTTTGTTTCCCTAAGGACAGAGTCAGTTATGTTATTGTAGTATTTGCATTTTGTTTCTTTTGGATGCCTTTCCTTTCACGTTAGTGATGACAGTTCCTCCCACTGGAGGTTTCTTGTTGTTATTCTTGCTTTAACGGTTCAAATGGTTTCTGGACTTCAGTAACGGACCCACTGCAACCACTGGATCTGATCTGTGGTAAAGTGTCTATATAAAGAATGAGCCTACTGCTGCCATCCGGCCTGTTTTATTACAACATGTGTTTAAAACTAGCTTGTCCCAGACATTATTCTTAAACATTTTTAAACATCATTGTGTTGCTTGCAAGAAGGCAAAAACCTAGTAATATTGAAAAGTTGGTTTGGCAAAATCTTTAGATACCAAATTTATACACATGAAATCTAGCTTAACATTGCAAAAGGGTTCAGATGAGGAAAACAGTGGAAACAGATGAGCTGTCATTATTGTGCAACTTAACCAAAATTCCATTACATTCATTGCTATTATTATTTACTTTCATTAATTTCTTCAAATGTTATATTTTTAATTTTATTTGTTTATTATTTAGTTATTTTGCATATCAAATGGCAAGTTGAATATTAAATTATATATATATATATATATATATAATTTAATATATATTTAATCCAGAACCACACAAACTTAAACATTTAGATGTACAATAGACTTTTAAAGCATGTTTTACTTTTTCTTTAAAGGGACACTCCACTTTTTTGAAAATATGCTCTTTTTCCAGCTCCCCTAGAGTTAAACATTTGATTCTTACCGTTTTGAGATCGATTGAGCTGATCTCCGGGTCTGGCACTAGCACTTTAAGCATAGCTTAGCACAATCCATTGAATCTGATTAGACCATTAGCATTGCTCTAAAAAATAACCAAAGAGTTTAGATATTTTTCCTATTTAAAACTGGACTTTTCTGTAATTACATCGTGCTGCAGCAGGCGTAGTGATATTATGAACTACCCGAAAATAGTCTGCTTGGTTACTTTCAATGGCAGGGGACTATTTTCGGGTAGTGCGTAATATCACTATGCCTGCTGCAGCCATGTTACATCAGCAAAGTCCTTGATTATTACGCCAGAATGAGAGCATAGTTCTTAGCCATATCTGCCTAGAAAATTGCATCTTTGAATTTTTTGTCGGTCTTAGTACACGATGTAAAAGTCAAGTTTTAAATAGGAAAAGTAATGACAGCCCCGGAGATCAGCTGAATGGATTCCAAAACGGTAAGAATCAAATGTTTAACTCTAGGGGAGCTGGAAAATAAGCATATTTTTTAAAAAAAAAGTGGAATGTTCCTTTAATATTTAGGAGTTCAAAGTGGTCCAACAAACATTATGGCTAGTACTGTTTAACTTTCAAACTTTCTTTCAGACGCTGTCTGTATTAGAGTGCCAGACCAACTTTTTCCTACCATCTCCTCACAACCTCTTGCACCCTGGACTTCACTTTTGAGTTTACTTTAACCTTTGCATGTGAGGTCAGTAAGCCTTAACCCCAAAGTCTAGTAATTTCCTTTTAATCAATGGGGTCACTGCAGTGCAATTATATAGCACCAGACTTGTGCAAAACTATTAGTTTGTCAAAGACATGCATTTCAAAAGTAAAAAAATAAGCCAGCAAATTTGACAAATCTGCTGGTCAGCTGTTGATCACCAACATTTGACTCTCAACATTTCCACTCCACAGTTTATTCTTCTCTCATTCCTCAAACTTAGATTATTGTCTGCCTCAGGGAAGCTAAGTCAAGCTGTCAGCTGGAATCAGTGTGAGATTCTGAAAAGTAAACCCTTCTTATTAACATCCAGAGAGCGACAGTAGATCCTCTCTGGCTTGATTGTCTTCAGGCTTTAGGCAGAGCAGTGATACCACTGTTTTCTTTCTCAACAACTCTCGCTTAAATTCCTCAGGACAGACTTCCTGACAGCTCTATCACTTTCACCTTGAGAAAATGTCTTTTTATCAAATTCTAAACAATATAGCGGAAAACCTTGACGTTTATGTGTAGTATGTCAAGGAAATAATTCATTGTGACTTTGTGGCTGACTAGACTAAGAATTATAAAGGTTTGCTTATCGATGCTTCAGTTCAGGTCATCCAAGCTGCTTTAAGATATGTTATATATTATAGCTTTAAGTGGCTGTCTCCGATAGGACTGTTGTCTCCAATGGGTTGACTGGGATGGAGGCCAAGAGGGCATTAAGTTTTGTTGCCATAAACCAACTCTGTTTGACATGATCTTTTCTCAGAGACATGAAAACAGTTATATACCTTTAGCAGTGTGACACATCCTAATTCTAGCTGTCTATCTTCTGACTAAGCTTTTCTTTGTGTCTTGCTTAGTCACCTCGATTGGTCAGAAAAACATTTGTTGTTTAATAGTATGACTCATTCCTACAAGAGCTAAATATTTTTGTTAGAATCTAATATTTGAGATTTAAAGATAGACACTTACTGTAAAAATTGTGTGTTACAGTTATTCTTGTGTCATTCTTTACTCATCTGCTTATTTTACTCCTACGAATTAAAACACTTTTAAATCTAATTTGACACCTGCACTCTTAGAAAAAAGGGTACAAAAGCTGTCACTGGGATGTTGCCTTTTTAAAAAGCTCTTAAAGGTCACCTAATTAAGAAATTTGCTTTTATATATTGTTTGAACATAATTGTGTGTCACCTTTGTGTGTACACAACCACCCTGTAATGGTCAAAATGTGCCTACTAATTTTTCCAAATCCCCGTAAAACCTCAACAGTCTCATGGCATAGGCTGTTGATGTTTTCTGAGCAAACTGATGTCACTTTGCGCAGGCCCCGCCCACTACCGTCCAGAGACTA
This sequence comes from Misgurnus anguillicaudatus, assembly GCF_027580225.2. Lineage (NCBI taxonomy): Eukaryota > Metazoa > Chordata > Actinopteri > Cypriniformes > Cobitidae > Misgurnus > Misgurnus anguillicaudatus. Next base: position 24,482,524 of record NC_073340.2, read on the forward strand.
CAGTTAGATCATAATTTCTGTTTTAAATCTTCATTTCATAATTCAGTACCACACGTTCATTATGAACAACGAAGTAGGAGGATTGTCTTATTAAAGCAACAGTTAAGAGTTTTTGCTCTTTGCTCCCCCTACAGGTTGGAAGCGGAATTGTCCGTTACCACTGTCATAAATAATTTAGCCTACTGCAGCAAAGCTGCTTCTGATTGGATTGTAGGTCTGCCGTAAAGCAAGTTTTTGTAGTTTTCACTCAAACTAGTGCGGTTTTGGCCGATAGAGGGCTGCAAAGCGAATGTGAAAGTGCCATTCACCCTGTTTCGAGTGGATGAACGACTTTTGGAAACGTTGTTTTAAGGTTAAAAAAACTCTTTAATGTTGCTTTAAAAACGGTGTATAGACGGTTTCAGCAGTAACAAGATAAACAAGCAGCTTTCGTGGTCAACACGTAACTTATGGTAAACTCCGCTAAGAATACATAACAATAAAGTACTTTAAACATAGTTTATTTATATAACAAGCAAAATAAACAACACATAGATTACCTAAGAAACCAAAACATTTGTTACTTTCAACAACGACTTTTGGAAACGTTGTTTTAAGGTTAAAAAAACTCTTTAGTGTTGCTTTAAAAACGGTGTATAGACAGTTTTAGCAGTAACAACATAAACAAGCGGCTTTTGTGGTCAACACGTAACTTCCAGTAAACTCCGCTAAGAATACATAACAACAAAGCACTTTAAACGTAGTTTATTTATATAACAAGCAAAATAAACAACACGTAGATTACCTAGGAAACCAAAACATTTGTTATTTTCGACGAGGTATTTGTTTAAGAATTCAGTTTAACAACTAGTCAGACCATTGAAAAAACTGAAGCTGTAAATAAAGTTCGGACCAGACGGGTATGGCGTCACCACATGTGTGTGCGATGAAACCGTCTATAGATAACAGTAAACGGGAAGGAAAACAGCAGCTCATTTGCATTTAAAGAGACACACACAAAACCAGCACATTTTATACAGATATGTATACATTTGGTACCAGTATGTACCTTTGAAGTACTAATATGAACTCTTTAGGTAAAGGTATAAAAGGTATAATTTTTTTAATGGTATCGCCACCTTTTTTGAGAGTGTGGATTATAACACTAAAGAAAATGAGAAGTTCTTCTTGTGCTCGAGAAACTTGTGCTTTATCTTATTTGTAGTCTTCGATCTGTATAAGATGCAAGACTTGCCATCGGCTGTGGTTCTTTGTGTGGGCTTGCTGTTGCTCTGCACCTGCCACTGTTAGGCTGGCTAGGGGAAGTGGAGCATGCTTGTGGTTGTTGTTGGGGTTTTAGCCTCATGAAAGCCACGGGGCTTTAACTGTTGTCTCAGGCTTAATTAAGCTTGATCCCACCCGGAAGCGGCCCCTCTCCCTCTCATTGTCCAACAAGCCACTCTCATCCAGCAAAACCCAAACCCACTACATTCCTATAACTAGGATGTTACTTTTTTGGAGTAACAAGTTGGTCATTACTTGAGATTAAAAGTGTTAAATTTAAAAAGTGTTTGATTTCTTCTCTACTTACAGTGAAACACAGAATTGCATAAATAATTAACTTTTTTTTTTTAAAAAGTTTCCTGTACCCTCTGCCTATTTTTGTTGGGCATACACATAGCCAATCCCAGGCTCGCACTTGATTGTGTAAACCTCATATTTTTCTGAAAAAAAAAAAACAGAATAGCTTGCTTTTTGTTGTCTCTGGAAATTAAGCTGGGATAGGGAAAGATTAAAGGGATAGTTCACCAAAAAATTAAAATAATGTCATTAATGACTCACCCTCATGTCGTTCCAAACTCGTAAGACCTCAGTTTATCTTCGGAACACAGTTTAAGATGTTTTAGATTTAGTCTAATAGCTTGTTGACCCTTCATTGAAAATCTACATACGGTATACTGTCCATGTCCGTATAGGTAATAAAAACATCATCAAAGTAGTCCATGTGATATCAGTGGGTCAGTTAGAATGTGTTGAAGCATCGAAAATACATTTCGGACTTTATTCAGCATTGTCTTCTCTTCTGCGTCTGTTGTGAAGTAAATGCGCAAGACTAAAGTCACGTGACTGCAGTGACGCGGATGACGTGTTATCCTCAGACATGTTTGCAAAGTTTTTTTTTTTCAAACTTACAGTGTGCGTCTCCCTCAGACTGTAAACGAAGCCCGGACACACAAAAAAAACAGCTGGGGTGCACCAGATAACATGTCAGCCGCATCGTACCTCATCCACGTCCCTGCAGTCACGTGACTTTAGTCCCGCGCATGGGCTTCACAACAGACGTGGAAGAGAAGACAATGTTGAATAAAGTCGTATTTTTTGTTATTTTGGGACCAAAATGTATTTTTGATGCTTCAGCACATTCTAACTGACCCACTGATGTCACATGCAGTGGTGTCAAAAGTACTCATATTCATTACTCAAGTAAAAGTATAGATACTAGAGTTTAAAAAGACTTTTGTAGAAGTTGAAGTATCAACTCAAGCTTTTTACTCAAGTAAAAGTGAAAAATTACTGGTTTCAAAACTACTTAAAGTATAAAAGTAAAAGTAATGTAAGGAAAAAAATGTCATTACGGAAAAAAGCCTAGGCCGCACCACAGGGGCCTATTGTGCACTACCCTATCTCCTCTAAAAAAATTTCCTTAAGGCCATAATAACTATAGTGTCATATTAAAATGTTAATGTTAAAAAATGTGGGATGCACTAGCGCCAGGGGTATGCAATGTCAGTCCTGGAGTGCCGATGTCCTGCAAATTTTAGCTCCAACCCTTACAAAACCTTGGCTACCTGCAGTTTCAGGTGACTTTTTCAGGGGCTTTTGATTAGACCTGGAGCTAAACTCTGCAGGACATCGGAACTCCATGTTGCCTACCCCTGCACTAGGCTATATCTGTTTCAACTGCATACGGTATATGCCCATTAAAAATGAACGCATTTTAGTACAATGCAAACAAGTACATTAAAGCAGTGGTTCTCAAACTGGGGGCCGCGAGATGGTGCCAGGGGCCCCAGTTTTATAATATTTCATGAAATACATTACTTTATTATAAATTCTGTGTAATTAAACCTCAGAACAATAAGGCTACTAAACAAAATCAATACATTTGTATAATTTAACATTTTTTGTTTAATTCAAAATTTATGTTTTAGAATGATTTATGTCATAAATTTTTTTTGGGGGGGCTGTGAAGGAATCCACTGTACACAAGGGAGGCCGCAAAAAAAATGGTTTCATAACCACTGCATTAAAGAACCTTATATGTGTACTACTGAGCATTATATATAAATATTCAAATATTATAATGGTGCAAAAAGTCAAAATTCAGAGCAGGGCCGCTGCTGGCCAAACTTTTACAGTGGTGCCCTCTCTAGTTAAAAAACAACAAACTATAGTATGTGTGAGGATAGAAATATGCTATTGTTATCATTTATAATTGTATTTTCACAGCAACACAATCTACAATTACACACATATGCAATTATATATTAAAGCCTATATTTCTGCATCTGTACCAGTGTAGCTAATGGACTTCAGCTTAATCTAATGTGACAAAGCTGATCTTACATGTCAGTGTAAATCCAAGTAATTTTGAAGACTGTCTTTCTTGTAAGTAAATTAAAAGTCAGGTTTAAGGAAACAGATGATGTCTATTAACAAAAGCAAAAGTTGTTATGTATGGTTATGTGTTTGATTGATTTAAAACTCAAGCATTTAGCTAAGTAGGTTTTGTTAATGCAAATAAAATTTAGGGCAGTTATTACAAAACAACAGATGTCTTTAGCATAGATATCTTTGCCATGCCTCAAAACGCAACGCAGCACAATGTCATTTAAGTTGAACAACTAAAGTTATATGATATAAATTGGTACATTGTTATACTATTTAAATCACACAGATGCGTTGGTGTCAGCAGCCAGCTATATATTTACACAGGCTTGTGAATGTGCACTGACCTGAAAGTGATGCGCGAGTTTTATTTCGTCCTTTTCCATTTGAAGGCAGAATGCCGCAGTCTGTTACTGTACAAACGGATGGCGGATGATATCAAAGCATCGCGAGAGCAAACTGCTCCAACTGCTTTGCAATCGCTCTCGCGGTTCTTTTAAGTTTATCTTTGCAGCGCTATCGAACAAACTTTTGATCATCTGCAGTCAGCTGGGGGGGCGGGGATTGCGTACGGCGGGGATTGCGTACAAACCAATAGAGTGTCGGAATGGTGTATGTTTATACTTCTCATCCAACCACATTCGCATTCATCCGGATGATGCAATTTATCAAGATAGGTTTTGGTTTTTTTTAACGATGACAAGCCGGAATGTAAAAAAAGAAAACAAGCCGAAATTAAAAGAAGTAACGAGGCGATTTTTAAAATGTAAGGAGTAGAAAGTACAGATAATTGCGTGAAAATGTAAGGAGTAGAAGTAAAAAGTCGTCTGAAAAATAATTACTCAAGTAAAGTATAGATACCCAAAATATCTACTTAAGTATTGTAACGAAGTATTTGTACTTCGTTACTTGACACCTCTGGTCACATGGACCACATTGATGGTGTTTTTATTACCTTTCTGGACATGGACAGTATACCGTACGTAGATTTTCAATGAAGGGTCAACAAGCTCTCTGACTAAATCTAAAACATCTTAAACTGTGTTCCGAAGATAAACTGAGTTCTTGCGAGTTTGGAACGACATGAGGGTGAGTCATTAATGACATTATTTTCATTTTTAGGTGAACTATCCCTTTAAGTGTTTTAACATCCCAAAATTAAATTAACCCACAGGGTACTGAGTATGTTTTAAGCACCAAAAGCTCAGATAGAAATGTTTTAAAAACAAAATCATTCATGCCCCCCCACCCCAGCTAAAGACCTTCTGATGTCACCATGTCAAACTCTTTGGATCCATCCCTGTCTTATGTACTTTGGCAGTCTATATTTCTTCTTTCCTGTGGTGTCCCTCTGGATCTGTGAGATTAGGGTTCTCCATTGCGTATTGTTCAGAAGTTCCACTAAGATTTTGTACATTCAGATTGGCCCTTCCTGAAACAATGGCATGGGCTGGGACATAGCCAGATGAGTGAAAGTTAGAAACATTTCCATGTGTTCTGTGTAGTGGGTTTTGTTTTAGATGTTCTCTACACCACCCTGTACTTGTATGATAACCTCAGTTTGAACTAGTCCAGGACTCATTTAATAGTGAACACAATCAACTTAGTGTAACTTACTGAACAAACAGAGGCCCTATAAATACCTCTACTGGGAGGTGTATAACATGTAAACAGATTGGATGATAGCAAAAATAAATGCAGGGTCAAACAGTAATTCTTGCATATATATGTTTCAAAGTACAAATTCAAAGATACAAAATCAAATTTGAATGTAGAAATAAACAAATAGTTAAATGGTTTTGAAAAGAAAATCTAACTCTTTAAAAAAATAAAATGAAGGGTTTAAAATAAAGATTTAGTTTAGTTTCTAGGTCACTAATGAAAGTTGTGACATTGACCATGAAGCGCACAAGATGTTTATTATAACATTATCAAATCATTATTGGAATAACATGGATCAGCAGGTTTCATGTAAACTAAAAGGTAGGGTATCACATTTTAACGGTAGCCGATTAGCAATTAAATCACGATCCCATCCTCCATTCAAATCGCCATTCCAAAGTCACGCCTCTTTAAAAACACATGAACACGGTCACATGTCATGTCTCATTCACCAGTGAGAAAACTTTGCAGTACACATTAAAAAACATTACTAAAATAACCAACTCACCAATGCACACTTTCGGTTGTGTAGACGTAGTAACTATATCGTTACGCTAATCCATAAACAAACACAAATTTCATAAGCAACACAATTTTTCATCAAAGTGGAATATGAATCCATTTCAACATATCGCGTACCTACCTTACCAAAATAAACAGTGCAACGACCCTTTCAGACCCTTTGTCTCCTGCAGCTGTTTGCATCTCGTGGTAAAGCAGTAAAGTTACCGATGTTCATTTGGGTTTTTGCTATTTGCTGATCCAGGGAGTTTTTTCTGTTGTTGTTATAAAAGATGTCTTTCGTTTTGTGGCTCCTGTGCAGGTTGTCAATTCAGCAGGAAAGTTTGCCGTTCTATCTCTGTTTACGCACGTGAACGCGCCAATGACGTATGGTGTCTGCGTGAACAGGCTGCGCGGTGGCATTCAAATTACGCTTACGGATGAGGGACAAAAAATTCAACGTCTGTTCGGTCCGAGATCTATGATTGGTTGAACATTTTTTTGGTCCTAAGCCTTTCACAGACTACATAAATTTCTATAAATACATTTACACAACTTAACATAGTGATTGCTATCAGGATGTGAGGAGACTTTTAACCAGCATAACTAAAAATGTTTCAGCATCAAATGTGATACCCTGCCTTAAAGGTACATGCTGTCTTTAAAGCACAAGCAACACGCAAAATGCAAAATAATTAAATACATTTAAATATATAGCTATTTTGGAAGTGTAATTTTTATTGAACATGAAGCAGTGTAATTGTCCACGTTTGTGTACAACAGGTTCCAGTTACACAGAATTAAGTATTATTATGCAAACAACAAGAAAATGTGATGTTCACGTATGTGGACATCCAGGTCTTAGAGGTTACATAAGAAATAGTGATGATCTCAAGTTTTTGAACCCTGCTGTATATATCCACACATACCGTACTATTTATTTATTTATTTATAAAATGGTTTAGTACTTAATTCTGATGAAACACAGCAATGACTGCTGCACCCAACAATTCTGTGCATTGTGCAGCACCCTTAGTGGCATATGTAAAACAGGGACAATTTGTTTCAGTGGAAGGGAGGCTTTTAGTGATTTTACTTCATGAAAGTTGTATTGATTCATATTTTTTGGCTTTAATACTTTTTATTGTGTGGTAACCGGTTTATAAAAGCCGTACTGTGTTTGAATAAGACTTATTCTACGATACAGCACAGCCTCTTGTACACACACATACACACACATGTATGAATGTATTCCTCGCAGGTGTGTGAGCACCAGATGGAGCCCATCACTTTGATTCCAGCTGACCACACACTCCTGTGCTTTTTATTCCCCCTGGGCTGCTGATTTTGTGCTTCTGTGCTAAAAAAAATGCCATCTAGCCTAATGTTTCATCTGCACTCAGCTCCAGAGCCACTCATGAGCATGCCGAATAACTGCTCAGCTTCAGTTTAGTCTTCATCTTAGTGTTATTTGCTGAAACGTATCAAACCACGTTCTCCTGAGGTCTGGTTTGAATCAAACCTGTCCCCCTTCCTAGCTTATCTTTCTTTGTGAACAGAAGTCAAGTCGCAAGCCAGCGAGAAAAAGGGTCGTTGATATTGGCTGTCAGCCAATTTCTGTCCCAATTATTTCCTGTATTATTGTAGATTCAGCTCAAAACAAACATTATTATTTCTGTACTAAACCTAATCACATAATCCAGAAGTGCATTTGAACTCTATTTTGATTGGAAATAGTGTGGTTGGAGTATCTGAATGTATCTTAATTATTTCTATGCATGTCAGCCAAGAAAATAGTTTGAAAACAATGTTTAAGTTATAAACATTGACTAAACAATGTTTTAGTTATCATCAATCTTATTGTGTGCAGCGAATATTTACATTGTGATACTCGCTCTAGATTACTTGCGAGATTACTTGTTTCTCGTGTCACTCATGCAAAAATAGTTGTGTCATAAATACAATAGCTAGCTTGCCTCCATTTTCTGATACAACTGGATGTGTCAAACCGAATGCGTCAATAGGCTCTTCGCTCATTGGCTTGCACAACAATGCTTCATGCTAGTTTCCTGCTTGAGTTGAATTTAACTTAAGCAGAAGACGCGTCTATAGCATGTTTCAGCAGTAACAACATAAACAAACAGCTTTCGTGGAACACACGTAACATCCGGTAAACTCTGCTAAGAATAAATAACAACAAAGTCCTTTTAAAGTAGTTTACTTATATAACAAGTAAAATAAACAACACGCAGCTTACATAGAAAACAAAAACGTTTGTTATTTTCGACAAGGTATTTGTTCAAGAGTTCAGTTTAGCAACTAGTCAGGGGTGCGTTTCCCGAAAAACGACGCAACTCGCTGATGAGCCAACATAGTACGATGCATCGTTGGAGAAACAAACAACCTTGTCACAACATAGTTGATGATGTCACGTGGGAGGTGGAGTACTAATTATTCTGTTCAAATCGATTTAATGTCAGATTATTTCTGTAAATAACATATATTGCATCGGATGACTGATTTAGTTATCGTGATTTAGTTATCTGTTGTTTATTTTAAAGATATTTAATTCACGCGCAAGTTCTTTCTTACGTCACTCCTCCCAGGGATCCCCAGGGGGCTAAAGCTCGTAGTTCTGCACACATGCGCAGTTTCAAATGCAGCGCTTTAATTGCGTTTACAAACCTAAAGACATAAAATAAAATTTTAATATATTTAGAATGAAGGATATAGAATGTACTACATGTTTTTTGCTTATTTTGTTCAAAAGCATGATCAACGCAAGTCTACATATGATAATAACAAGGAACCATGTTTCTAACAACAGGTGAAAAGCTGTCGTTCAAACCACACAAGTTTGACATGCATCTTGCGAATGTCGTTTGAACTATGGTTTGGGGTAACACCACATCATTGAACTTTGTCAGTAACGACGAAACTTACGACAGTAGTTGGCTAATGATGCTTTCGGGAAACGCACCCCTGACGCGCAATCACATCACGGCACGTGAGTGCGATGAAACCGTCTATTCACACCGTTGCATTGACTTGTATGTTATCTCACGCAAATAATTAGATTTGCTTTTGGTGTACACACACCGTAATAAATGCAAAAACAAAAAAAACAGGTTTGTGGGTTAGGATACAGTAAAAGTAGGAGTAGGGCTAGGAGTAGAAAATATCTCAATGTGAAGTAAAAGTCAGTGGAAAGTTCACTTTATACCATGACAAAAACAAATTTTTGTGTGGTTGCATGTGGTTTGTTGTACAGTATTTAAAATTGCACATTCTTTTAATTTGCTGCATTTTTAGACCATCTGTTTTTTATATTTTTTGCATTAGAAAGCAGATTTTACATATTTTTTATTCTTAGATAGATAAATAGTTAGATAAATAGATCACATTTTCTAGCTTCTGATTGGTCCATTTGGGAACATTTATGCACGTACTAAAACATAAACTGAAAACGAAATATGATTAGACACTCAGAATCTTGTAATCTTTAGTTTTATAGAAGCAATATTTGCTGTTTTCCTGGCAAAAGTGGGTTTGTGGGTCATCCACAGGGTCAGGGCAGTATGAGGGCTTAACTGTTGCATCCAAGACCACCTGCAGTAAGAGCAGCAGCAATCACATTAATTATATCTTAGCAGGGCACTGTTTCATTAATAACAGCTCTGCACACTGTCAGTCGGAAGCAGCACATGAACTTCTAATAGGATCGGACAGAACTGTAACGCCAGCATCCATATTCTTCCCAGGGCCTGTGCCCTGTGTATTTCATTACCCATACAGCTTTCTGTAAACCCATAGGGTATTTAAACAGGCCTTTTTTGATCCCAAAACCTATGCTCTGGTAATGTTTGATGCCTATTTCTGGAGATATGTGCTCTTCTCTATTCAGTGAGCTTTTCAGTCCATACGACTCGTGTGCAGTATTTTATACATTTGGTAAACTATGCCTTTGAAATCTTTTATAGGGTAATTATAATTTAGATTCCAAACCTTCAGTCTCCTCTTACTTTAGTGCTACTGCTTTTTTAAGATCAGCTAGCCATGTACCGCCATAGCTGCTATGATTACAATAGTAAAGGAGAGCAGATGAATAGTACTTTGACAAGGCTGTTGCCAATGGCTACATGACATGGTTTTAAAGCTGCAGCTACATGCAACATCTTTGTGTTGCCAGATGCTATTTTTTCTCATTTGTGTCACACTGTTTTATGTCCGGCACACTGCAAAAAGACACATGATTTTTTTTCTTAATGGCAGTAGTATGTGAAAGTATGAAAGAAAGTAGTGCATCAAATTTTGTGCTATGCATTTAAAGGGGACATATCATGAAAATCTGACTTTTTTTGTGAATGTGCTATAATTGGGTCCCCAGTGCTTCTACCAACCTAGAAAATGCGAATAAGATCAATCCAGTAACTTAGTTTTGGTAAACCATTCTCTCCAAGCATGTAAAAAAAGGTCATTGAATTTTGGCTCCCCTTGTGATGTCAGAAGGGGATAATACCGCCCTTTAATCTGCACTATCCAACCACAGCACTGCCATTTAGTGCAGAGATCAGCTTATTTGCATTTTAAAGGACACACCCAAAATGGGACACTTTTGCTCACACCTACAAAGCATGCTTTTAACATGCTATAATAAATTATCTATATGGTATTTTGAGTTAGAACTTCACATACATACTCTAGAGACACCAAATTAATGACATCTTTAAAAAGTCTTGTGAATGTCCCCTTTAATGCTAGTTTTACAGTTGCGTGATGCTTTTACACAGTGTCCTAGCACGAGACATTTACATTTATGCATTTGGCAGTAATTGTATCCAATGCAATTTACATGCTTCACTATGTGAGCCTGTCTGTGAATCCACTGGCTAAAGTCTCATAATCTAATTATGAGATTAGAAGCATCAGTTGAATTTCAGTCACTGATTTCACATTGATTTAAATTTTTTGCATGATCTTTGTAAATATTAAAGATATCAAGATTATATTTTCACAGAATGTGCTTTACATTAAGATTTTATGCAGACTGAGTCACATATATTTGATTTATTCATGTGGTTTCTCTGGGGTTGTAACCACTATGCTACATGTGAGTTACTACAGGAAAGAGACAGGAACGATGTATCTATAATATAAAAAGACAAGTGATACAAGCTGGCATTTCCATAAAATTTGTCCTAACAGATCGCAAATTTTGTTTATTTCTTGGTTTCAATCAATGTTGAGTCCCTTACGAAAATTACCATGATTTTACTACAGTTAAAACTAGGCTGTCACAATGATTACATAATCATCTCATAGCGATTGTTTGACCTCATCGCTATGATTTCAGATCACCGCAATGATTGCACATCGCTCTAAAAAACACAAGGGGGAGCTGCACCGCCTGTATAAATGAGACCGTATCAGATTACTTTTAAATATGTGTTATGTGCATTAATATTTACTGCCAGGTAAACCTTGCAAAATATTTTCATTTAAATAATCACAACAATGTGTGAAAATTATTTCATAAACAAGCAAAAAAAGTATGAGAATTAAATGTCAAAGCAATAAAACAGTCAATTAATCGACAAAGCCCTAAAACAGCCGAATAATTGTCATAATCGCCTCAATTTATTAGACAATTAACTGTCCCAAAAACTTAATAATCGTGACAGCCCTATTTAAAACATGGTTACTGTAGTTAAACCATGGTTTTTCCAATAATCCATACACCAAAATAATATTGTTACAGTAAATTTTTTTTAATTTTCGTTAGGGGTGGGTGTGGCCTGCCTACATCTCATTGGTCCAGAATATCTGATTGCCTTTGATAGCATCACATGCTGCATCATTTTCACAATCAGTGCAGGCATACAAACTGCTCGTCTTTAGAAACTTGTTTTAATGCACCTGGTGGTTTATTTATGATTTTGTCTTGCTTGCTTGCACCTTGTTCTCCCATGAGACACTGTGAAGGGAGTCATGCAGGGGCTACACAGTTTGGATTCTGATCTCGGCTGAAGGTCTTAGGGTTATCTAAACAAATAAACAACCCCACACCCTTTTCGATAAACCGCTGCTACCCTGTCTATGTACACAGTAGAAACGCCAGGAACATAACTCGAACCAGCCCTGCATAAAATACAGAGAGGAAAAAGAAAAAAGATGGAAAAGATTACAACATTAAGAAAGAATTTCCCCACCATTTCCACGGCTCTGAAGTGAGCATTGACTGAACAGTTGTTTGAAACTAAAAGCATGAGGTTTGGGTTTGTTACAATGTCCTATCAAGTGTAACCATTTTGCACAGGGTTGATAAGACTTTCTCTCTTTCTCTTCTTCTTTTTTACATTCACTTTCTCTCTCTCTGTGCTATTTATGGGTGTTTTGCATTTTACACTTCAGAACAGATGTGGCACATGCCTACTTTTCTTTGTTGCAGAGCGATTTATGATGAGCCAGTGTTTTTAGGTTGTGAACATTACAGTATATTCACCTCCATCGCTCCTGTATTTGTGTCTGTAGGGATACAGTCATTAAATATGAGGAAATGTTCAGTTCCATGTTGTAAATGCTGCAAGCACCTTCTCAATTCCTTCACATGCCTTTATCAGACAACAGCGTTCTTGTGGAGATATTCATTCAAAATTGCTGTATTAAGTTCTAGCCAGGAAAAACGCAGATGTTTTATGCTCCAAGCCTTTCTCCAAGTTCAGGTTTTTGAGTTACGGCTAAGGTTAGCGGGGCACAAACTAACTTGGGGTTAATTGTTGGCTAACACAGCTATACACTTTAGTTACACAGAGCCGAGCAATCTGTGCTTTTGGTCTTTTTCTCATATAATTTCAGAAGTCAATCTCCTGCAAATTTGTGAAACGTTTCATCATAGGTTAATTTTTCTTATTTCTGAGTTGGGTGTGTATGCCACCAAATCCAGCCTTATATGATCTTAATCACTTACTTGTTACTTAAAACATGCAACATGATCTAATGAGAATATGTGTGTATTTTTACATAAAGTGTGGTATACCACACATACATTTACCTACGTTTTCATACTCACTAAAATGCAAAATATCAACATGGTGACAGGACTAATTCATTAATTATTTACATTATAACAGCTTTACAGATTTGTAAATTTCTCTATTGATATATTTTAAAGAGCACCTATTTCATTGCTAAAAAACAATGTTATTTTGTGTATTTGGCAGTGTGTTTGCGTGGTTTATGGTTAAAAAAATATATATTTTCCACAAACCGTACATTTTTGTAGCTCCAGATTTCACTCTCTTCCTGAAATGCGCGGATTTGAAAAAATCGGTGTCCCTGATATGTTGTGATTGGTCTGAAAGAGGTGGTTCAATGGTATTTCATGTATTCTGACTTATTAACACAGTTATAGAGTTGTTTCCTCATGCTAAACGTAGGCAAAGTGTCAAAAAAGCAGTTGGGCTTGTTACAGAGTATTTCTGTGCCGAATGCACTTCGCCAGGGTGAGACACTAGAACTTACAAACATCACATCACGACAGCTTTGTTTAATTTCAAAACTCAACAATGACACGAAAGAAGAAGTGTGTTTTTGGATGTAAAGTGAAGAAAGCCAGCCTTATGAAAACAATGGGTATAGTTTATTATCTGGGGTAGCAGCGGAGTTTTGCGTGTGTGTTTGTTTAACGCTTGATTTCATTGAAAAATCCCAACCGGGTCATGAGTAGCATGCTGTAAGTAAGACTTCTGTGTTATGTTGGAAATAGGCGCATGCATATTATATAAATGACACAAACATGTAGTGAATCATAAGTTAAACAGTGTTGTATAGTGTTGCATGACTCGTATTCACACCTCCCGCTGTAGTAACTCCTCCTTCTTCATTTTTTCGTACGTTATCGGAAAAAATCGGTAAAACTAATCTTTCTTTTATTATTCGGATTAAACTAAAGACTCTTCGGAGATATAAAGGATGTAATACTACTCTATAGGTACTCCAGATTAACATCAGAAATGCAGAAACAACATGTGTTATGTGAGCTTGAATACCTCTGACATTAGCCGGAAATGTGACGCTCCTTAGCATGTTTGAAAGATTCAGTCACAATGCAATGCTGTGAGTCCAAGTGGGAGGAATTATGATAATGTATTTGGTTTTGTCTACATCACCAATCCCAGGAAGTAAACTGTTGCCTAAAATCTGTTTGTTTGTTGTAGTACAAGAAAAGAGATTTACGTTGGAGATGATAACTCGCGTCATCGTTTCCCAGGTGAAAAATAATTATATTAAAAATATACTTGTATAAAAATGTACTTACTAAGTTTATTTGTACTATTTTCGTCAAATCCAAGTGTATTCAATTATGTATTAACTTCAATTATCTATTTGACTACACTTCAATTGTAAATGATATACTAAAATGGAACAACTATTTTTAAACTTTAAGTGCACTAAAATGCACTACTGAAAATCAAAATTCATTAGCAATTAAGCACACTTACAGTACAATTGCATTGTATCGCCATTCTAATGGAAATTCACTTTAAAAGGCATTGCAGCGCAAATTATAGTTGTGTTTAAGTACATTTTGTGCATACAATAAAAGTATGCTTTTAAAAAGTACATATTAAATACTCTTTAAATAAGCACAACAAGTAGAAGCGTACTTGTTGTATACTTCACGTACTTCAATCATATTTCTAATACATTAAAGTATACTACTTTTTTACCTGGGTTACTTTGGGGTATGTGCCTTTTGCATATCATTAACATATACTAATTCACACTTACACACCAAAGGAAATTTAAAAATGTGAATCAGACAATAGGGGCTCTTAAAAATCGCAGGCATTGGCATTTCTTACTTACTATTAATGACATGTTTTCAGTCGTATTTTCTGACTTATTCATTTAAGGCAGTTTATTTATTTACCTAATAAAATGTTCATGACTTTCAGAGAATTACCTAATATTAAACAAGACTTTAAATAACATTTCCGTAATCATTTAACCATTTTGTAATATTTAGTTTGTTTCCATGACACACAAAATGAGTTTGCTCTTATGCAGTCTTCTCATGCAACAATATTTACACCAAAAACAACATCAAATTCACAAAAGATGTTAAATTTTTTTTTTTTTGCTGTCTTTATTATATTGATTCTCTTTCTGTTATTTTTTATTTATAACAGTACATGCTTTTAGTAATCAGTTTTGGGTAGGACTTTTCCTACACATTTCTCTGTATTATGTGCATTGTATAAAAATAATAAGTGTAGGGTAAGGTTTGTGTTAGGGTAACATTATCGAAGGGAAATTATACAGCAATCCTTATAGTATGAAACATTTGTGAATGTTTTTAACGTTTTGTGCTTGTAAAAACTTAATTAAATGTAGCAAATACGTCTACTTTGTATGCTTCAGCATCTATTTAAAGATGTTTAAAAAAATCCCTATGCATTGATGCATAATACAAGGATGGTTAGATGAAGGATCATGAATGGATGGGTGTGTGGATATCTATTTGTTACAGGTGTACAATATCCACATCTATTATGAATAATGTTTAATTATTTGTGTTCAAATTGAATTTTCTAGCAAGTGTTACAACAAGCCCCCTGTCTGTTACAATTAATCCCACCAATGGGGTAAATTGCACATTTGCAT